>NC_088926.1:38002500-38095000 GCF_038396675.1 Hydra vulgaris
ATATATATATATATATATATATATATATAAATTATATATATATATATATATATATATATATATTTGAATATATATATATATATATATATATAAATATACAGTAACCTCCCGGTCATTTGAAATGGCACTTATTAGAATTTTCTTCTTATTCGAAGCAATTTTTATTTCCTGTGATTTTTCTTAACAAACTCATGCAATAGCAGTTATGCAGAATTGCAGTTATTCGAACATGCAGTTATTAGAAATTTTAGTTATTCTAAACAATATTTTGCTCCCCTTGACATTAATAAAACACATTTAATGAACAAAAAAAAAATAAAAAATCGACTATTTTTTCAATAAGTTGTAAAACATTTATTGTTTAACAAGTAAAACTTAAGAAGTACCTCATTCCAAGGGTCTTTATCTTTTTTTCTTTCTACTTTTATTAAAATTTGAAAGTAATTTAAAGTAGATCACTTTAAAGATCATTTTCAGTTATTCGAATTTTGGGTTATTTGAAGTAAATTCTTATACCCCTTGGAGGTTTGATTAACCAGGAGTTTACTGTATATAATGAAACTTGCTAACTCACAGTTTTTCTGTCTAAAATAAATGTGACCAAAGTAAGAAACATCTACATTTTTATTATGAAATATATTTTGTCAATAACTACTCACTAAAAAGAATTAATATCAAAAATATTTTGTTAAAGTTATTAACAATAAGCATTTTAAACTAGATTTTTTGGAATTTATTTTTGAAAAAGAAAAACTAATAATAATAATGGTTTATTATCAAAATTATTCATTGGACATCAGATCTCGGGTCACTTGTGATCGATAAAAGGGCCTAACCTACAAGCAATGTGATGAAAAATATCAATTATCAGTAAGTGGTGTTAGGAAGATGTGTATAAAATATGAAACAACTGGTTCTGCAGAAAATCAGAAAAGACTTGGTCGTCCCATTAATTAATTAGACTTCAACAAGAACCAATATCTTAATTGCAATGATAGAAAAAAAATATTCAACAATAACCTCAAAACAGATTGTTGAAAATCCTTATTTAAATGTTTCCTGTCGAACTTCACAGAAAAGACTATTTTAAGTGGTTTAATAATTTAGGTGGTTTAAATAAACCTTCTTAAGAAAAGTAAACCCCTCAATAGTCGTATAAACAAAAAAAAACTTTTAGCACTTGCAAGTCTGAATATTAACAAGTGTTATGGTCTAATGAGAATAAATGTCAAATATTTGGCTTTAATAAACGACAAAGAGTTTGGCGCAGATCTTGTGATGCACTCTTAGATAGAAATCTTACATAAACAGTCAAGCATGGAGGTGGCTCGCCTATGGCTTGGGGATGTTTTCATTCAAATGGTGTGGGACGACTGGTGAATGTTGAATGCATAATGACAGGGAAGTTGTATGTTGATTGGCTTTCAAAAAATTATGTCAATCCGTTAAAGAATTGATTGCAAACTTTTTTTTTTAAATGACAACGACCTTAAACACACATGCAAAAATGCAAAACAGTTCTTCAAAAATAAGTAAAACTAACATCCTTAAATGGCCGCCACAAAGACCGAAACCTTAACTCTGTTGAAAATATATGGGCAATTTAAAATCTAAAATACCTCCTTCAAAACGAACAAATATAAAATAATTATAAGAGGCTCTTATTGAAATTTGGAACTCAATTGATGCTGACCTCACATCAAAGCTTGTAAAAAACATGGCAAGAGGTTTAGAAGCAGTCGTAAAAGCAAAAGGTGGCACAACAAACTAATAAAATGAAAATCAGACACGATATTCTTGCATTTGTATTAAAATTTATTGACATAACATTATACTTTGTAATAAAAATTTTGATGTTTCTTACTTTAGTCATATTTACTTTGGACAGAAAAATTCTAAGATACCTCATTTCATTTAATAGGGTTACTTTTACAATGAGTTTACAAAAAATATTTATATATTTTTTTCTTCTTTACAATCAAATTTAAAAAAAACATAAAACTTTTGCAGTTATGTAGATGTAAATATTTTTGTTTTTTTTGTTTGAGTTTTGAAATAATCAACAACGTTACATAATTTTGTGTGTCACTGTATATATATATATATATATATATATATATATATATATATATATATATATATATATATATATATATATATTGTATATATATATATATATATATATATATATATATATATATGAAGACCTCAGTGGAAAAACGGGCGTTGTCACATTTAATAAGTATTGAGAAAGTATTTATTGATCATTAATAAAAGTCTTTATTTAAAGCAAATGAAACTAAGCAGTTTAAAAAAATTTATAATTAAAATGTACATTCAATTATTCATGTAGTAATTGACTGTAGGAAGTATGGCAGTTTGGATAATGTGGCAGCATTTCCTTTTGAAAAATATTTAGGGCAATTGAAAAAACTGGTTAGACGACTACAAAATCCTATTAGCCAAATACTTCGTCGATGTGCTGAAAAAGAAAGATGTTGTAAAATTGAAGAAAACAAGGAAATTTGTAAACATTTACATCAGCACTACTTAGGTCCATTGCCTGAAAATCTTCCACGAAATACTTACAAACAGTATGGCCAATATAAAGGAGCTAGTTTGTTTATTACGGTTTCACCTGCAAATAATTGTTTTAAAATTCATGAAGACATTGTTCTTGTGCGAAATATATTGAAGTCATCAAATTATGATGCAGTAATTGTATATGAAAACTTTTCGGAAGCTGTCCCCTTTTTTACATATCCTTTGTCGTCATCAAGTTTAGGAATTTATAAAGTAAGAAGATTATCAAAGAAACTAAGTTATATATATAGGATTTGAAACAAAAACATATTTTATTGCCATTAGAAGATGGCAATATTGCAGTACCATTGTTGCACAGCAATTAACAGTTTTTAATATTAAGACAATTTTTATTAATTAATAAACTTTGCAACAACATAATTGGACCAGCTGTGTGAATTGAACTAAACTTTTTTAGTAGGAAATGTTTGCAGTTGTTGAATTCATAACTTACGGAACAGTAGACATCATTCCAGTAGAATGGTTTACTTCTGCAGAAGAAGATGAGTGTTTCTGGCCCGACACTGAGGCAAAACATAAGGTTTCGAAGTTAGTGCAGACCAGTGCTAATCCCAATAAGAATTGGAATAAGTACAAAATTAGAACACTTGGAAAAGCAGGTTTACATAACTGAATGTAGTAATATTGTATATATAGTTTATTAATGAAATGTGTAATACAGAATAATTTTTCGAAGTGATACAAATTTTTTGTACTTATTTATTAATTGCAGTTAAATTAATTATATAATAATATAAATATAAAATTTTATAGAAATGAAACGCATGCATTGTATACTTTACAATAATTTTAGTTACGTATCAGAGAGCGGTGGAAAAATGCAAAGTAGCGGAATATTCGTCTGATTTGCAGACAGATCGAGAAGAAGATGGTAAAAGACGTAAAAGGTACATTTCTGCATTCATATTATATAAAAGAAATGTTGTGATGTATTTCACATAAAATTTACAATTTAACTAATTGAAGTAATATATTACAGAGCAAACAATGATAAATTCAGAGTCTAAACTAAATTGATTTACTTTTTTAAAGTTTATTTCTTATGTGCTGTATAGTATAATACCTACAAACGTATTACTACCATAGGCCAGTGGTAAAGGTTAATGTAATTATATATTGCAATTCGCATGGTATCGAGACAGTCGGCATGTTTCAAGTGTCGTATAAATTATATATTAGAGCTATTATAAAATAACTGACAAGGCAAAAGGTTTGTTAACCGAATTAGTAAAACTATAGCAGAATTGATTTGATCACTAAACTAGCTTTGTATCAAGTTTCTGTACCGTCTCATTTTTTCACAAACACTCTGTACTTTTTAGAAAAAATATTGCACCGGCAGATGATACTAACAGTGATAGTGATACAAGTTCAAAAATGACATCAAAAAAACAGAAGAAATGTCATAAATTATCTGACCGGCAAACTGAATTTTAACCTCCAGCACCCCCCACTGAATTTAGTAAGACAATATCTGCTGCTGAATTATCCGTGCTTCCACACCAAACCTCACAAGGTCAGTTTTGTTAATTATATTTCTCATAACAAGAGTGTACATAAATTCTGCATTGTTGAAGTTACGGAATATTAATTAATATATTGATGTAACATTTTACCTTGGCATAATTTGTAATTTTGAATGGCTAATCCAGACATTTATAATTTAATTATACTATATATATATATATATATATATATATATATATATATATATATATATATATATATATATATATATATATATATATATATACTACTGTGATCAAAAAGTAAGGTGAACTTTTAATTTAAACTTCCCGCCTTATTCGAATCGTCCAATCTTTTTTATTTTTAAGTTGGTAGGAATGTCATTAACATTTGCGCCAAATTACATGTCAAACTATTAATTATTTTTTTTTTGTTTAGGCTTGTTTCTGAAGTACCAAAAGTGCATTCGGCAATTTTCACGATGTCTAATTTTGTTGAGCAAAGAAGTGCTATTAAATTTTGTTTGCGGAATGATATTTCTGCTGCTGAAACGTATCGAATGTTGCAAAAGTGAAGAGACTATGTCTCAAAAAAATGCTTACAAGTGGTACAAATAATTCAAAGAAGGCCGAGAATGTGTTGATGACTTGGAACGCTCCGGACAACCATCGACTTCGATTGATGATCGCCTCATCAACAAAATCAAAGAATTGGTGCTTGCAAATCGTCGGTTAACCATTCGAGACCTTGTTGACATGGTTGGAATATCATTTGGGTCGGTGCAAGCGACTTTAAAGGATTATTTGGGCCTCAGAAGACTCAAATCACGTTTGGTGCCGAAATTTCTTAATTTCTTTGAAAAAGAGCGTCGCGTTAAAACGTGTGAAGCAATGCTTTCTGACTATCAAGACGTCTACAAACAAATTATTACTGACGATGAGACTTGGGTCTACGCATACGACCCTGAAACAACCGACCAATCGAGTGAATACCGTGAAAAAGGCGAGCCGAGACCGAAGCAACCACGTTAAAGTTGCTCAAAAATCAAGATCATGTTGACTGTTTTCTTTGATTATTGTGGTGTCGTGCACTACGAATTTCTTCCAACTGGCCAAACTGTCAACAAGGAATATTATTTAAGCGTTATGCGACGTTTGCGTGAAGCTATTCGCAAAAAGAGACCGGAATTATGGGCCAATAACTCTTGGATTTTGCACCACGATAATGCGCCTTCGCACACAGCACTGGTTCTTCGTGAGTTTTTCGCCAAAAACTCTACCCATGTTGCTCCACAACCACCGTATTCGCCCGACTTAGCACCGTGTGACTTCTGGCTGTTCCCAAAGCTCAAGAGACTACTCCGGGGAAATCGTTTTGAGTCCATTGAAGAGATCCAACATGAATCGGCACGCACATTGAAGGCTATCCCTATCGAGGACTTTTCGGCATGCTTCTGACTGGAAAAAACGTTGGCAAAAGTGCATTGGGGCCGGGGGGATTATTTTGAGGGGGGCGATACAGATTTGGAAGAATAAATATAGATTTTTCATTTTATAAAAAAATTCACCTTACTTTTTGATCACAGTAGTATATATATATATATATATATATATATATATATATATATATATATATATATATATATATATATATATATATATATATATATGTATATATATATATATATATATATATATATATATATATATATATATATATATATATATATATATATATATATATATATATATATATATATATATATATATATATATATATATATATATACACACACACACATATTATTGAATATGCAAAAAAGATGTAATATGCTAACGAAAACAAGATAATGGCTTTTTTAATGACTACTTTTTATTTCAAGGTAATATTTCCAAAAGGTAATATTTATAACCAAACTTTGAAATGATTATTATCGATCTGGTCTGGGGATGACACTAAAAGAAATAATTATTTCTGTGTTAAATTACATTACATTAATCTAACACTTAAATAGTTTTACTTCACTGAAATTTAAAATTTTCTAGACTACCTCTTTAAGCGTGTGACCATTAA
The DNA here is from genome assembly GCF_038396675.1 of Hydra vulgaris. Lineage (NCBI taxonomy): Eukaryota > Metazoa > Cnidaria > Hydrozoa > Anthoathecata > Hydridae > Hydra > Hydra vulgaris. The sequence continues at coordinate 38,008,645 of NC_088926.1, forward strand.
TGAAATTATTGTTTACAATTTGATAACAGCCATTATATGCATTAGTTAATTAGTTATATTGTTTGTGGAAGTTAGTATATTTTTTAGGATGCATTGCAATGGACACACGTTCAGAAAATGCAAATGAACGAACTGGAGTAGGAGACACAGTTTCAGAAAATGCAAATAAACAAACTGAATCAGAGGAATCAGTTTTATCGCAGCAAAGTGAATATGTTGAGTGTATGTTTATTTTACGGTTTCGATTACAATTTATTTTTACTAATGCCTGAAAAAGTAATTGTTATGGCATACAACTTTAATGTTAAGATGCATAGTTTTGATTATATAACATTATTGTTTATGGACAGCTTCTGGTGATGTATTGCAAAGAATAGTTCATGCAGACCAAACATCATCACTACTATCAAACCAAACTACACCGGCGGGGCACCAAAAGAATATACTGACCCAGAAGCGTCAGAACATTGTTCAATGTTAGCATTTAAATTTTTGTTTTGTTTTTCCATTTAGCAGTGTATCTATATGTAAGACAAAATTTATGAATTCATTACTATTATGCTTTTTTTTCAAATATAGCAGCAAAATCGGCAACTACTGACTCCTTAATATTACGAATTTTAACGTCAATGAAGGAGATGAAGCAAACTGAAAAGGAAATTCAGGAGACTCAACGCATTCAGACCAACATGCTGCAAATATTGCTGCAACATTATAACCAGGGCTGTGGAGTCGGTAAACCGCTGTTCCGACTCCGACTCCTTAACTTTATCATGGACCGACTCCGACTTCCGACTCCGACTCCTCCAAAAGTCAACAATTTGTAGAAACAAATTTACCGTGTTAAAATGTTAAGATTGCCTATTTCATCATTATGATATAAATAATCCCACAACTTAGTGCTTTAAACAATATTTATTATAAAACAATTTCTGAACAAATAAATTTTCTGAACTTTTGTAAATAGATATACAATAAACTCTTATGCAGTCACTAATAAAACTATGAATTTGTCCTCAGAAATAGTATTGCCTCCATAAGATCTTCCTTCATGGATGTCCTCAAATCTGATCTTATTATTTTTAGCGCAGAGAACAACCTCTCCACACTAACTTGAGTTGGTGGCAAGGCAGTAACTACTCGGGCAACTTCTCTGACCATTTCAGGATACATATCAATTGCTTGCAGTGCTGTTACTTTTGATGAACGGTCAAATTGTTCCACTACTTTTAATGCACATGAAAAACTGTGCTGAAATTTACTGGCAGTGTTCTCTGATAGGGATGACTCTTTTTCCATGCGGGAACGCTTTGTACGGTCTTTATGGTCCAAATATTTCTCAAAATCAAATTCTTCATCAGTAGATGATGTTGAAGATGTGGCAGTATGACCCAATTCTTCTTGTTCCTGACAGTTCTGTAACTTGTTCATTCTTACAGCTATTTCAAACAGAGCTTCTTTTCCTTTAGTCAGCTGTTGATCATCAAGAAGTATCCGATGCATTGGGTCTACATAAACAGCTGCCAAAAGAATCTTATTTTCTAATAGTACTTTTTCTCTCTGTTTCATTGAAGCGGCAATGCCACTTGCAAATAACGCTCCTTTTTGAGACAGGCAAAACATCAAGTTTTTCCACTCCTTAAGGACCTGGAGTTAAGTCCTATTCTTGCAGTTTTTTAGTCACTGCAAATGGATGTTGTAGCAACTCTTCAAGCTCTTTCACCTGTTCCCATTGGCTTTCATGTAGCATTAATTGAGGATTAGCCATGTCTACGAGAAAGGGTTTCAGTTCAACCAAGCGTTGAATCATTAAGTAGGTACTTCCCCATCGTGTGACTTGATCAATAATTGCCCCTTTTCCAGCGCGTCTCTTCAAAATTGAGTCAACTTTAGGAGTTCTGGCAGCAGTAGCCAATTTTCTCAACTTTTCAATTAGTGCAGCAGCATGTCCTTCTTGCAGACCATCCCGTATAGCCAGCTGTAGCGTATGCACAGCACAGCGCATGTGATGAATGCGAAAACGTATCGACATAGTTTTAACAAGCTCATCTAAACTGTCATGTTGCTGTTCATCTGAAGCAACTTCGGTTTGCTCCTCTGTCTCTATACTGTGTTCCTCCATTTCAAATATATCTGTTTCTCTGAACCCAGTATGTTCTTCTAGCTGCCTGTCACTTTCAGTAGTCTTGTTCATCAATTTAATGGTACTTATCATGTTTGAAGCATTGTCAGTTACAACTGAAAGAACTTGTTCTTTTCTAAGTTCATATTCTTGAAGAATCTTTTCCACTAAGAGCTGGAGAAATTCGCTGGTGTGATGAGCTTTGGTGTCTTTTACTGCCAATGTTTTGGTAACTATTTCATTATTTTCACAAACAAATCGGACATTGATCGCAAAATAGTTCACTCTGTGACGTGTACAGCCGTCCATTTTAAGAAACACAAAGCGTCCTTTAAGAGATTCTTTAAGTTCTTCTTTTTGTTTAATAGCTTCTTCAATTACTAATTTTCTAATACTCTCTCTCTCCAGAGAAACGCTAAGCTTGCGGGCCATTTCTCCATTAAGACCCATAAAAGCTGGTTTTGAAAATAATGATATAGGCAAACCATCCTTTACCACAAGCTCTATGATCTTTTTTTTAAATGTATCTACTGTCATTGTCACAGTAACTTTGTCGCTAACAAAATATCTTGCAACTGATATCTGCAAAGTTCTCTGCTCCCTTGCTTGGCTGGAAGTGCTGGTCACTGGTTCATTACTTTGGATGCTGTCTTTCTCTTTCACTACTTTGAATAGTTCAGAATGAAAGCGCTGTAAATGTCTCTTTAGATTGGAAGCTCTTGTAAGAGCATTTTTATTTTTGCCTGCATATGCACTGATCTTGACTCCACAGCATTTGTTTTCATCTGGATCATTTGTCATACACTGACAGACAAAATGTTTTCCATCTTGAGTAACAGTAAAATGTTCAAATACAGCAGACTTAACAGAAGGCTTTTTTGACATTGTCAGTTTTTTTATTGTGTGCTCACAATTCAAATGACGACTGTTTTTCCTAAAAATAATTGCACATAATTATTAAAATGTATATACATACAAATATATATATTTCACAGCTGTTCACTATGTATAAATTTATATCTTAGAATTATATTTGTCCGAGAATCAAAAATGTGAAAAGTACAGGTGCTATGTTTAGACACCGGGTTTTTTTTTTATCGAACTAGTGTAAAGCAGTAGGTCGGGGCAGTAGGGCGGGACTAGTTGAGAAATTTTTACTAATTCTAACAGATCTTCTTAACGGTGCATCGGGTTTACATTATTTTTTCACTATTACAAAGATAATTCTATCTGCTAAAAATGGCTTAGGAAAGAAAAACGTTTTTAGATTTGTTTAAAAAATTATTTGAAAAGTTTACCCAGCTGCTCAACCTACCCAGTGGGGTAAGTTGCAATAAACAAATAATGCATTTCTGTGACTACTATAAACTCTTTTATAAAACTAAAATGAACATATATATATATATATATATATATATATATATATATATATATATATATATATATATATACATACCTACTTACATACAGTTGAGTCGTATTGTATGTACGTAAACTGAAAAAGTAAAAAGCTTCACGGCGCGTTAAAAGTAATTAAAAAGTTCTTTTGTTTTTGGAATATTTTTTAACAAAAGAGTGTGCGTAATTAAGACTTCAGTATATTTTCATTTTTCTTTTGAAGTAACGTTTGAAATTGAAAATATTTGTAAATTAAAAATAAGTGTTTTTTTTTTTAAACTGTAAAATTCCAAGACCGCAAGCATCTCGTTTTATTGTTCCAAATAATGAATTAGTACAATCAAATGACATTTAAACTTAAAGATACAATCTTACACAACATTAGCTCGTCTTTTATCAGAGGAAAATTCGGTTATTAACAAGGCAATTAACTTTTAATGAGTTTCTTTAACAGATCATGGTAACTTATCGAGTTTGAATAAATTGAAAAAAAAAAAAGACATAAAGAAAAGAATAATAAAGAACTTTTAACTTCGAAGTATTCAAAGAAATTATTTGTGTGTGTGTGTGTATATATATATATATATATATATATATATATATATATATATATATATATATATATATATATATATATATATATATATATATATATATTTGAGGGCTAGAGTTTGATACTTAAGTTTTAGACTGACAGAACCTAAAATATTTTAATGACTAATATATATAAAATTCATATGAAATTTTGGAAACTTTGAAAGATTTTTTTTATGCTGGAGTCAGAGTTGGTATCATTTTTCCGACTCCGACTCCAGCCAAAATGAGCTCCGACTCCACGACTCCGACTCCACCGCCCTGATTATAACAAGAGTGCAGATAAGACAGAGCTTCCCGATGATGTAGTCTTTCCAATGCAATCAATGGATAACTTTCAAGAAATAGAAGAACGGCTGAAAAATAATAACTTTGCTAATGCATTAGTAAGTTAAGAAATTTTTTGTAAATATTATAAAAAAAATGCTTGAAATTTTTTGCATTAAATCAATTCTGAATATAGTTAATATTAAAATTTGTCCATCCAATGTATTGATAGGATGTTTTACAGTTATCGCTAGTTATGTAGATTTTGTTTATAATTAAAAATTTGTTTGTTTTTTTTACATAAAAAATATTGCCCAATATATTTCATATTGTGCATAGATTGGCTATTTGAGTGATTTGGGTGGGCGTGATATTTTGGAAACAACAAAAAGGATTATGAAATTCCTCATGGTAAAAAACTTAGCTATCTTGTTTAACATGCAGGGAACTAAAGGCAAAAGATCGTTCAGCACATCAGAAGTTTTCACCGTCATTTACAGTGAGTTGGGGTTTTGATACATCAATGTAGTTATACTTGCTTCTAACTGATGTTACATTCTTTAGCTTTGTTATTGAATTAGAATATCAGTTAAATGTCAGAATTTGAATACTTATTTTACACTTTAAATAAATAATAATTGCCAAAGTTAATATTCATATAAAAAAATGAAAATATTACATTCATGTTCAACAACCAAATAATAAAAATAAAAATTTATTTTTATTATTTGGTTGTTGAACATGAATGTAATATTTTCATTTTATTACTAATTTTTGCTGTTTACATTTTAATTATTTGTTTTATTATTAATGTTAGAAGCCATCAAGAAAAGTGCTTGCACAAGGGACTGTAACCAAAAAGATGTTGAACAATAAGTGGGAAAATAGTTGGGAGGTGCCAGAGACCGGGACGGTGGTCGCACAGAAAGAAATAAGAGAGAAAAACAAAAGAAAACAAATAGTGTTGATGCAGATTAGCACTTGATCTTATTACGTGCACATGCAGATATATACTATTATTTCGTTTTATTGTTCAATGTTGACAATCCAGCCAATTTTAAGTTGAGTGTCATTTTATTAGAATTGTGTCTATAAAATTATTTTGATTATCTGTTATTTGTTTTTTCTAAAGTTATATTTTTAAGGAACTACTTTGTTGAAAATTGCAAATTATAAATAAATCTGTAGCCAACGAGTGCACAACAATAGCTAGCATTCTAAGCCGTGATGTCAATAACACGTGCAAAGACGAAAACGGACCAATGCATGTTGCATAGCAAAGCATTTACGCTGTCCTATACTTGATATTCTGGTTTAGTGACGTCACTAAACCAGAATATTAATTAGATTTTACGTTAGAAAAATACATTTTTTCACTTACGAGCAGTTAATAAACAAAAAATGAGTTTCCAATAATGTTTATTAAAGCAAACACTATAAAATAGCATTAACTTGAAATTGGCTGGACTGTTACTTTAAATATACAGTCTTATTTCATTATTTTTGGTGCTTCAATGTACTTGCTGCATTGTACATAATTATAGTTTTATCATGTTTTCAATAACTTTACAAAGTCATCGAGAAGTATCCATGATGCCATTATTGAGCTGTAAAATATTATATATAAGGGTATGTGTTTCATTCTGTAAATTTATAAACAAAGTCAATATTACAACATTTTTTATGTACTCGTTTAATTAACAACTTTTGTTTTTAGAGTACTTGTTAGTTGTAATATTTCTGGATTTTATGCATAATCTAGCTGTAATATATTGTTATATGTGATGCAAACTTGATTTAGTATATTGTGGTGCTAAATGCATTTGAGTTTTTTGAGTTTACTATTTGGTGAACAAATATTATACTTTCTATTAAACTTGCAGTCTTATTTCATTATTTATGGTGCTTCGATGTATTTGCTGCATTGTACACAATTACAGTTTTATCTTGCTTTCAGTAACTTTGTAATGTCATCGAGAAGTATCCACGATTCCATTATTGAGTAATAATAAACTTTAAAATATGTGTTTAATTAAAAGGGTCAAAATTTCTTTGCTCATATAGCAAACATTAATCAATCATTTTTAACCATTTAACCAATCAGTCTACTAAACCTATGATGTCATTTTAATATAAACTGTATCAATTTTTAAAAGACCTCAAAGTTCTTTAAAAAAGATATTTTAGATAAATGTAAAACTGCAAGCAACCTCTGTAAATAGAATTTCACCCAAGGAAAAATCAATTACAAATACAAATACCTGATATCAGATGTCGCAACAGAACAGTCATAAAGAATAAAAAAGGAAAAGAAGAAATCAGTGAAAAAGATAATTATGCTTAACTTATAACAGGTGTTTCTGCAGTTGCTGACAATCGTCAAAAATCTCTGTTAAATAATCAATGCAAATTAAAGCAAATGCAAATTAAAGTTAAATGCAAAATCTAAAATGTTTAGACTCAAAAATAATGTGCAATGAGAAGTTGGCAAAGGAAAAGATTGAGATGTGCTAAACACTTAATTGAAGAATTAATGAAAAAAGATTGTCCTGAAAAACAAAGAACTTTTCTTGAAATTCAACAAAATATACATTTTTAAAATTCTTAAAGTTCAACAACCAATAGATTAGATATAGATTATTTTTGGTTGGAAGTTCGGTTGGTTTATTTTTGTGACCAAGCCGATGTTGAAAGAGAGTTCAACATCAACGAGAACATGACCAACACAACATAACCTAGAATAATATGTTAATCATTGTTATGCTAGAGAATGACCGTATGATAAGTTATCAAAGCGTAAGCGGAATTAAGAATGCTGATGAAAATGAAAAACAGGCTTAGTTGCTATGACATAAAGGAATCTAAAATGGATTAAAATAAAAAGTAGAAAAACATTAAGAAATGATTCACAAGCACTACTTGTTAAAACTACTAGGGACACTAAAAAAGCTTATACGAATGCTATTGAAACAAAAGTTGTTCTGGAAGAGAAGGCAGAGAAAAGTAAAAAACTTTGAAGTTATATATTATATAAATAAATATAAATAAAAATATATACTTAAACCTAATAAAACCAACAAGATATTACAATTATTATAACAATTTAAGTAACCTAGAAAACGTAAATCAAAAAGTGAACCTTGTTTACAAATGCAGATAAAAGTAATACTGTGTTACTTTTATAAAGTAGTACACTGTACTATGTAAAAAATTTATTACACATTGGTATTATACGCACTAACACTGTGTACTACTTTGTGTGCTATGTGTACTTCTGTGGAATGTGTTATCATCAGGACTGTGGAATGCTGCTAGAGTGCTGAAATTTGTATGTTTGTTTTTATAACTATGTTTATCAGAATGTTAGCATAAGTTATTTGATTATTATCATAAATTTCAATAATATTTATAACATAAGTTATAAGTTATAAATATTATTGACAATCTATTAAAATGTATTTTGTGTATTTTTTCATCAAACTGCGCACAATATAAATACAAAATAAAACCTAATAATAATAATAATAATAATAATAATAAAACAGATGCCAGTTTGAAAGCCAATTTTTATTTTTGCTGTAAAAACTGTGTTTGTTATCTTTTTAAATTTTTAATCAGATATTTACTGATTTAGCTGTTTAAACTTTAAAATGTTCTTTTAATAGTTTACTCTCCAGACATGCTGAAATCTATACCTCTTTTGGAACTGATACAAAGTTTAGGAAAAAATATTTTGCGTGCCTTGCGTTACTGGTTGCATTATACATTGGTTATTGTTGCTTGGTTAGGAATTGTTTCACTCACTGCCTGTACTTTGTCATTTAAATTTTTCATTTTTAATTTGTTTTTTTTTTCATTTTTTTGTTTATTTTTATTTAGAGAAAATATATTGCTCGATATAGTTTATGGTGGCGCATGTTTGGGCATTACTGTTAGCAGTTTTATTATGTTGTTATGGCTTTAAGAGCAGTTTACTGTTCATGGATGGCCAGACTGGTTGAATGATCAAGACAATGTTCAGGCAATACAAATTGATGTTTTTATTAGAAATGTTATTGGACACAGTGTAAGTAATAAATTATTTACTTAGTTACAGTTTTAAATTTCAAATTTTTTCAAATAATTTTTGTACCGTAGTTGTTAATTTAAAATAATTTAATGACTATTAACGATATTTTTGTGTTTTTGAAGTTAAATTTTGGAAATTGTCAAGAATTGGACAATCCTGCTCCTTTAGAAAATCTTGTTGCTTTAGTAAATGAAGCGAATCGCAATGCATTACAACCTGAAAATAACCACGAGAATACTGATTACGAAGAGCAAAATGAAAATGAGGATTATATTAATGGTAACAAAGATGATGTGAATGCTTTTGAAGAAGGCGGCTGGAATCCTGATACTATTTTAGAAGACTTGGCTATTTTAGAAGACCTGGGAAAAAGTACTTAAATTTTTTGTTGCTTTCTATGATTTATTTCTAGTTGTTTTTTTTGCAAAGAAATAGTCAGAGTTATCAACCCAGACCCCAACTTGCTGCAAATTTGATAACCATTATTTAATATATTACATAAATTGAATAATTAACATAATAAATAAATATAGTGATTTATTGTTATTTTTGTATGCTGTAATGTACGCTGTGATGTATGATGCAATCTACACTATATTGTATATTTTATAATGTATGCTTTAAGGTACTCTATAATGTATGCTGTAATGTGTCTTTTAATGTATGCTGTAATGTATGCTATGATGCATGCTTTAATGTATGTTATAATGTATGATGCAATCTACACTATATTGTATGTTGAAATTTATGCTGTAAAGTACTCTTTAATATATGCTGTAATGTACTGTGTAATCTGTGTTTTAATGTATGCTGTATTGTAGTTTGATTGTTTTTTAGTTTCTGGGTATTGATGGATCTTTTGTTTTTTTGGTAAGTTACTGTTACTTTTTTATTTTTTTGGTTTAGTAACTTTCCATATGAAAAAAAAAAATTTTTTAATTAATCTTTCAGTTAAACTTTCTTTTGCCATCCTGTTCACACATATCCTGCTCACACATCACTTCACACACATCTTGTTTACACACATCCTGTTCACACATATAATGTTCACACACATATCCTGTTCACACACATATCCTGTTCACACACATCCTGTTCACGCACATCTTGTTTAAACACATCCTGTTCACACATATCCTGTTCACACATCTTGTTCACACATATCCTATTTACACACATCTTGTTCACACATATCCTGTTCACACATACCCTGTTCACACATATCTTATTTACACACATATCTTATTTACACACATCTTGTTCACACATATCCTGTTCACACATACCCTGTTCACACATATCCTGTTTGCACACATCCTGGTCACCATCACTCTGATTACATCTATATAAATGTAACATTTTAGAAAATTTAAATATCACATTAATGCATGTGATTATTTATAATTTGAAGAGAAACTTTTTTTCTACTTCAGGAACATGTGTTTTGGATCATTTCTTTGAATACAACTTTTGTCTTGGTATTTGGTATAAAATTTTGCAATTATTTTTTAACTATATATTTATATATACAGTGGTGGCCAAAAGTATGGAAACTTTTTTAAAATTACGTTTTTTTAAATTTGTATTAAATAAAACCAAAATTATTTTACCCGAGTGTACTTGCAATAGTCTACTTTATATATACTACAAGTTTGAACTTGTCTTTTCTAAGACATTTTATTACATACTAATATTTCTTAATTTCGATTGGACAAAAGTATGGAAACTGGTTCAAACTTGTCACTAAACATAAACAAATCTTATCATTTAGAATTAAAACGTGTTAGAATTCACATCTTTGTTAGTTCATCATAGTTTACTTTTATATTAATCAGTATGGCACCGCGAAAATATTATTCTAGTGATATTAAAAATAAAATAGTTGAGTGTTTTAAAAACGGTAATAAACCAATTGATATTTCTCGAAATTTTCAAGTTCCAAAAGGTACAGTTTCAAAAATTATTAAAAAATTCAAAAAAAGGGGAACTGTGGAAGTGAAAATGAAACCTGGAAGACCAAGAAAAACAACATAAAGATTGGATAAAGTTATAACAAATACTTCTACAAAAGATCCAAGAAAGTCATCAAAGGATATAAAAGAAGAAATCTTGGAACAGCATGGAGTTTTATTATCTGACAGGACAGTTCGTAGAAGGTTAAATGATGCGGGCTTATTTGGAAGAGTGGCTGTCAAAAAACAGTTAATTTCTAAGAAAATTAAGATGGGTAGATTATTGTTTGCAAGGGAACATTTTAAATGGTCATAGTTTCCATACTTATGACCAGGCCTAATTTAAAAATTTAATTTTTTTTTGTATATGTTAATAAAAAAAAAATGTTTTATTTTATTAAAAAGTTGTATTAGGACTTCAATAAACATATGCATAATATGTAGCAAGTGTTGCATTTTTTATAAACAAATAAAAAGCATTTTTGAGAAGTTCCATACTTTTGGCCACCACTGTATATATATATATATATATATATATATATATATATATATATATATATATATATATATATATATATATATATATATAAATATATATATATATATATATATATATATATATATATTTATATATATATATATATATATATATATATATATATATATATATATATACATGTATATATATATATATACATATATATATACATATATATATATATATATATATATATATATATATATATATATATATATATATATATATATATATATATATATATATATATATACATATACATACATACATATATATATATTATATATATATATATATATATATATATATATATATATATATATATATATATATACATATTTAAACAACTTTAAAAAGTATTCTACACAATAGAGTGCTCAATGTTCTTAAAAGAACAGAGCAATTATATATTAGTAGAAAATCACTTAACAAAATTTTTTTCCATTTAAAACTGTGTTTCATCAACAAAGATTCATCAGAAATCATTTGAATGATCAAATTAATAAAACTTAAATTTATCCCAAAAATTAAATTACAGGAAGCTGCAAATGTCTCAACTACTGTAAATTTTCACACATTTGTGGAATTTGCTGACACTATTATAAAAAGAATTCTTTCGAGATGATTACTTATGCTATTTTTTTTAAATGTTTATTAAAAAGGTAGTTAATGTAAATAATATTTTATAAACTCATTTATTTTTATAGTTTTTAGGAGAAACTTATTTTCGTGCCAACATTTAGAAATTAATTCCGATCTTTTGTGTAATAAGTATTCTTGATTTGCATGTGTAATTCAAATTTTTCTTGTAGGCATAGAATGCATTTTTTGGAAATATTGTTATATGCAGGCGCTGTTTTAAGGATAGACCAATTCAGTATAAAATCATCAATATTTTTTTCATTTAATTCCCATATATATTTTGACAGCATGGTGTCTTTTGAATACTTTTTATTCTTGAAAGATTGCTTATGATTGGCAAAACGTTTTTTCCATTCACCCTCTGTTATGCCAATATATTGTTTATCAGGTACATTCTTAGAGGAAACAACACATTTATATACCACATTTTTTGATAAACAACTTCCGCTCATTGGACAATTGTTTTTTTGTTTACAATTACAATTTTCTGTAGTTTTTTCATTTAGGATTTTTTTTTTGTTTAACAAAGCCTTATTGTGACCTTTTATATTTCTTTCCATATTTTTTGTGCAACTGTAGCTAACTTTAATTGTATTTTGATTAAAAATTTTATGTAATTTATTAGAGGGCGGGAAATGCTTATCGACCAATTTTAAAAACACTTTTCCTATGTTAGTAGAAACATTTTTGCTATATGGGTGGTTGAACCATTTTTATTTGAGGAGTTTTTTGAATTAAATACATTTTTATTTGAAGAGTTTTGTTAAACAAAGGAGTTTATAAACAAAAGATCGGAATTAATTTCAAAATGTTGGCACAAAAATAAGTTTCTCCTAAAAAACTATAAAAATAAATGAGTTCAAATAATATTTACATTAACTACCCTTTTTAAAAAAACATTAAAAAAAAATAGCATAAGTAATCATTTCTAAAGAATTCTTTTTATAATAGTGTCAGCAAATTCCACAAATGTGTGAAAATTTACAGTAGTTAAGACATTTGCAGCTTCCTGTAATTTAATTTTTGGTATAAATTTAAGTTTTATTAATTTGATCATTCATTTCTGATGAATCTTTGTTGATGAAACACAGTGTCATATGGAAAAAAATTTAGTTAAGTGATTTTCTACTAATATATATATATATATATATATACATACATACATACATACATACATACATACATACATACATACATACATACATACATACATACATACATACATACATACATACATACATACATACATACATACATACATACATACATACATACATACATACATACATACATACATACATACATACATACATACATACATACATACATACATACATACATACATACATACAACAAAAAACTTGTTGTGAATAATTTTTTCTTCGAAAACAAGGCCTATCTCATCATCAAATAGCTGATAAGTTAATATCTCATAGTCAGTTAAGGCGCATATTTTAAAACGTTAAAATGAAACATAAAGACATAAAGGATCATTGACAATCTCGTCAAACAAAAAAATGAATGTTTTTTAATTCGCTTAATGAAGCATGACAGAAAATTATCATCAACTTCTCTTTGTTATAAATTTAACAATGCATGTGAAATATTTGTAAGTTCAGGAACTGGTTGAAGAATTCCTCAAAGAAATAATTATGTGGCAATCTGCTTGCAAGAAACCAAGACTTTTAAAAAAGCTGCAAAATCAGGGGTGTAACCTCAGTTTTGTCTCGGTCGCCTTCAAGCAACTAAAATATTGCTTATGTATTACTTGAGTTGCCTGCTATGATTATTAGTAGTCTGGTATTTTAATTTTTTTGCAGCTTTTTTAAACTGAGAAATATATTTAAAACGTTTTAAAAAGCATAATAGTTGCACTTTGAAATATTTTAAATCACATAGTTGTCTACTAATTGTTAATTAGTAACTGATTTAGGACCAACCCCCACTGCTGTAGCATACTTGCCACTGGCTAATGATTTCTGTCCAACAGTGTACCCTCAGATGCGCCTCTTGTTAACACTTCTTCAATACATCCAACCCTGAAGAATTTGTTCCAACAATAATCATATCCTACTCTCACCTTTACAGCAAATATTTAGCAGGCACTAGGTATATGTCTAGTCTTCTTAGCTGAAATTTTGGCGATCTCTCCACGTTTTTCTTAAATAGAACCCACATCGACTGATTCAATCTTACTCTTTTCATCACACTAACACTCACCAGCTACTTTACAGGTCGGTTGACTGGTGTTAGGACCAGTCTGCACAATCGTTAACAAATTATATTGTTATTAAACTTTTAAAATTCGTCCAACACTTTGGGGCTTTCTCTTTCCTATACAGCTCTGCTTCACCATCAGGAATATTTGCAATTTTCAATAGGAACCAACTTTCTGGACCTACCAGTTGTCTTCGCGTACTGGCAACTAATGCGAACCCAAGTGGAAGTATTCTCGCAGATTCAAAATTTCTTCAGCCTGTTCACTACCTTTGGAACTTGCTGTCTAAAGAACACCCATCAGTATGTCATCATATCAAGTGATGTAACACTGATAGCTATCTTTTCTACAACAGTTATGTACATAAATGTTTCTGTATGTAAATGTATTGTATGTTTAGATCTTCTTTAATCTTTTCACCCGCTTTCCATCAAAATAAACACAGAGCTTCTTTTCCTTCAGAGCAGTCATAATTTCTTGCCTGAGCTTGTCTCCTAATTTCTCAATCTTCTTGAACTTCTTTCTGTGGACGGTATTTCTTGATAGATTAATATCTTCTAGATTCACTCTAGCTTTATTGCAGATTGCAGCTACTAGTGAAGTTTGTGGGCGTATAACTACTCTGTATCAGCCAGAACAGTATAGTCAACCAGATTTTTAGCGCTTATCATCTTCTTTGATACAGTAGCATTCAAAAGTAATTGGAAAAACACCTTTTTTGCTACATTTTCTCATTAAGTTAACATTTAAAATGAAATTTCGCATAAGCATGTTAAATTATACTACAATTATGAAAAACAAAACAAAAATTTAAATTTTGGAGTAATTACTCAAAGTTTTATTAAAAGAATGAAACTTATTGGCTCAAAAGTAATTGGACAAGCTAAATATGTTGTTTAAAGACAAAACTGTCTCAACAAAGGATAAATTTTCAGCATTTTTTATGAAGATTTTTGTTACATAATATATATAATGTTATATTCTGTTACATAATGTATACAATCTGTGCTTAATCCTAGAGCTTGGTTGGACAACCTTTTGCCGTAATGACAGCATTACATCTACATAGCATTGAATCAACCAAATTAATTAAACATCAATTGGTATTTCCTCCCAAGTGAGCTTAATCAACACAAATAAATCATGTTGATTAGATGGTTTGCGGTTACTAATTTTTCTCTCAATATGCTCCCAATGATGTTCGATTGGGTTCAGGTCCGGAGATTGTGATGGCCATTTCAAGATACAAATTTTCTTTTGAACAAATAATTCCGTGACTAGCGTAGAGGTATGCTTTGGATCATCGTCGTGTTGGAAAGTCCAACTACGCAACATTTTGTCTTTTGCATGTGGCAGCATTATATCTTTGATTATTCCTTCATTCCTTCTAGATTGGACCTACTCCATCACGGCTAAAACATGACCAAACCATTACTGAGCCACCACCATGCTTCAGTGTAGGAACTTGGTACTTAACATCATTTCAGAGACCTACTGGACGTCGAACATATTTAATACCATCAGAACCAAACATATTAAACTTTGATTCATCACTCCATAGTATTTTCGACCATTGCTTTGCTGTCCAATTTAGATATTCTTTAGCGAATTTTAACCGTGCTCTACATTTTTTGCAGAAACAAAAGGTTTTTTAACAGGTTTATGGTCAAAAAGGTTGTTTTGTCTTAAGCAATGCTTTACTGTTGCATAAGAGCAAGAAATTTGATGTGACTGTGTAAATTCTCTATGAATTTTTTTAGCACTCTTGTGTGGATCTGCCTTTGACGATCTTACTACAACATTATCTTGGCGAAAAGTTGTTGATTTCGGGTGTCCTTATTTTGTCGAAACTTGGAAATTATTCCGTTTTTGAAAAACTTTTAATGTATAACCAACTGTTGATCGCGGAATATTCATATCTATTGAAATTTGTCACACAGTCTTACCATTATTAGATGCTTGTACAATCAACTTTTTCACTGCCTTGGTTAAATATTTATATCCCATTGTAAGTTATTGATTATTGAATGTTCTTATAAAAATCTGCCTTCAGAAAAAGACTTAAAATAACTTAAGGCTTAGTTATTTATTGCTTTATTGAGTCTCATTATCAACACTTTAGGGGGGGGGTGTATTGTGTATTGCATAAAATAGACCATTGTTTGGATATTGTGTATTGCATAAAATACGCCATTGTTTGGGTATTATGTATTGCATAAAGTAGACTATTGTTTTATTTTACCATGCTTTTATAGTTTATTTATCAAAAAATTAAAATTTATTTGTTCTAGGTGGGAGATTTTAGAAACTAAAATTTAGTTATTTATCTATTTATTAGTTGGTAAATGTATCTGAATATTTCTGATGGATGGTTTATTGAATGCTTGTTGATTGTGTTTATCAGGAAAAACAGTAGCCTCCTTGGATACGTTAATACTTTCTTGTCTTACCATATTTTATTTGTTTTTTTTTAGTACAACCCATTTCGGCTAATACTCTTATTATTAGTTAAAAAAAATTTGTTCATTGGAATTCCCCCCTAAAAAATTTCATATTATGACCTATACCAAGGGGCATTATAAATGTAAAATTGTTGGGTTTGAAACTAAAAAAATGTAAAAATGTTATATTTGATCAAAAATTAAGAAATTGAGATTTTACGTATTGCTGAAATTTAGATCATAAATTTTTTTAGTCTTAAATAAGAAATCAGTAGACATGAGAGAATGGGAAAAAAAATGTGTGCAAAAATTACATACCATAATATATATGTATATATATGTGTGTGGACACCATAATATATATATGTGTGTGTGTGTGTGTTTGTGTGCGTCTATGTGAGTGTTATTTAAAAGATAATAAAAACTTCTTTATTTATATTTATTGATGATATATTTATTTAAGATAATGAATTTTTAGCGTTTTGTTCTTATCATGTTGGTCAAGCTTTACTTTCATGAGCGAGAATTAATGGGGAGGTATTAAATCTAACAAAAAATTAATTTCTTTTTTGCATTATTATTTTGTGTGTGTGTTTAAAATATACAATTTTAATTTTTATAATGCTAATTTTATATAATGTTAATTTTGCTTTATGTTTACTTTAGATAGATCACTGGCACTGATTTTGATGGCGGAGTAATTTTACTGTGTGGTTACCTATTTAATGCTATGTCATTAATTCTTGTTTATGTATCTTTTCATAAAATATTTTTCATAGAAATTCATTTTAGAAGTTGAAATGTTTGAGCAAATTGTATTAAAAAAATTTTTATTTGTTTATCTATAAATAATTTTTATAATATTATTTATTAAAAAATTTTATCAGTCTTTCTCTTTATATATATTATTATTATAAATAATAATAATAATAATAATAATAATAATAATAATAATAAAAATAAGATTTGAATTTCATTAAAAAATTTTTAACTTAAAATTATTAGTCTGGGTTGCGCTACACATCTTTTAAACGGTAGGTTTTAATAATTTTTATTGTTGATCTTTATATATATATATATATAAATCAGTAAAAAAGATACTTATCTAGCTTTCTCTTCAAATTTCAGTTTCACCATTTCTGGATCTTCAGGAAGAGTTACTAAATATCAAAAAAATGAATTTTATTACTGCTCTGTTCTTTAAGAACATTTAGTACTCTTTGTAGAACACACTAACACAATTTACATATATATATATATATATATATATATATATATATATATATATATATATATATATATATATATATATATATATATATATATATATATATATATATATATATATATATATATATATATATATACAATCTGTTTCATGACCTGCTGCCTTGTAGGATACGCCTTTTTAGGCAAAAGCTAGGAGATGCCAATTCTGATTTAAAACACCCCCTGCCTTGGGGCTCTTGGTTGAGTAAAGGCTAGAGATGGTGTCTTGATAAAAATACTCATCTTGGGCAGATGTTAAATGCACCCGGCTACTGTCTTGTAGAAGGCCTCCTAAGCAAAGACTTAAGGGGTAAACAGATTCTATCTGTTGACCAGCTTCGCACCCCTTCTTCATCTATTAGGCTGGCGCAGATGTATTTTTAATACATTGTTTCCAGTTTAGGATGTTGAATGCTGGAGCTTCTTGACTCAATGCATGGGTTTTGCTTGTGACTCTGTTTTTATGACTAGGCAACTCATCCTATTATCTCCTAATGAGGGTACAGGGTGTTACTCGTCATTCAATTAAGTGTCATCCTTTTTCTGTGACTGTTCCTAAGTGCTCCAAAAATGCTTATTCGTCTAGTTTTTTTCCTCGAACATTGGTTCTTTGGAATTCGTTTCCTTCATCTTGCTTTTCTGATTCATATAATTTGCAATCTTTTAAGTCGTCCATCAATCGTTATCTTGCTCTACAATCTTCATCTTTTTTCTTTCAGTAACTTCCAACTTTAATTAGTGGCTGCTTGCAGCTTTGTTGGAAGCGAAGGTGTTTAAAAAAAAAAATATATATATATATACACAACTATATATATATAGATATATACTTATATATATATATATATATACATATATACATATATATATATATATATATATATATATATATATATATATATATATATATATATATATACATATATACATATATATATATATATATATGTATATATATATATATATATATGAATATATTTATATATATATATATATATATATATATATATATATATATACATATATATATATATATATATATATATATATATGAATATATTTATATATATATATATATATATATATATATATATATATATATATATATATATATATATATATATATGTATATATATATATATATATATATATATATATATATATATATATATATATATATATATATATATATATATATTAGGGTGGTTACAAAAACAACATTTTTAAAAATTTTTAGGGGTGCCTCCAGACCCTTCATTATTTGCTGGATCCCTAATATTTTGGAAAAAAAAAGTTCTTCAAAAGTAGGTCAACCTGGTACTCAAAAAAAGCAAAAATTTATAAAAAAATAGAAATCGTTTTAAAAGCACTTTTTTTTTTTTTAGTTAAAATTGTATTTTTAGTGTATTGTATCTATTCATATAATTATTATTGCATTGTATCTGCAAAAAAAAATTTTTAAATCAAATGTGGCAAACACTAACAAAATATGGTAAACATTTTTAGATGGCGAACACATGTTCTTGCTAGTAGTCGCTATTTTGTTCTTTAGAAGGCTATAGACCCCTTATTTGTTATCAGAGGTCTTATTATCAGACTATAGTCGGAGGTATTATTATCAGAATAAAGGAGAATTTTAAGGGCATTGTAAAGCCCAACTTTCGATCTATAAGCTAAGACTAATATTTATGGAAAAATGAGTGAGAAATGAATATTTATATCGGACTAAGCCTAAACAAGTGGCGAACAATGGATGTTTTACCCAGTTGTTTTGCAATATAATCTAAAATAAAAATTGTAATTGCATTGCAAAACAAAATTCTTTATGTATGTATGTTTAGGTAAAATTTTATAAGCATATAATTCTTTAAACTGCATTTCTTGCACACATTTTAATAACCATATCTTAAGTATATTTTGAGTCTCATTACAATTTTCATAAATTTAAAAATAAAAAAAATTTATAAAAATAATTCACCTATTTTTTTTATTTAGCAAAAAAAATATAAAATATATTCAGCTCAAATTTTTATTCTAAGTCACAAATTTTATCCTACCTTTGTCACACACTAAATCTATACTCCTTCCCCCCCCCCCCCAACAGCTTGGCACATTTTATGAGCAGCCCCTAATTGGTTTTAAGGTTGTTTTTTTAAACAAAAACTCAACTGAAAGAAAAACATTTTCTTAAGATTCTCGATCCGCCACTATATACGTGATTTGATTCAAGTTTCGATTCGATGTTTAATTTCTGATTGCTGGTTGGGGGCCTTTTTTATAAATAAATTATATAAAGATGTTTAAATAATTTTGAAAACAGGAAAATTAAATAAAGATTAACTTAAGTAAAAAATTGCAGTGCATTATACCTATTTTCAGTAACCTATTAATAATATTATTTAACACCACCGAGTAATTATCTTTTAGTTACTGTAACAATTTATTTTATCATCATATAACTACTGAAACTATTATATAAAAAAAACAAAATTTCGTATTTTATTTTTTCTATGATTTTCTTAGGGTTCATAAAACAATTGGATTATGCTATGTAATATTAAAGGTATATATTTTTGTTCTTGATTTTCATCATCATAATCAGCAACATCGTCATTTTTTTTTAAAGGAGTTTAACATCCATGGATCCACATTTATATGGCTTCGACGGTTTTCCGTATTATCAATGAAAATAATATTATGAAAATAATATATAATGAAAATGATATTATGGATAGTTTGAAGCAAATTTTACAACTGAATGCCCTTCCAAGTAAATCTATTTTACAGAACAGGACTGAGTATTTTTATCACTAGGAAGATTACCAGCCAAGGTTTATGAGCTCCTCCTATGATGATATAGTAAGTTACAATTCTTGTAAGATCCTCAGACACCGTCCGTCCGTGTTAAAAAAGTTGAAATAAAATGTTTAAACCGATAAGTTTCAAGGCGTCCGAGATATAAGAGTCTTGAACCGAGAGGATTCAAGTGATGAACGAATGAAAGTTTCCCGGTCTCAAAGATTGTGGCGCATGCGCGCAATGATCTGGTGAAAAAAAAAGATCTGGTGACAAAAAAAAATTTTTATTTAAAAAAAACTGTTACAGTTAAAAATAGAGGTTACAATTTCGATTTTTTTCTTCTCTGAAAATGGGATAGTTTTTTTTGACAAAATTTTCAAACGTCATGTCTGGATGAAATCGTTTTCCAATGGTGACATAGTGATTATAAATGTTGACTTCTTCAAAGAATCTTTTTTTATATTGTTCTGCAGACTTCAAGACAAATAGTAGTTCTTCAGCTGTTAATTCGATTGTGCTTTTAACGGTACAATTGCAATTTCCACACATTGTATTAGTTAGCTAAAAAAAAATTTATTTATAAAAAAAGTTTTTTACAAAAAAAATAACCGTGATAAATATTTACAAAAATTAATCATAATAAAAATTTTTATTAAATTCCAATGGGGGGGCATCGCAAATCCATTGTTCTTGGTATTGGGGTGGGTTACTTTTTTCTTCTATTTGCTCTTTTTTGTTTTTCACTTCTAATTTTTGATATTTTTGGAAATCGAGACCTTTTAGTTTTAAATCAAATCGTTTTAGTTTTAAATTTACGGGTTGTAATTCGAACGAAGTAGCAAAGAGGTCTTCTTCCCAGTTTTCGGCATTCATTTTTTTATATATATCTAAAGAAAAAAAGAAATGTTAGTATAAAATGGAATAAAAAAATCAAAAAAAATAAGGAACAAAAAAAAACACAAAAAATGTAATAAAATATATATATATTCTAAATAAAAAAAATACAAAAAGTTATTTATTTAATTGGCAACTTTGACATATGCCGCATTTTTTGACACAAAAGTAGCGTTGGTTTATCGTATTCGAGTGATGTATCGAATGCTTTTGCATTTTAAAATAGTGGGCGTACATGGCTGTAAAACCAAAAAAAAGTTGAATAAAAAATTTAATGATAAAAACGAAAAAAATACAGAAAAAAAAAATATACCTTTCATTTGTTTTTTTACTTTTTTATTCGGCTTTCTGCTGTAACCACTTTTCATTTTTTTTATTAGTTTGTCTATAAATATAAAATGTTATTTTTATAATGTACAAAATTATTTTCGCAAATATAATAATATTGATCTATTGCCCATTGAATGTATTTTCTAATACAATTATAAAAAAAATCAAGTTGTTCATTTTTAATATAATGATTATTATAGTGTGATCTAAACATGTCGTCTAATATAAATATAATTTTTCTTTGTAACCAAAAAAATAAATTATGATCGGTTAAAAAACTAAATTCATAAAAATAAAAAAATCATCATCAGAAATGTTTTCATCATAACGAAAATATAAATCTCCAAGCTGATCTTTTAATATTTCAAATTCGATTTTAATACTTCTAACAGCCAATTTTCTTTTACATAATTCTTTTAACGTTTTCAAGTCTCGTTCCATGTTATTTTTTGTTTCGCTAATAAACCAAGTAACAATGTGGATAATGTCGTATTCATAAATGCGCTTACTTCTTTGCATTTTTTTATTAGTTAACTAAAAAAAATTAAAAAAATTGATTTACAATTTGAAAATGAATAAAACAAGGTTCAATAGTATAAAAATATTGTTCTTGGGACCAATTTATATATTCCATGATTAAACGATATAATTTTCGTATTAAATGTATTTCCAGCTTTTTACGTGGATCAGCAAAACAGGATATTTCTGTGAAAAGTAAATGAAATAAAGTAAAAAGATATCGTCTTTGAAGATAAAAAAAGGATAAACGTTTACTTATAAAAGACAAATGATAATAAATATATATTTTATAATAGGTGTAAAACAATAATCGAATATTATCTGGATCTTTCCATTTGGTGAGAGGTAGTTTGGTTTTATCGAATAAACAAAAAATTTTTTCTCGCAATTGATCAAATTCAAATTGAATTCGTTCTTGTGCCAATCTTCTTTTACACAAATCTTTTAAACTGAGTTGGGATTGATTTTCGTGGACAAATTTGTTTGTTTTATCCAATGTCAAATCATCAAAGTCAAAAAGATAATAAGAATAATGTCGTTCTTCTGGGCTAAACCAGATGAGTGTTTGTTGTTGAAAGTTATCAATGTAAGAATAAATGTTTTCTAAATAATGACTAGCTTTTTTTGTTTCGTTGTCTATTTCTATAAACTTTTTTTCTCGTGCCATATGTTGATGAAGTTTTTGTAAAAAGTAGCGAAGTGAAGTTTTTTCTTTATCAAGTATTCTTTTAATATTACCCCAGTTGCTTCCCATTTTTTTTATTAGTTGTCTAAAAAAAAGTTTACAAAATGAGTTAATACAATAAAAAAATTGGGGAAAAAATTATAGTTTTACAAGTAAAAAAACTATAATTTTTTCCTAAAAAAAAAGATTTAAATGAATTCTGGTTCTTGAGCACTTTCAGGTGCTTCAGCTTCTGGTATAGGATTATAAAAATAAAATAGTTCTTCTTGTTTAGCTTCTATTACTGCACTTGGATATACAGCGTTCGGTGGTGAATACACAGGTGGTAAATTTTTAACGATGCTTTCTTTATAGGTAGGTAGTCGAGGAATTTTGTTTTTATATTTAGTGACAATATCATTACGATGAATGGTTTTACATAAAACAAGTAAATATTCTAACTTGCTTTCTAATGTTTCGTAAATATGTCCGTTTTCGCTTTGTATAGTGTTATCTTTAAAATAGGCTATAATGTCCAAACCATTTTTTAAAGTTTCTTTGATTCCAAAAGGTATTTTAAGCAAAAATTTGATTGATTTGACATTGGCAATGGTTAGTTCCAGACTGATTTCTCCGAATATTTCAATTGTGTTCATTTTTTTTATTAGTTAATCTAAAAAAAATTAGGGTTAATAATGTTAGATAAGTACAAAAAAAACAAATAAAAAATAGCAATGATAGAACAAATACATTATTGAATAGTAATCGTGATAAATAAATTATTGTTAATAATAAATTGTTTTAGTTCTTCGTGTGAAATAAAATTCTTATAACCAACAGCTACATTATATTCAGTAGGTTTATCAAATAGGTAGGTTCATCAAATAGTAGGTTTATCAAATAGGTATAGGTATCATAGGTTTATCAAATAGGTATCAGTAGGTTTATCAAATAGGTAGGTTTATCAAATGAACTATCGTCTAAAAGTTGAAGATAATTATTGTTGGTAGTAGTACGAGTAAAAAATTGATCTTTATCTCTCAAGGTGATATTGACATTTTTGGTAAAAGGTCATTGTAAAGCATCGTCCAAGTCACCTCTTAATAATTGAAAGTAAATGGCTAGTTTGTTGATGTCGGTACTTCGTGTATAAACTTTTATACGATAACGGTAACCTTCTGATGTGTAAACGGGTTCTGTATAAAATGGTTCATCTGATAACCGCCTGAGATTCATTTGATCGAGTTTGATAATTTGTGTGTCTTTAAAAATGTGTTGTATAACCTTGTCTTCTTTAGGTTGTTGAATGGATTTTTTAAAGCTAAGAATTCTGTGCTATTTTCTTCTGCGATATGATAAAGTTTTGTTATTTCTTGTTTGAGTTGTTCTGTATCTTATTGATTTGCTAAAACCAACATGTTGTCATAAAAGAGACTTTTTAATTCTGCCATTTCTTGGTTTATTTTTGCTAGGGTTTGATGGAGTTTGTCATTTTCTTTTTTTAGATTTTTAATTTCTTTTTCTTGAAGATTTTTCATTTTATTCATGATTTGATTCATAGAAAGATTTAAATAATTTAAAATTTTCTTTTTGTCTTGAATGATTTGGTTCAAATAACGATTTTGTTGTTCTTTATAATATCGAAAGCAGATGACAGAGTGTTCATAATATTCTTGATCATCGATTTTAGTATTACAAAAAAAACATATTTTTTGTATATCTAGAAATTCGTAATCACATTCGTGGTTTAACAAATCTTGCACCTTTTTTTTACAGGTGAAACATTCGTGGGAGTATTGTTCTGTAGAACAATCTGTTTGATGCTGTAAAAGTTCTTCTCCACTAAATCCTTTGTCACAAAAACAGCAAGGATATATGTTGGCTGACATTTTTTTATTAGTTGCTGAAAAAAAAACATTTATTTATATAAAATCTATAAAAAAAATATACATGTCTTTTTTAACATAAAAGAATTAACAAATAAATAAAATGACTCAATAAAACAAATAAAAGAATAAAAATATAAACAAGATTCTGTTCGATATCTTTGAGATTTTCTTCTTGTTTAAATATATCGTCTTGTTTAAATATATCGCTGAAATTTACATTTTCAACTTCTTCAAATACGTCTTTTTCAACTTCTTCAAATACCTCGCCAAAACCAGGAAACATGTCTTCAAAATCATCATTATTATTCATTTTTTAATTATTTGTCTAAAAAAAAAGATATATTTACAAATAAAAAAATTACAAATTAAGCTCTGGTAAGTTGTCCATTTTATTAATAACGTCTAAAACGTATTGTTCCCAATCCATTTCATCTAAGATTTCATGCATTTCTTTTTTTATTTCTTCCACTTGTTTTTCCACTTCTTCTTCTATCATTTGTGATTTTAGCTTTTCAATATCATCTGTTTCTTCTTCATCTTCCATTTCTTGAATTAACTGTTCTAAATATTTTTCATAATCTTCTTCTGTTAACTCTTCCATTTCCATAACTTCTTTCAAATCTTGTTCTTCTTCTTTTGATAATATTAACTCGTGATAGCATATAGTTTCTTCATTAATATTTTCTCCATAACTAAGGGAAAAAAAAATGTATAAAAAAAGTATTAAAAAAATATAAAAAAAAGAAAAAAAATAGGCTTACCATCCACATTTTTTGACATGATGCATTTTTTTTTAATATATTAGTTTTGCTAAAAAAAACAAAAAAAAAAGTTACAAAAAAATTATTGTAATATAAAGTTTTGTATTATTGACATGCATTCATTTATATCATTTAAAAGTTCTTGATTTTTTTTTTTTTTTTTTTTTTTTTTTTTAGTATTGTATTTGCCGATTGAAAATAATTTACACTCGTAATTTATAAAAACAAATATTTACATGACTGGGGCTTGAAGAAGACAAAATTCATCTTATCATTAAGCCCCCCCTAAAAAATGCATATTCATCAAATAAAATGTTTTAACAAAATGCAAAAAATAAAATATATAACGTTTAAAATATTTAGTAATTCAAAGAGTATTTATATTTAAGAACTGATTAGTAAAATAAGATGATATATAAGTATTAATATTACAAAAAGAATTTACAATAACTTTTTTTAATAAAAATTGAAATTATAAAATTTTACAATATTTTTAGTAATTAGTATTTCAAATAATAAAACTTAAAAGAATCGTTTGTAAATTCAAAACTTATAAGATAAGAAATACATTTACAATAGCAGACTATTGTTTAGAATATTAAATATAATATTAAAGAGTAATTAGTAGGTTAATTTTTGTTTTTGTTTGCTAGTTTAAAAAGCTTTTTAGAAGAACTTTAATTCGTTTTCATGTATCATCAGTAATTGCTTAAGTTTTGTTTTAAACTGGTTTAAAGAATAATTAGATTTCAGCTCATTATTTAATATTGTATTCCACAGCTTAGGACCTCGATTAGCAATTGAGAATTTGGTTGCTGAATAATGTGTTTTGGATTGAATGTAATTGTTTTTTGAAAATCTGGTAGGGTATATGTGGTTTATTTTTTCAAAAAGTGAATTAAATAACATTAGTGATATTTTTTTATCAAGTTTAAACATGACGATAAGAATATGGTAAAGGTTTAGTTTATATACATTTAGAATATTAAGTTTATTAAATAATGTTTGAGTGTGAGAGAAACGGTCTACGTTTGTAATTATCCTTATAGCCTGTTTTTGTTTACTAAACAGTTTTTTTACTTTTGTTGCGTTTGTGCTGCACCAAGCAACGTTTGCATAATTTAAGTAGCAATGAATTAAAGAAAAATATAAGTTTTTTAAACAAGATAGATTTAAAAACTGCTTGGCTTTATACAAAACACCTATATTTTTTGATATTTTATTTTCAATTAGACCTATGTGGTCCCTCCAGGTTAAATTTTCATCCAGAACCACACCTAAAAATTTTATTGATTGCTCTCTTTTTAATAATGCGTTATCAATAAAAAGATCAGGAAGTTTTAATGGAATATCTTGTTTTTTACGAAGACGATGAAACAAAGTGTATTTGGATTTATTGATGTTCAAAGATAGTTTGTTTGATTTGAACCATTGGGTTAATTTTTCAAGTTCTTTGTTTACTGTTTGAAATAATTTACTGATATCTTTACTAGAATAAAACAAGTTTGTATCATCTGCAAACAAAATTAAGTTTAAAATGTTAGAAAATTTATATAAGTCGTTAATATAAACGAGAAATAAAAGTGGTCCTAAAATTGATCCTTGAGGAACACCACAGGTGATTGACTTATATTCCGTTTTTCCGCTATCATATGAAATAAACTGCTTTCTATTAGACAAGTAACTATCAAACCAGGACAAATTAGTATTTATTATACCATAAATTTTCAGTTTGGATAGAAGGATTTGATGATTGACAGTGTCAAAAGCTTTACTTAAATCGATAAATACACCTAGGGTTTACTTGTCTTCATCAAACCCTTTAAATATATCATGAACAAGGTGAGTGATTGCATGATCAGTTGAATGACCAGATTTAAATCCAAACTGTTTATGAAAAAGAATATTATTAACATTTAAAAAGGAATATAGTCTATTATACATAACCCGCTCTAATATTTTAGAAAAACAAGAAAGAATTGAGATTGGTCTATAATTCGTAACATTGGAAGGATCACCTGATTTTAACACTGGAATGACTTTTGCAATTTTTAGGTTATCTGGAAAAACGCCTTGTTTTAGAGATAAATTACAAATATGTAGTAATGGAATTGTAATTTGTTTTATTGATTTGATAATGACATTACTACTTATATCATCAAATCCTAAACATTTATTGGGTTTTAATAAAGAGACTGCGTCTAGTAATTCTTTTTCTGTAAGTTTATAATTAGACATAACATTAAGGTTGGTTGAGGTTAAGTACAAACTAAAGTGTGATTGAGTAGTTGCTATATTAGATGATAAAGTAGGACCTATATTTACAAAAAACTGGTTAAGTGTTTCAGCGACTAAGGATTTATTTACAATTTGTTTGTTATTAAATTTAAGATTTAGAGGAAGTAAATTTCTGTATAAGCTTTTTTTTCCAATTACCTCCTTAATAATATGCCAAGTTTTTTTAGAATCATTTTTGTGCTTTATTAATTGTTCAGAATAGTAACGTTTCTTTGAGCGTTTTAAAATTGACTCAAATAGCCGTTTATAGTTTTTATAGGTAGTTTCGTTTTTAAGAGTTCTTTTTTTAAGAAACTTGTTATATAAACGTTGTTTTTTTTTGAAGATTTAAGAATGCCCTTCGTGATCCAAGGGTTTAATAGTGTTTTTGTTTTGATTACTTTAGTAACTTCTGGGAATGCCTTGTTATAAAGATTAAGAAACTCTGTTAGAAAAATATCATACGCTTTATTGGCGTTTAGATTTAGTTTTAGGGTGTCCCAGTTAACACAGGATAGAAGCTTATAAAAATGACTAATAGAAGTGTCGGTTATTAAACGTGTTTTAATTATTTTTTCCCGTTCATTTTGAGCATTATATATACATTTTTGCGATAGGATAAAAATCGGAAAGTGATCAGACACGTCAGTTGTAAATATTCCTGTTCTTATATTTTCATTTATAAATTCATTTGTTATAATTTGATCTAGGGATGTTGAACTTTCCTTAGTTATTCGCGTTGGTTTATTGATTAGTTGAATATAGCTATTTTGAAAAATGGTGTTAAAAAAGTTTTTAATATATATATTATTTTCATAATCTAATATATTGAGATTGATATCACCAATAAAATATACAGCTTTATTCAAAGACGATTTATTTTTAATTATTTTTTTAATGTGGTTTTCAAATACCTTAATGCTTCCTGAAGGCGGTCTGTATAAACCATGAATGACGATATTTTTTGAGGTTTTGTTAATAATTTCAATACATAACGATTCGTAATCGGTAGTAGTTGAACTTAAATTTGGTTTAACTTTGAATAATATTGAGTTTTTTATGTATATACACAAACCCCCACCTTCCTTATTAGATGCTCTAACTTGATGAATTACTTTATAATTAGGTAATTGAAAATTAGAATTGTTTTCAATGTTTTTATCTTTACACCATGTCTCACTTAGACAAATTATTTAAAATTTAATGCCAATTTTATATAAAAGTTGTTTTAATGACTCAAAATTTTTTTGAATACTTCTAATATTAATATGAAGCATTGAAAAGTAGTTATCCTCCATTCCATTAGCAATTTTTTTAGAATTTGGGTCATAATATAAAGGGTTAATATTTTTAATTATTTCATCATTATTATAAAAATTAATATCAGGATCCGAATAGTTGTTTAATAGTATTGACTTTTTTGATACAAATGAATTAAAATTTTTGTTTGTTAAAACAGTTTTATCAGCCATTTTAAATCAGAAATAACTTAAAGCAATATTAAAATTCAAAAAGTAATATAAAAACGTAAGAAAATCATTTATCATTATTTTTTTTTTTTTATAAATTCTCTAACAATAAGCTTATCGTATATAACAACGGAATACTTACCATTTATCCCTTGCAATTTTTTGTCAGTATATTGTCAATTGATTGTCAGTTGAAAGATCCATTTTCCAAGACCATAGTGAATCGAATAAAATACGTGCTGCATGTATTTCTGTACCCTGTTTTTGATAAATTAAATTTAATAATCTATGAATTCTTTCATTGCTGTCTTGATAGTCTTGTTGAATACATATAATTTCTCTTTTTTTAAAACCAAGATATTCTGCCAAACATTCCCATTGCCATTGTAAACATTGAGCTATTTTTAGTTTTAATTGCATAAAATTCATTTTTATTTGCTAAAAAAAATATAAAAAATTAATACAAATAATTCAAAATAAATAATTTACATTGTTGTAATTTAAATAAAAGTTCTTTATCGTCATTGTTTTTTTGCCAGCATGTTAAAAATGAATATAAATGTTTTAACGCTCTTTTTTGGTCTTTATGATGAAATATAAAAAGAATTAAAATTTTTTTCATTTTATCAAAGTTTTTAATATAATTTCCGTTGATGTTTTTAATAACGTTTCTTTTAAATCCTAATTCGATTGCCAATGGTTTCCATTGATGATTTAATTTTTTGCATATTAAATTAATAATTTTATTAAACTTTTTTTTCTATTCTATTAAAAAAAGTTAACATAAAATTTTTAAAAAAATATAAACAAAAAAATAATATAATAAAAAAAAAGACTACAAAAAATTTTTATTTTCTATAAAAAATATACAAAAAAATAATTTTATAAAATTATTTTATTGCAACGGTTCGTCTTATGGTACAATATGGCTCAATAAAAAAAATATACATAAAAAATGATACAAACTTTACAAAGTGCATATTTACAAAGTGCATATTTATAAATTTTCAGGATCTGGACTCTCTAAAAAAAAGAAAAAATAATTAAAAAAATAATTTATACTTTTTTATAAAAAAAAAAGGATCAAGTTCAACTTACGAGGAGAGTAGTCCCAGTGTGAGGGACCGACTTCCCTATTGGGTTCTCGTGGTGATCGTGGTGGTGATTGAGGTGATAGTGGTGATAGTGGTGGAGAT
This sequence comes from Hydra vulgaris, assembly GCF_038396675.1. Classification (NCBI taxonomy): domain Eukaryota; kingdom Metazoa; phylum Cnidaria; class Hydrozoa; order Anthoathecata; family Hydridae; genus Hydra; species Hydra vulgaris. The sequence continues at coordinate 38,038,950 of NC_088926.1, forward strand.
CGTGGATACGGATTTTCTAAAAAAAGAAAATATATTTAAAAAATGTATTTTTTTTTATTAATAAGAAAAATAGTAAAGTTAAAAAAAAACTTTTGACGAGTCCGAGATAATCATATACGAACTACAAAATTTTCATTGACAAAATTTCTAAACTCAGTTAGTCTTTGCATTTCTTTTTCTAGAAAAAAAATAGTATTATAAAAAATAATAAATTTTTCTTATAAAATGAAAAAACCATAAGAACAATTACCTCTTTTTGCGTTGTATGGAAATACTTGACAAATAGGTTTTTTTTTTCATTTTGGATTATGTAAAATTGATCGCTAAGACTATCACTAAAAACTTCGTATTTAATATTGTTAATGGTGATATATCTCATTATTAAAACTAAAAAAAATAGGTTTATTTAAAATAAATACTCTTTTTTTTTTTATTGTAATAAATATAAATAGTTATAAATATCATTTTTATAAAAATGCCTAAAATAAGGTATACTCCTAGATCATTAAACACTGTAAACATGGCACGTACAAAAACAACAGTTCCTAGACCAAAAAAAGCAGTTCAAACACAAACAAGTACAAAACAAAGTTCAACATCGACACAGACTGATAATCAGTATTTACCGAGCAATTGTAAAAGAATATTATCGTGTTTACGAAGAACAAATAACAGATATAAAGATAATAAAACAAATCGTAAACTTGGAAGAGTTGGTAAAAGAATAAAACGCTGGGTTCATACTGCCGAATCCGATATTAAACATCAATTAAAAGAAGCAAATATACGTCGAAAAAATAGACAAAAATAATATATTTACAAAAAAAATTATTTACAAGAAAAGATTATTGATAAGAATATACAGTTGGTGAAAAAAAAAGTCTATTTAGTGTTTTTTTCAAATCCGACCTTATTTTTGAGCGGCTTTTTTTTTTCTAAAAAATAAAAAAATGTTTTTTTTTTAAAAAAACTAACATGTTTAATTTAAAAAAAGTGTATAAAAATTGCTTAATTTTTTTATAGAGTCGTTTTTTAGAGTTGTTTCTTCTACGAATTCTAATGGAGCTTCGTCTTCCAATTCTAACGGAGCTTCTTTTGGAGGTTCGGTGGTATTATTTTTTATAATAAAATCAATTTTATCAGGTTCATTGATAAAAATATCAAAATCCAATACAGGATCGTCTTCGATTAATATTACCGATTCGTCATCGCTTACGACGATTTCTGGTTCTTCCTCGTCTAAAGTTACTTCGTTCTCTTTAAAATTAATTTCTTTTCTGACGACTTCCTCGTCTAGAAAATATTTAGTTTTTTTCACGGACCTTTTTGTTAATGTTTTTGTCATTTTTGATTTTGTTAACAAAAAACACGCTTTTTATGTATAAAATTTAATCTCTACAGATTAACTCGAAATAATGGCTAAAGTGATGCAACTTTATGCAATGAAAAGAAAATGCTGTGTCATGCTAGTTAAAATTAGAAACTTTTAATAGCGCTTTTATGAACAAGATTAAAAAGATTAAAATACGGAGTAAACAACTTTTTAAAAACACAGCGAAGAAAAAAACTCTGCGTAAGTAGACTTGGTAATGTATGTCTAGATAGTTATATGTTAAAAATATCAAGCCGACGAAAGTAGACTTGGTAATGTATGTCTAGATAGTTATATGTTAAAAATATCAAGCCGACGAAAGTAGACTTGGTAATGTATGTCTAGTTAGTTCAATGTTAAAAATATCAAACCGACGAAAGTTGACTTGGTAGTGTATGTGGAGTGTGTGAGAACGAGTGAGCACACGAGTGTGTGAGTAAGCAGGCTAAGGACTAAGGCAGGATTAAGTTAGTTAAGTAAGGACTAAGTAAGTAAGTAAGAAAAAAAATACGGCCGTATAAAAATATAAAGACTGTAAGAAAAAACATAAGTAAGTAGGCCTACTAAGATAAAGTGAAGATAGAATAAGTAAGGTTGTGTCAGGGTGACACTATGTTTTTTTATCTTGTAAAAAAAAAAAAAAAAGATATAAAAAAAAATACAAGTCAAAAAAAAAGTTAAAGTCAAAAAAAGTTGAAGTCAAAAAAAAAAAGTCAAAAAAAAAAAAGTTAAAGTCAAAAAAGTTAAAGACAAAAATGGCTGCAGACGATATTAATTTTTCCCGTATGATTGTAAGACGTAATTTATTTTCAACACCTTCATATAAAAGCAATTTGAATCCTAAATATACATCTAAATTACCCAAATATACAGTAGATGGAAAATGGCCTTTTCATAGAGATGCTTTTTTTGAATTTTTTGATAGGACCTCTTTTGATGAAAACGAGTTAACCGATCCCAATAATACAGAACTAAGAACTCTAAGACGTAGAAAAGCTAAGAAAAATTTGAAAAAAATAAAGCGTCAATATTGTAGAAAAGCACTGATGTGTTATCAAAAAACGAAAAGCAAGTATATAAATAATAAACAAAATCGCGAAATGAATCGAGTAGGAAAACCGATATATCGTTTTGTTTTAACAAAAGTGGATCGCGATAAACACAGAAATATTTATTAAAAAAAATGAGATATAGAAGACATTGAGGTCATAAAAATGCTAGAAGATATATTTTTGTTCATCGAAAATCGAAAGCTAATCCTAGACCTTATCATTCTTTAATCGGTAAAGGACGAAAACGTATACTTAGAAAACGCGGTAAAGGTATCCTTGGTAACCTATTAGGAAATATACCCGTACTTGGTGGTGTATTTAAAACTATATTTTAATCGGATTAAAAAACATGTATAAAAAAGCTCAACTCTGTAAAACGTTTATTTACAAAAAAAATGAATTCATCAGTGTGTAAACACGCAAAAAGAAAAACTCATATTAAAAAATATTGCGACAAACGTTTTGTGCAAAAATTTCGAGTCTATGTTGAAGAAAATATAAAAGAATGTCTTTGGTTAATAAAAGATACGGAAAAACAGAGTCAGAAGCTCAAAAATTTACGTACAGACACAAGTGCTTTTGGTGATTATATTCTTACGTACGAATATGAAAACGGTGTTGCTGAAATTATCAGCGGAGATAAAGAAAATGGACACTTGAAAATATCTACTTTTTGGGGAGGATTTGTTTTGGATTTCGATTATCTAAATAAATTATATTGTATTTCTCATATTAACTACGGAGTTTTTTATATTGGTAATAAAATACCAAAAATATATTGATAAAAAAAATATTTAATAGTGTTTTTTCTGTTTTTTTTAAAAAAAGTACTATAAATTTGTTTGTTTTGAAATAAAAAATTTCATTTGAAGAAAATAAAATACATTTGAAATAAACAAAAAAAAAAGATGGAGTTTAAAACTTGTTTAAACGAATTTTATAACTCTGTTATGAATGTAGAAGCTTCCAAGTTTGAAGCTAGCGATAGTTTAAAACAAGTTGAAGGCAATTTTAAATTACTATTTCGTTTGGATACACTAGCGGAAATTCAAGTCACTCGTTTTAACGAAAACGCTCATATCAATTTTATTTATAATAAAATCGACCACGAATTTGAAATGAATTATGAAGCTTTTGTTGATGTTATTAAAGAGACATTTAACGTTTGGCAACTTAAAGAAGCAGACATAAAAGAATGAAACATTTGACTGATTATTTAGAGACTTATTATACGTTTCCAAAATTACAAGATTTTTATATTTCACTGTTTAAAACAAATAGTAAAGCAAAGGGTGATTTTTCATTGAAACATCATTACAAATGGGGAATAATTATTAAAGTAACACGCTTCAATGATGAACTTATTATTGTGTTTATATATGAAGAAGGACAGGAACATTCTTTTGAAATTCCTTTGAAACATTTTTTATTGTATGTTATCGAATCTCAAGAAGAATGGCTTATCAACATAAAAGGCAGAAAAGATATTATAGATCTAAGCGAGGACATTATAGATCTAAGCGAGGAAGAGTCCGACGAGGAAGAGGATTAGCCGATTTTATCACGCTTAAAAATGTAACTAACGCATTGCAAGTGGGTTCGCTGTTATACAGTATAAAAAAAGCGTGGAAAGGCAAAAAAACAAAAACGCCTCCTGTTCCTGTTGTTACAAAACCTGCCAACCCTTATATGCCTCCGGATAAAGTGTTTGAAGTATATTAAAAATAGAGTTGTAAAAAAATATTACATTAATTCATTCAAAGAATAAATATGTACAAATAAAATAGGGTTTGTTTTTTCTTCTCCTTTTTTCTTTTTATAACGTTTGATAGTCAATGTTTTTTTCCTTTACAAGTTAAACACTGCGTCTTGTGAAGATGTATTTTGGCTGCTCTTTTAGTAACAGTGTTAAATATCCACACTTCTTTATTCAATAAGTGAATCGTGCAATTTTTTAATAAAGCGTGATTTTTTTTATCTTTTAATACGAGAAAATAGAGTTCGCCATATCCATTACACGTAGCGCATTTTTCTTCGACAATGTCTTCTAGTAATGTGTGTGCTGTTCTCTTCATGATTTTGTTTATATTAAATTCAGAGCGATTTGCCTTTTTATTTCTTTTTTAGTCATGACATCATCAATAGGTACATCTAAAAATTGATTGGCAGTCTTTAATCGCGTATAATTGTTTGCATAAATTCTATCCATTTCATTTTGCATCATGTAATAAATATTTTCCTCGTTCATCACAGATGAAATGGCTTGAATATCTAATAGGGATAACTTATCCCACGTAGCTTCATAATTTGTTCTTAAGAAACCTGCATCTTTTAAAAATCTTTTAACAGCATTTTGAGCCAATAACTGTTTTTCATAAATATCATAATGTAAAGGAATTTGTTTTGTTTTCATAGACAATAGATCACGTTCCAGATTTTCCTGTTTTTTCATATAAAAATGCAACTGCATGTCTTTTTCAAACAGTTGTTTAGCAGTGTTATCAAGGTGTTGAAAGAATTCGTGTTTAATAAACTGAAAAAATGAATAAAGATTTATCTGAACTAGTGAAGAGGCATGAAGCGTTGTTACTTTAAAAAAGTAATGGTTTAACAGTCTGCACAACGAAGGTAAATATATTTGATCTGTATATAATACATTTTCGCTGCGAAAGACTAAAGCTACAAAATAGGCGGCAAATGCTCCACATAAACTACTATCATTCCATTGAAAAGGAAATTTATTGTATGAAAAAAACACATTTTGATTGCCAGTGATTTCGCTATATTTTAAAATAAATTTGGTAAACCAATAAAATTCACGATTTTCTGCTGTCCATTCTGAAGGAAAATGATTGGATTGTAGTATATAAGAATTAATTTCAATTTCGTTGTAGTTAATGTTAATCGTGTTGATTTGTATATTGCTATTGACTTCTTCTACTGCTTCAAACAAATATTTATTAAATCTTAAATGTTTTGGAATTTGTTGCAATACACTTTCTTCACCTAAACTATCAAAACAAAAAAAATGACCCTTGTCTATTTTCATCAACACTCTCCAATGTTGACCTGCGTCTTTTGTAGTTTCATTGTTGTAAATGATAAAGGAGCCATTTTTTTTCATTTGTTGAATAATATGAATATGTGTTTTTGTTTGACTTAGTTCATCAAAAGCATATATTCCTATAAAATAATTTTTAAATTCTGAATTTTTAAAAAAACGAGACAAAGAATCATCAGTAGCCATTTTTTTATTCTTCTTTTTCTAAATTAAAAAAACTCGCAATAAATAGTGTAACAACAGCGTGTAATATATTAACAAATAAAGTTTTTTTATCGCCGGTTCCTTCCTTTATAATTCCTTCAATGTTTCTCTTAACAGACTTCTTTTTTAAAGCACCATCTAGTTTTTCTATCAAAGAAGAAATGGTAGGTATTACTTTTGAAGTAAACGTATCCACAAAACCGTCAGTTTGATCGCCTTCTGTTAGAACCATAGGTGGTTTGATTTTTCTTTCTAGCAGCAAAAGAGTGAGCTTGGTTTTATAGAGTTCTATTACATAATGTTCACCATATGTTTCTTTCAAATCATCAAAGTAGTTGAGATGAACAGAATAAAGTTGCGGATTTTCGAGTAAATTATTAAATTCGCTGTTTTTAAAACATTTTTCAATACTGTAAGAATTTAATGTTATCCTTTTAGATTTGAGTACATTTTGTAAAAATTCAAATGAATTTTTATCTGTAAAATGTTCCTCTTCTACGTAATCAGATGAAGGTGAAGAATTTCCAGACTTGTGTTCGTAAAATTTATATCTTTTAGATACTTCATCGAGCGCGCACACTGCGCAATTATTGTGAATTTTTTTAATGATGCTATCAACGCGATTCATTTTTTTAATTAAAAAATGTAAAAAAAATATTTTTAAAAAATTTGATTTTTTATACTTTTTCATTCATTTTATTAAAAGAATACGCTTCTTTTTTTAATAAAAAAGCATTTTTTTTCTAGTTGTGGTTGTTAGATTTGGAATTTATAACCAACAGTGATCGACATCAGTGGGGAAAAAATTGTGTTAGAGAATTGTGTTTGCGATCCATCGGTGATAAAAAATATTTTCACACGCAAGTCATTCCGTGTGTTAGTTATAACAAATTAGATGAAAAATATAAAAAAGTATTTTTTTATTGTCGAAACAACATACATGGGTTAGAGTACTATCCTAGTTTTAAATACACAAGTGAAATCATATTTTGTGCATCTGTGATCGATTATTTAAAAGAAAAATTTTCAAAATATGACTGAAACTTTGTATTTTATAAAGGCGGTTGTATGGAAAAAGATGTGTTAAATGCGATAAAGGAGCTTAAAATACTCTCGTTTGATTTAAATCAGTGGTTCTTTCCAAAAATCTCTCTTGCCTCTTTATGTCAATAACGAAGATAAATGCTTGGAACATTTTTCAAATGTCAAAGATAAAACAAATTGTTGTCATCACTGTCCTAGATATGAAACATTGATGTTTTCATTGTATTTGGAAGACTTTGTAAACGGATTAACAATAAATGGCGACGTTCAACAATACACAGAGTTTTATGACAATGAATACTTTAGTTTTATTAAATTTATAAAAGACAACATTCAATGTATTTACATATTAAAAAGAGACACTTGTGAATGTTTTGAAAATATATTTAAAATAAATAATCTTGTATATCAACTTTTTGAAATGGAAAAAAAAAATAAAAAAATTGTCTTGTTTATAATCCTTCTTCCGCAGTCACATAATATTTGGTGTAATGAATGTTTGTATGAATAGGTTGTTTTGATACTATTTTGTCGTTTTCATAATTATAAACATCGTCCTCTTTTCTGTTTAAAATCTTTGAAATGTTAAAATTTCTTTTAAAGAAAAAAAACCATTGAGCTGTGGGAAACATTTCTATTAAACTTTTTTCGTGAAAATTGCAACGTTCAAAGGCTTTGTAAATGAACACTTTATCTCCTTCTTGATGTACTTTTTTTGTATAAAATATTCATAAATAGGAACGGGTGTGTATAGGGTGTAATAACCATTATGAAAAACTTTATCGTCAAACGAAAAACAAGGCGGTGGGTCCATGCAAGCTGGAACAACGTAATTTAATAGTTTACAATTTTTCTTCAACTGATCATACTCCCATTTGTTAGATAGATAAGGAAACAAAAAATAATACTTTAAAGTGGGTTTAATTTTGCTTTTCCACGAAGTTTGCTTTTCCATGTTTTTTGATTTGTAATAAAGTTTATATACTTTAACAAAGTCTTCTAGTTGTTTTTTTAATTCTTCGTGTTGTTTTTCTACAGTTGTTTTGATTACATTTAAAAAATCATCGTTTATCATGCGACATACTTCTAGCATGCTCGTTCTCCATGATGGTGATTGTTCTACAAAATTCATATAACGTCGTGATGGTTTTTCAAACAAATCAAGTCTATTTTCATAGTCTTTAGCTATAAAAATATAATATAAATCCTTGTATTTTTCTTCTTCCAAGTTTAATTCCAAGTTAAAATTTTTTAAATACGTAAAGATAATGTCTTGCCATTCTTCATACGTGTTATTTAAATGGTGAAATTCAAACAACATAGGATGTAATTCATTATCTGGATAAAAAAGTTGAACAGCTTTGATGAGACTTTCGTCGAGTTGTTTGCTAGTCATTTTCTCTTTCACAAATGAACTAGCGTTTATTTTTTTTCACCCTTTATATAGGAAAATAAAGAGATTAAAAAAAAACAAGTTTTTTAATATTAAAACAGGTTTTTTAATTCAAAAAATTACAAAAATTTTCTTTAAAAAAAAAATTATTCTTCGTCTTCTTCTGGTACTTCTGGTACTTCTGGTTCGACTTTAGTTTTTTTTGTTTCAATTTCAGCAAGCTCGACAGAAGCTCTTTTCAAATTTTGATTTAAATTTCGTGAAACACCATTTTTAATTAACGAATTATGAAAAGATGGTTCTATAGCCATCTGTCTTGCGTATTCTGTAGCATGAATTTCGTCTTCTTTTGCTAATCGTATACCAAAATTGCTAAAATCGATCGTTTTTAATATGCGAGTTTTAGGGTAAGCTACTGTCATATAGGCTTTGTTTTGAGCATCTTGCATAGACATCATCAAACTTTCCAATACTTTTTTGGTCATTTTGTTATGATTAAATATAAACACCACATTATTAGTGAGTTCACCTTTGTTCATTATAAATGTGTTGTCGTCTTTAGTTAATTTCAATTCGCTTCTAAACAAATAATTTGTTTTGTTGAGATCGCACATTTCTCTATATTTCCATGGTAACAAGATTTCAGAGCCCTCATTTTTTTGTTTGTAAATCAATTCTTTTTTATTAAAGTTAAATTGCGCCAATGGTTTGAGAGGAACAGTAGAATATTGTTTTTCTTTCACATTTTTTTCTTCTTTAAATTCAATGAGCCACAAAGTAACAGCTGCTAGATCTGCAAATTTAACATAGGTGTTATCGTTGCAGTAAACAGTTTCAAACTCTGCCATTTTTTGATGTTCGTTGTGTTGTGAATGAACTTTTAAATGAAAATGAACTCTTTTTATACTGTTTCAGTTGAAAAGAGAGATTAAAAAAAACAAACACTAAACAAGTTTTAAAAAAATGTTAATCCCTTAATCAAGAGTCTAAAGTTCAATGTGGTACGATGAACTTTAAACTTTGTACTTTATACTTTTAATTCTGTTTTAATGTTGTTATGACTACTATTTTGTATAAAAAGAGTGAAAAAAAAACTTGTTCAAATCAACAACATCTTCTGGTCAAGACAGTAAGATTTAAAAAAAATATTTGTTTTGTTTTAATTTAAATTTTTTTAGATGATTAAAATAAGAGATAATCTAGAAAAGTCTTTTTATGAAACAAAAGAGAGCGCTTGTTTTGATCTAAGAAGCACAAAGGATGTTGTACTTCAACCACATCCACGTATTTTAGTAAGTACTGGAGTGTATATCGATGAAATAGATTCAAATTTAGCAGGACATATATATTCAAAATCAGGTATTGCTTTTAAACATGGTGTTGTAGTGTTGAATGCTCCAGGCATAATAGATGCTGATTATAAAGGCGAAATTAAAGTCCTATTGATGAATCATTCTGAAGAAGATTATGTTATTAAACGTGGTGATGCTGTTGCTCAAATGGGATTTGTTAAAATGTATAAAGCTATAAAAAATGTAATAGAAATAGATGGATGTTTTGCTCGTCAAGTGAAAACACCAATGATTAAAAATGTAGAAAGAAAGGGTGGTTTTGGTTCTACTGGAAAATAATATTTTTTTTGTAAAATAATTTTTTTGTTATATTTTGTAAATTTTTTTTTATTTTTTAGATTAGTAAAAATTATGGCATCATTTATTTTCACCGATGATATAGTTTCACTGATCAACAATCCGAATTTTTTCTTCAATGGATTATATGTTGACAAAATAAAAAATTTAGATTTTCGACTATCCATGTTGGAAGAAATGCATCATCATGTTCATGGCACCAAAATATGGATTTTTGAAAATTTTAAAGAACAGTTAAAAGATGAAAGCAAGGCTTATTATAGTGTTCCTTTTTATTATAAAAATTATCAATTTTTAATGAAATTGACTATCCATACGAAATGCGATAAACATGCAGAAGAAGAAATTGGTTTGTATATAATGATGCGATCTACACCTTATGATGCAATATTAAAATGGCCTTTATCAATCATATTATTACTTTTAAAATATGTGGTCCTAACGGTAAACAAATAAAAAAAAGTTCACGAGTGAAAATAATGTGTCTTTTCAACGTCCAGTCAAAGATCAAGAAAATGTTGGATACGGTTATTGTAATTTTATAAAAACAGCAGACATTAACGATAATTTAATTGAAAATAATTTGTATATCAAATGTAAAATTAAGTAATTTTTTTTAAATGTAATCACGATTTACAACATCTTTTTAAACATTTATCTGTATAATTTTTTTATTTTTTTTAGATAACTAATTAAAAAAAATGAGAGAAGATAAAGAATACGTTCGTTGGAACGCTTGGGATGACATTAGAAAATTAGATTCTGATCAGCATACTCGTTTACAAATCATATCATTGTTTGTAAGAAACAGTCAAGCTGTTTCATTTAGTGAAGTAGTTGATAATATGATTGGAATGAAGATAAACTTTTATCGAACATTTGAGACTATTCGTCAAACTAATTCATCAAACTTATATTTGATTGTTTTTGAAAGTATTTATGAAAGATGTCGAACTGTAAAAAACATGATATCATCAATGAATATAAGAGATGAGGATCATTGTGTAGAAAATTATTTAATAGATGTACAATTTATCGAAAACATTTTTTTAGAATTAATAACTTTTATTAATAATCATATTGAATGTAATCAAAATTTAGTATATCAATTTAATCATTTAACTGTATAAACATTGATCTGTATAATTTTTTTTTAGATAACTAAAAAAAAATGAGAGAAGATAAAGAATACGTTCGTTGGAACGCTTGGGATGACATTAGACAATTAGATTCTGAACAACATACTCGATTAGATATCATATCATTGTTTCTAGAAGACAGTCAAGCTATTTCATTTAGTGAAGTAGTTGATAATATGATTAGAATGAAGATGAACTTTTATAGAACAATTAGAACTATTTCATTAAATTTATATTTCATTATTTTTGAATGTATTTATCAACAATGTCAATTTGTAAAAAACATGGTAACATCATTGGATTATGAGGATTATGAGGATTATGAGGATTATGAGGATTATGTTGATCATAGTGTAGAAAAATATTTAACAGATGTAAAATTTATCGAAAACACTTTTTTAGAATTAATAACATTTATTAATAAACATATTGAATGTAATCAAAATTTAGTATATCAATTTAATCATTTAACTGTATAATTTTTTTTTAGATTAACTAATAAGAAAAAAAATGGATAATGAAAAATGATCTGATGATCGCATCGAATGGCTTACCAAATATTACACACTTCATCATTCTGAACGGAAATTGTGGAAGTCTTTGGAACAATTATCACCTGTTTTTTACTTTCATTTTGTTATCGTTAAAGAATTTTTAACCAATGATGATCCTCAAGATGGGATAGTGGGACAATTTGAAAAAATAACAGAAATTATAGATAAAAATAACGAGCAAATCAAAAAATATCTCAATATACGTCAATTTTTAATGGAGATGGTCAATTTCATGATTCTCATTTGCGATGCTGCAATTGAAGAAGACGATTTTATTGTAAAAAAAGAAAAGAAAGAATTTGCGAGAAGAGATGAAGCCATGTTCTCTTATATGAAAGTAAACGTGGGCATGAAAAATTTTCATTATATTTCAAAGCACGAAGAAAGATTAATGTTAAAAAAAACATATAAAATTGGTTTACGCTTATTCTTATAAATATTTTTATCGAGTAACTTTTTTTTTTTTTTAAATTTTTTTTATACTTTTAATAACTTTTGTATTTTTTAGGTAAACTAATAAAAAAATGGAATTCTTTCGAGATTATAAATGTGGAAAATACATCTCTCGTAAATATAGAAAGTTGGATAAACTTAATGCAGATGTTGCTGCTGAATATAAAATAGTAAAATGTTTTGTTAAATATGGTGATTGTTTTAAAGATTTTTTTAAAAATTTTCACGACAACATGTTAAATGAAGCAGTAGATGAATTGAACCAATTAATACGAAAAGATGCTGAAAAAGATGGTTTTATAAACAGATTAAGAACTTTGCAACTGTATATGCAAGCCATGTACAAATTATTTACGACAAATCAAAAAAATATTGAATGGCTTAAAACAGATGTAGAAGAAGATAAAGAAAAACAAAAAGAAAGAGATGTGGCTATGTTTGAGTATATTGAAAAAAATGTCCCTGAATTTCGCAAAGACATAATGAATCATTTTTTTTTGTCAACAAGACTGAAAAAACAATACGTATTCGCGAAGAATTACAACGTTCATTTTTAAAAACAATGGAATATTTGAGTACCTTTTTTGATTCAATTTTTTTTCTCTTTAGATTACATAATAAAAAAATGGTAAAATTAATAGTTCGGCCAACAAACAGCATTATGGCAACAACACCAACAATTTGTCAATACATAGAATTGTGTCATCACAAAGAATGTCAAAAGACTAAACTTGTTTATGCGATGAATGTCGAAAGAAAATTTTACATAAATAATATAATTTTTAGATAATTTTTATTGTAATTTTTTTATAATTTTTATTGTATTTTTTTTAGATTACATAATAAAAAATGTCAAACTTTAAAACACATGTCGAACATCACATCACTCAACTTTTATTATCAACAGCTGTTATTCACGATCAAACTCAAACGATTGGGAGGTTATTGAACGAAGCAGATTCTTGTTCAAAAGAAACTTGTACTGGCTTGAGTCCTTGTGATTCTTGTAAAACAATATATGATTTTGTGAAACATTATATTCGTGAAGAAAATATTAAAAAAACTGTGCTTGAAGTGTTTGAAAATTATACTTTATTATAAATCTTTTGTTATTATTTTTTATATTTTTTTTGTAATTTTTAGGTTACATAATGAAAAAATGGTTGTGGTTTATGTATTTGAAAACAACGCTTAAGTTTTTTTTAAGAATGAAAGTGGTTGTTTGGAAGATTGCTTGGAAGATTATCATCTTAAAGAATTGTTTCAAGAAGAAATGACTCAAGATGAATTTGATGAATTTGTAAAACAAGTGCAACAAATTAAACCTAAAAAACTACGAGTTGATAAATATTCAGAAGAAAAAACTTTTAAAAGAGAAAAAGAAGTTTTTGAAGCATTTTTATTTTTAGATTGGCGTATGAGTGAACAAGCTTCTGAAATGTGTGAAAAAGTAGCTAAAAAAATAGGGCTTAGCAAAACAATACTCTTATTTGTTTGTAAAAAACCTGATTTTATTTATGAAGCTTTATGTAAAATAGCTCAATGTGAATGTATATCGAATTGTGTATTTTGTATTTTAAATGCTTGTTACATTTATGCTGAAATAAGAAGAACTTTTTAAATTTTTTTAAAAAATGTATTTTTTTTTTTAGATTACATAATAAAAAAATGGAAAACAATATAAAGTTGGCTTCGAAAAAGTTAGGATTGGCTGAAGTATTCTTGAAAAAGAAATTTTCATATTATGAAGCCGGAATTAACTATTTGGCTTCGTGTCCTTGCGAACCGAATGATATGTGTACAAAATGTCGAGAGATCAGATCGGAAATTTTATGTTCGGAAACAAAATATAAAGATTCTTTATATTGTTTTGATTAAACTTTGTATACATTTTTAGATTACATAATAAAAAAAATGGAAAAAAATATTATATTAGCTTGCAAAAAATTGGGATTGTCTGAAGTGTTGATAAAAAAGACTTTTCGTTATCATAGAGATGGTATTAATAGTTTAGCTTCGTGTGCTTGTGAATCGGATGATATGTGTCAGAAATGTAAAAAGATTGTGTTGGAAATTATATTTTCAGAAAATAAAGATTATGTGTTAAATATGAACAACCTTTATATATGGATAAATAATTATATTTTTATATTGATATTTTTGTATACATATTTTTTTGTATTTTTTATATTAAATTTTGTTTAAACTTTGTATATATTTTTTTGTTTTTTTAGATTACATAATAAAAAAAATGGAAAATAATATAATGCCATCACAACTATCAGAAATAACGAAGAAAAATCTTGATTATTTTGCTTTTTGCGATTGTCATCTAAACAATATGTGCGTAGTTTGTAAAAAAATAGTATTGGAAATGGAAGAAAAAATTGAATATGATACAATATACAAACATTTTTTATATACGTTTATTAAATTGTAGTCGCGTTATATTCAAAATATTTAAATAATAAAATTTTTTTATATTTTGTTTAAATTTTGTATACATTTTTTATTTTTTTTATATCGAATTTTGTATACATTTTTTGTATTTTTTTAGATTACATAATAAAATGGAAACTAATATATGTTGAATGGAAAAGAATTGGGTTTATCTGAAGATTTATTACAAAAAATTATTGATTATCGTCAAAACCAAATTTTGAGCTTGACAGTGTGTCCTGGTCAAAAGTTGTGTTCGAATTGTAAAACAAAAAAAGATACAGTTACATTTATTGAACGACATTTCTCGGATAAAAATAAACATTTTTTTATATTTTTAGATTTTTTGTAATTTTTTGTAATTTTTTTAGATTACAAAATAAAAAAAAATGGAACAAGATGACATATCATGGTGTAACTATTCTATTATATTAAAAGCTTCAAAAAAAATGGATTTATCTAAAAAACAACTCTTGGAAGATTATAAAAAACAAAAGAAATTTTTGACCGAATGTCAATGTGATGAATACGAACCATCATTTCTTTGTTTGTGTTGTAGTTCTTGTGTGGATACAGCTTCAAAAAAAATGGATTTAACTAAAGAACAACTCTCGGAAATTTATTGAAATCAAAAGAAAAAGATTAAATTTTTGGCCGAATGTCAATGTGAGGAAACGACGAATATCATTTTCTTTGTTTGTGTTGTAGTTATTGTGTGGATACAGTGAAAGAATTTTACATTTCAATAGTAAAAGCTTCTAGCAAACTTGGTTTATCGACGGATTTATTAAACAAAACTTTTCATATTCATAAATACGAAATACGTGATTTAGCTAAATGTAATTGTGATTTTGAACAATTGTGTCATGATTGTGATTTTAAAAAATTTTTGGTTTATCGATTGATTCGTTAATGTAACTATTTTTATAAATTTCTTTATTTTTTTATTTTTTTTAGATTACATAATAAAAAATGCAACTAACAGAAAATGATTTAGATTTTTTGATGGAAAAAATATACCAATTCAATCGAGCTCACCCAGCTACTTTGGAAGATATTCGAATGCATGCGATTACTTCAAAACAAATTTTATGTCATGGTTGTCGATCGGATTGCTATTCCAAGTGGAATGATTTTTTCAATGAAGAAATGAAAAGAATACCTCATATATTGATTTTGATGGTCTTTCAATATATTAAAATACATTATCATGTTTATTCGAATTTAAATTTTGAATCTTTTTATAATTTTTTTCAATTAAAATGTAAAGAAGATGTTTTAAATCATGTAAAAGAAAATTGTGTAGAAATTGAAAATTGTAAACATTATTTAAACGAATGTGAAGAGTGTGATGAGTATAGATATTCTGATGGAGAGAGTTGTTCATTTATATATTGTGAAAAATGTTTTAATTCTGAATATTAATTTCTTTTTAGATGAATAAAATAAGAGAAAACCATAATAAAAAAATGTTCAAGATGTTAATCAAACAAAACCAATTGCCTGAAGACGAAATGATGGTTGCAAAGTTTTTGGTTAATGAACCAGATGATTTATTTTACAAAGTGGAACAAGTTGTTGAACAGGACATTATTTATATGATGTTTTTTATAAAATACGCTATACTATATTTGTATTCAAAATAAATTTTTTTATATGTACTTTTATTCTAAATAAAAAACGTTTTTTTTAGTAAATAATAAAAAAATGTTATCTTTGCAACAGCAAAAAGCACTTCAATGGCTTGATGAAGGAAAGAATTTTTTTATTACTGGTGGCGCTGGATGTGGTAAAAGTTATATTGTCAACCAAATTGCTCAAAGTGAACAAATTTATAAAACAATACATATTACTGCGAGTACAGGAAAAGCATCTTATTTAATCAATGGTGTCACTATACATGCTTTTGCTGGTATAGAAACTGGTGTTAAAAGTGTTGAATATTATAAACGACATGTGCATCCAGACATTAAAAAAACATGGTTGGAAACTGATGTTTTAATTATTGATGAAATTTCAATGATTAACGCTTCAAAATTTGATTTATTACATTCAATAGCTTGTGAAATTAGACAATGTTACGATGAATTATTTGGTGGTGTACAAGTGATTGCTTGTGGTGATTTTTTTCAGTTGCCACCTGTTACAGGGCAATTTGTTTTTAAATCACAAATATGGCAACACTACATGACAGAAGTGTTGGTTTTAACTCAATGCTTTAGACAAAAAGACGATGAACAATTTTTTGGAGCTTTAACTGAAATACGAGTTGGTCAAGTTTCAGACAAAACTATTGATTATTTTATGAGACGTTGTTTTGAAAAAGATGAAAATTTAAACTCTAAATATACAAGATTGTTTTTTAGAAACATCGAAGTGGATGTTTATAACAATCAAAAAATGGAAACTATCAAACAAGAAGGGTATTGGTTTTATGCTAAAGATGTTATTAAAAATCGAAATATTCCATGCACGTTTCAAATTCCAGCAGCTGTTTATCTTAAAATAGGTGCTATTGTTATGCTTGTAAGAATTATTAATGTGGAAGAAGGTTTGTGCAATGGTACTATTGGTACCATCATTTTAATAGAAAATAATGCAGTTTGGGTGATGATGAATAAAAAAGAAGTCAAAATTGAATGTGTCAAAGAAGAAATTTTAGATTGCTCTCATGCTGTCATAGGCTCAAGATTTGGTTTGCCTTTAAAATTAGCATTTTCTTTTACGGTTCATAAGCACAAGGAAGTACCATGAATAAAGCCGTTGTTCAATTTAATTCAATAGCTTTTATTAATAGTCTTTATTATGTTCCTTTATCACGAGTTTGTAATATTAACGATATATTTATAATTATTAATAATAAATTTGATTTACGAACACTATTTAAAAGTATTACTGTTGATTCTGATGTTTTGGAATTTTATAAAAAATAAATGTAAATTTTTTTTTTAGATTAAAAAAAAAATGAAATTTGAATATCAAACCGAGGAAACTCGTTTTAGTAATAACAGTATATACACGGAACATTTTTTTTACATTAAAGATCATTATAAAGATGAAGATATTGTAGAAGAATCACAACTTTATTCTGAAACTCAAAGTCCTGATGAAATTGTTCATCATGTTGAACAAAAAACAATGGAAGGATTTGAAACACCAATGAAAAACAGTATTCTTTTTGGTGATTTGTTTCAAAATTTCTTATTGGGTTATAATATTGTTACTTTGTGTTGCAAGTCTATTGAAAACGGTTATTGTAAAATAATGAAACGTTGTTACAATTCGCCTGTTTATTTTATTAAACCTCTAGAAGGACCGACAAATTTACGTTTTATTCAAGATGCCAATGTGCGAGCTGTTTTTAATGTTTTAGAAAACGACAGCGGATGGAAGATAATACGATTATGTAATATTAAAATTAAAACTTTATCCAATTTAACAGAAAGATCCATGATGAAATTACGAGATTTTGAATTGTCTGGTTTTAAAAGAAACATGCTCATGACAGATGAACAAATTGAAAAAAAGAAAAAAATCAACAAAATCTATTATGAAAAAAATAAAAAAATATTAAATCAACGAAAGAAAAGCAATCGAAAGAAATGCAATAAAACACATAACAAAAAAAATCAACAAAAGAGGAAAGAAAGAGACGAATGGTTTGGCGAATGGTATAGACCTCATTCTTTAACACAATGGGAAAAATTACTAAAAAGTAGTGTTTATACTATTCTGTCTTATCAACAAAAAAAGAAAATGTTTTTAGATTATAGTATTTTGTTTGAACCAGGGTTATGTTTTTATTCTGCTTTTCTCGTCTCTTTGTTGATTCGTCAATGGAATGCGAGCACCATTGAAGAATGGAATATAAAAGTGTTGGAAAAAAACACTACAGATTTATATTCTGAAGAAATTATTTTACAACTTCTTTTTGAAGATCAGGAAGAGCAAAATATTCTAGCATGGAAAGACGTTTTACAACAATTAAAAGAAAAATCTAAAAATATGTCATTTTAAACTTTGATTGTTTTGCTTACGAAAATACTTTTGATCGTATTAACATTAAAATTTTTGCCGTTAACAAAAAAAACACCAAAATTCGATTGTTGCATTCTAAATTAAAATCACAATATAAAAGTTCTCTTGCAGAATTATTAAAAGTAGTTTACGAAAGCGCAAACATTACCAAAGACGATCAAGATTCTCAAAGAGTATTTATTAACGATAAAGAAAGAAATAAAGCCAATGAACGGAAAAAAACAATCAACACAATCAAAATTTGTATTTTTCAAAAAAACAATTCTTTTCACGCTATAAGTATGTTGAATGAAAAATTTTCTACAAAATATTTTTGTTCTAACAACTCACGTGTTTTGTCACAGTGTTCAGATTGTGGACAAAAATTTACTAAGAAACACAAATGCGAAGGTTATTATAAACCGGACAAATTTACATACGGTGATTGCATTACTCACTATCGGCCACGAAATTCGTTCATGTGTACAAGTAGAAACTTGTTTCCTTTTTTAATGACATTTGATTGTGAAACGAGTATTACAAAGTCTGAAGAAAATGCTACTTCCAAAGTCAAACCTTTATCTGAATTGAACTATTATTGTCATTCCATTGTGATTCAATGCATTCATGAAAAATTAGCAAGAGAATGTTTTGGTTTGGACGAACAAGGTCAAGTCATTACTCAATGGATTTTTTATTATGAAAATACGGTTGAAAGTTTAGAAAGAAATCCTTTAACCTGTCTACCAGACTATTTTCAACCAGGAGTTTCTTTACTTCACAAGACACCCAGACGTATCTTGTGGGAAAAGCTAAATTGTGAAAATAATGAAAAATTAAAAATGGAATTGAGAGTTTACGATATCATTGCTTTAGCAGATACTTTGGTTCGATTTACTTATGAAATATGTTTACCGCGTTTTGAAAATTTAAATATATCAAGTGAAGAAAGAGATTTAATATGGCAAGAAGAAAATCCTTGTTGTTCTATTTGTAGAACTCCCGTAGATAAAATACGTCAATCTGATGTTTATAAAAATAAATTTTCTCACATGACTCTTCAAGAAATTGAAAGATTAAATCATAATGAATTTCGCATTTATAACGGCAAACGAATTCAAGTTGTGAACATGGTGTTTCAAAGAGTAGGACGTTTAGAATTGTTCATGTTACCTTGTCACGTTCGAAATTATTTAATCGACAACGATGCTGAAAAAATAAAACAAGATTTATTTCGAGTCTCCACTTTGTATTACATTTGTTGTAGATGGTGGGAAAAATTTCAATACCTACCTGCCACTAACGGATTATTAAGTGATTATGTGAGAATCACCACTGCTGAACTTGCAGATTATATGAAACAGTTGTCTTTGCTTATCATGACCGAACACCAATTTGAAAACTATTTTAATCAAGAAGATATAGAGTTGTTAGAAGATCCCTACTTTTTAATCAAAATCTTTCGCAAATGTATTAACGAAAGTGGAGAACAATATACAGATAACCTTCATTTTTTGTTTCTAATGAGAAAATTCAAGCAACCGGTCTACGAATTATGGTATCACACCATGTTGGTTGCTTTTAATAATCAATTTGAAACCCAATTTAGTTTATCTGATTTTATTCAAGATGAAAAAAATCGAGAAAAAGTTTTAAATAAATGCCAATTTTTTCTTAACGCTTTTGAAGATTATCTTGTTATTGATCACGATCATTTTTCAGGACAAGTGTATGGATTAGCTCACGATTATTGCAACAAAAATTTAGGTAGATATGTCAGCATTTGTCTTGTCCTATATTTGCTCACAATGCTTCTTTTGATAATCGCATTATGATTGTAGAAGGTTTAAAAAAAATGTTGGATATTCCGTTATACGGTCATTTGGCAGAATCTGAAACTACACCTTTTAACGCTTTTATAAAATACAGCAACATGGAAGATGTTTTTGTTATATCTAAAAATGTGAGCAAAGTCAATATTATCTGCATCGGTAAACATATTAAAATTGTAGATAGTTTGAAAATTTTAAACTGTTCTTTAGAACAAGCCAGTAGTATGTTGTCACAAAAAGCTCAACATCAAATTGTCAACACGATGTTGCATTATTTACGACCTTTTCATCCCGAAGTAAATGATTTAGCCGACAATCTAGAGTTTAAAAACTGTTTTATTAAAAAAACATTATTTCCTTACTCGCAAATAACAGACGAACTCTTAAACATTGAATATAAAACATTTCCACCTATTGAATTATTTGCTCAAAACGATTTAATGAAGTCTAAAAACTTACAAGAAGAAGTTAAAAAATTGAAAGAAGCTTATGAAGGTGTTAAAAAATTGTGGAACTTTTTAAATTTAAAAACTTTAAAATCCTTATTGCATATCTATACTGTGCTCGATACGGTCGTATTAGGTTATGTTATGATTGACTTTGACGAAAGAACATTTGAATTTACAAAATTTCATATTCTAAATCATGTTAGCATTTTTAGTTATACCAGCAAACTCAATTCTACCATCAGTTTAATTCCAATCCAATATCCTGCGACCAACGAACATCAAAAAATGATTGAAAAGAGTATTCGAGGCGGTATGTCCACCAACGGTACGCAAAAGTTCGCCATTGATACAGATTACTTTGAACCTAAAATAAAAGAACTCAAATTAAACAGCGAATTGAGAGGTTGCTTAATTTTTATGGACAAAAATGGACAATACGGAGGGGCTCAATTAAAACCTTTACCTATTCACATGAAATATTCTTTTGATTTGGAATGTATTACTTTAGACGATGTGATTCGAAAATATCATCGCGTTAATTTAAACGGTTTCTCGACTTGTGCTTTAGTGCATTGTCAAATTACTATGAAACCAGAGTATCAAGATCAAGTAGGAGGTTTTTCACCCATGGTAGAAAAAGAAATATATCCTTTCAAGATTATTCTCCCACTGAAATTGTATCCAAACATTATCTCAAAAACAATGGAACCTACGGTATAGAAAAAGACAAAACTATTAAATTGGTCATGAAATTAAGTTCGCATGAGACTTGTGAATTTTTAGACACTTTAATATGGCTGACTACGTGCTGTGGATGCGTTGTTAAAAAAATTTACAAAGTGCTTCCTCTATGGCGTTATCCTTTAGCTCAAAAAATGGTAAAACGAAATATGGAAAAAAGAAAAGAAGCTATTAAAAAGGGTGACAAGGTAGTGGATGCTTCTTGCAAATTGCAAATTAACGGTCATTACGGAACCTTGAGTCAACATATTGCACAAAAACTAAATACTACTTTTATGAACCACGAAGAAAAAGCATTTCAAAATAGTATTGAAAATTTTCAAAACATTCGTCGTGTTTTAATTCAAGAAGGTCAAACCGATGAAAATATTAAAATGTTATTTCCTTTTCATTTTCAAAATTTATTATATGACGGTTCCTTATTTATCGGTGTTAAACCTGAAAGATATAAATTGGACGTTTTTGAAAAAAAAGTATGTTTAGATGAATACGAGACGAGTTATTTTTCAAACTATGGCAATCGTTGGATGGATTATTCCAATTATAAAACGACTCATCCTTTTTATTCCACTCAATACGCCAAAGAAACGGATCATTTTCAAAACGAAATACCTCCTCCTTATTACATTGCACAAGCTTTTGCTATGGGACCTAAATGTTATAGCGTTCATAGCGTCAACGGAGATGAAGAAAAAAACTATTATAAAAATAGAGCTAAAGGAGTACCCAATTCTAAACTTTTATTTTCAAATTATGTCAACGGATTCGATACCTTTGCCGCCAAAAGATTGTGTAAACAAGTTCCTTTTTCAGTGATAAAAGAAAATCAACCTATTTAACAAAATAGAATGAGTGTCAATTACAAACAAGTGAAAATACAAACGCACACTACTGATTTTTTAAAAAGATTTACACAAAAAAATTATGTTTTTGATGACGGAGTCATGACCGAAATTCGTGATCATTATCTTTTGCAACCGATACGAGAAGCCAATTTAAAAGTGTTACCCGATATAGAAAAATTTTGTAGCGATGAACACATTCAAAATTTACTTGAAATTGAAAAAAATATTATAAAACAATCAGAACGTTATCAAACAATGGCCACGTTTAATCGAAAAGTTTTGATCCCTTTGTTATACGATCTTAAAAAGAATATAAATTTGTAAATTTTTTTTATGAATATAAAAAAAAATGGTGTTTTATTTTTTAGAACAAAAATTAACAGCGCAACAACTTGAAAACAAATTAAAAGAAATTGGTTTTAAAAATTTTTATTTAGTAGAAAATACAGAAAACGAAATTTATTATTTAAAAAAAAACGATTTTTATACTTCGCGTTTGATTCTTATTACTCTAAAAGGACGAGATTTAATTCCTGAAGTTTTTTAAGTTGTTGTCTTGATTGTTTGATTGTTTTTTTACGTTTTGCCTGTCACGTGGGATGTTATAAAGAAGATTGTGTTCATTGTGAAAATTACAATAGAATTCATTATAATTGCACTTGTCTTTTAGAAAATAAAAAAGATGGATAATATAGTATTAACAGAAGTGGAAAAACGATTAAATCGAGATTGGAAAACGTGTGGAAGATATTTGAAAGTGAGTGAACAGGAACTGGATCTTATTGATGCAGATTACAGATATATTGAAGATAAAGCTTTTGAAATGTTAAAAATATGGAATCGTAATGGCACTAAAGAACAATTACTTTACGCAATGAACAACATACCAAGAATGGACATTAAAAAAATTATTTTGAAACGTATTTTGTAAAATTTTTTTTGATAAAAAAAAGGATATAAATTAAAAAAAATGTTTTTTTTTATTCGTAGTTTAAAAAAATGGAAGAAAAAGAAGAAAAACCTCTTGAACAAAAAATAGAGAGTGTAGAACAACCTATAGAAAAACCTTTAGAAAAAAAAGATGGTGGATCTATTACCGAAATATTAAACGAAAAAGGTTTTCATGATTTCTATTTAAAAGGAACATCAAAAGAAACTGAACTCAAAGACAAAGAAACCTATTCGCAAGTGAAATTTAATATTTTTAAACCTACTCAAGATGTCTATCCTGAAAATACAATTATTACAGGTCTTACAAACAGCGGAAAATCAACTATGGCTAGAGATTTATTACATTGTGGAAAATTTCCTGATGCCGAAATGTTATTTGTGATACAAATGAGAGAACCTAGCGATTGTCAACACAAAACATGGAAAAATATTATCGAATCTTCAAAAAATAATTTAGAAGCGTATCAAATTATAACAGTTACCAGTCCAGAAAATTTAGATTCGGTAATACAGAGAGCCATTGGTTTTCCAAAGATAAATACGGTATTCAAAATAGCGATCACCGTTTATTAAAAACAATACTTTTATTTCATGACATTAGCGCTTTTTGTTTAAAAAGTCAACAATACACGAGCGCGTGTTCTAGCGGTTCTCATCACGGAGTAGGTACCACTACCGTTTTTCATTCCGTACCTTCTAAAGCCAGTCAATGTTGGAACAATTTAGTGTCTCATTACAAATGTATCATTTCTTTTGATAACAACAGCGAAATTGAAAAAATATTTAAAAACAATTTTCCTTCAACCGGCAAAATGCATCATCACGTTATCAGCGATTTGTTAAATAAAGAAACTTCTAATCAACACGGACATTTGGCTTTGTTTAAAAGAAACTCTTCCGTTGCACGCTTAAGAACTCAGATTACGAGTAAAGAACAAAAAGTATTTATTCCAGTAGACGCTCAAGGTAAATTGGACTTTGATTATAAAGACATGAGCGTGAACAAAAAAATTGTTAGTTTTCAATCTTTTCCTTACGTAAAAGCGCCTAATCTAAAAAATCATTATTATCTCAAATCCCATCACAACAACTATAATCAAGAGAAGGAGAATAAACCCGACGAAGAAGATAAAGTGGATATAAATAAGGAAAAAGAAAATACGATAAAAAAAAGAAAATGGAGTGAAAGCGAGAGAGCAACACAGCTACTCGAAGAAATTAAAAGACAAAAACGATATGGATTGTGCGAATCTTCAGACGAATCTACAGACGAATCTTCAGACAGTGGACCCAGTTCTGATTCTACATGATTGGAAAAGCGAAGAATTTTTACGAATTTTACAAAACGATTACGAATGTTGCAATCCTTCTAACAAAGCGAGTAAACGTCAAGCCATGAGACAAAAGTTGGCTGTTCGAGGACAAATTTTTATTCCCAAAATGAATAGAAGAAAAGACATTGACGAAAACGAAATTAAAATATAATTGAAAGAAATTTTGACGCGTTTTAACGCTGTAAAAATGTTAAAATGCGAACTTTTATCGGATCACGAACGACAACAAATAAAAAACGCTTTTTAAGAATACGTTTGTATAGAAATTAAACTTTTTGTCAAAGAAAATTTGTATCCGTATCCAAAATTTAACGAAAACGGAAAAGCTATCATGAAAAAAGAAAAAATGAAAGATAAAAATCAAGCTATATCAGACTTTGTTTATCACAATTACGACGTTTTAAAAGAATATTTCAACTCTACTCGTTTTAAACTTTATCACGAAATTATAAATTATTACGCTAATAAAGTAATCTCATTCAACACTATACAACCTACAAAAACTGTAATCGATTTATTAAGACAACAGTTTGACGTTGATTGTTGTCAAAAAGAACTCTATTTTCAAAATAATTTGTATTTTTATGAAACATGAATAGATATAGACCTGTATTTTTATGAAACATGAATAGATATAGAATAGATATAGACCACGAGTCTCCTTTATTAACTTTACGTAAGGTATTAGCCAAAAATGCCTACAACATGGATGTTTTTAACAAAAAATTATTACAAATCAACGAACAAGAAAACGAACAAGGTAACCTAGAATCTGGAGAAACAAACACATCCAATGTCTCTGAGCTTATCCAGAGATACGACTTACCTTCTTCTCTCAATTATGCCGATCCCATCAATCTCGACAATCAAATTGCTGGTGAAATAAGCTTTCAACAAAGTTTAAATGCTTTGTTACCTCTAGACACTATGCTCGATAGTGATATAGCTACAAGTTTAATCAGCGATCAAGAAAAATGGAAAACCTATCTCAACGTAGGAGGTGATGCTTACGCTTTTAAATCCATTTTAAATTTGAATAAACAAAGCGATTTTAACGAACAAATCGATCAAAGAAATATAAGCGAATCTTTAAGAACCATGAGAAATTTAAAACGATTTCCTATTCAAGACAGCTCTCTTACCGCTACACCACCCACCTCTATTCAATCTACATTAAACACTTTACCGCGTTCTACTACTTTAAACACTATTCCATCGGCTAATAAAAAAATTTACACTTTGACACCTCCTAATAAATTTTTAATTTTTCACGAAACAGCCAATGCAAATGAAATTCTAGAACAGCTTTATCGAAACGAATCTGTAAAAAAAATTCCCAACTTGGCTAAACAGCTGATGGACATGTGTAAAAATCAAGTCAATTATCGTTTTGGATCACATCAAATTTCTTTACCTGTTTACAAACCGAGAAACGAAAAAGCCACTTTAAGCAATTTAAAAATTTATATTTTATATCTAGCCAACGTCGTAGATGTAGAAGAATCTATAGCTAGTATTATTAACAATGTCAGCAACTTTGCCTTTGAAAAAATAAACGATCCAAAACAATATTCCTATTATGCTAACGAATTTTTAACTTTACTCACTTATTCTCATTCTGTAACAAACATGAGAATAGTAGCCGATTATTATCAAATAAGACAACTCACTTTTGCCAAATTATGGAGTTTTATTAGAAAATACAACATACCCTTCCGAAACGAAACTAAATTAACCTCCGAAGGTGTATATGTTAACGCTCTAGCTCGAGATCCTTACACTGTTATCACTTCTAGTTTTATAGAAAGCGAATCACTCAGCGATAAAAGTTTTGGTGGAAGTAGAGCTTTTGAAATATTAACACAAACAAAAGACATTATTCAACAAAGATGTATACACTATGGCGAAATGTTTCGAGGTGATAAATTTGAAATATTGAGAGAATACATTCAAACCAACAGTTATTTATTACCTAATAAAGATATGTTTGTTCGAATGTTAAACAACTATAACGAAAACGCGTTAGCTAGCAGACCCATCGGAGAAACAATGGTCTATTTGACGTTCAAAACTTTTTTCAACACTGTGCCTTCTTTACCTTTTAGAGATGTAACAGATGTAGCTCTATTAAAAGAAGAAGTAGAACAAACTTGTGCTAAAGGAGGTATGTTGGGATTATTACAATATATTAAATCCAATTCAAATCAATTTTACAGTACAGAAAATACAATCAAAGAAAAAAGTTTACTCGATATGTTGATGATAATGGGTGCAATGTATAATTCTCATCTTGTTCGTTTAAATTCGCCTTTAATGTCTTATAAAAAATGTTTTGAAATGGATTCTAATAATATTGTAAATTTTGCCAACGCTTTAAAACATGTTACCCATTTTAAAAAAAGAAATTTATTCACTCATCCTTTAACAAAGTCTTCCTTATTAGAAATTCCTACACCCAAAATAGAACCACCAACACGAGCATCCGATCCTTATTTGGGTTCGATAGAAACTAAAAAAGAAGAAAAACCTGTTGAAACAACTAAATTTATAAACCTGAAACTGATCCCACATTATTTGGAGCTACTGCTTTACCTGAATCAGTTAGCACTTCTTTACCTGATGAAGCTAGTGCTTCAGCTGAGACTAGTGAAACTCCAATATTAACCACAAAAGCTCGTTTAGAATTAAAAAGAAAACCAATAGAAACAAGATCGAGGAAAAAAGCGCTCTAACAAAATTATTTTTAAAAAATGGACAATGTGTTGAGAGATACTATTGACAACCTTGTAGAAGATCAACTGACTAAATTATCGAGTCGTGTGTTTGCTTTAAACGACGTACCCAAAATTAAAAAAGTTTTATTACAATTGGACACTTTAAAAAAAAATCCAACCGATTTGAAGTTTTATGATCAACTCAAAGCGCTTTTAGAAAATTCCATCAATGCCAAATGGAACGGACTCATCACCGCTTGGTCACACGTAACTTTGCTTTTTAAAAAAACAACGGATGTCAACGTTAAAAAACAAGCTCCTCGTAAACCTTATGTTTACGAAACACATCAATATTCGTACGATAGACCTCGACAATATTTTCAAGCTGATTTGG
This sequence comes from Hydra vulgaris, assembly GCF_038396675.1. NCBI lineage: Eukaryota > Metazoa > Cnidaria > Hydrozoa > Anthoathecata > Hydridae > Hydra > Hydra vulgaris. The sequence goes on from NC_088926.1 coordinate 38,066,587, forward strand.
CCGACATGAACAGTTTTAATTTAAAATTGCTTCTCATCGACCCGAATTTTGTTTAGTTGTGGTAGATAGAGTATCTAAAAAAGTCTATTTGAGAGTCACAAGTAAAAAAACAGCGGACAAAGTGCTCAGCAGTTTTAAACATATTTTTGAAGACATTAAAAGAGACGATAAAACTTTTATCTATTTGCAAACGGATCAAGGTGGTGAATTTTTTAACAACAAAATGGAAGAATGATGTTATGAAAAAAACATTGTTCATTTTAGTTCTAAAAATTATGGAAAAGCTTACTTGGCTGAATCAACCATAGGACGATTAAAACAACTTTATCAAAAATTAAGAAAACAAGGCGAACTTCAAAAAAAGAACTGGAGTTTTTATATCGAGGACATGGAACAAAAACTCAACGAAAAAGAACGAGTCACGAGTGGAATCGCTCCTGATGAATTGGATGCTGATGACGCCAAAGGTAAAGCTCTTCGTTTAGTCGATCAATACCAAGACGACAAAAGACGAGGACATCATTTTTCTTCCAACATGCTACATCGAGTAGAAAAAGAATACAAAAACGAAAAATTAAAAATATACAAACCTCTCTCCGTTGGAACCGAATGTTATTTAAAAAAATATAAAATAGATCCCAAAGACACTTTTAGCAAATCGACTACTCGCGATCAACCGTATTGGGACACGACCAAAAAAGTAATTATTATCAAAGTCTCTAAGCGCTCTAACCCTTCAGTAGAAGGTTATTTACCCGTTTATATTTATAAAGTAGGAATAGTAGGCGATTTAAATAAGACTTTTAAAGTAAAACGAGAAGATTTGTTACCTGTTAACGAAGAAGACAAAGACATTTATTATAAAATTTTTAACGAATATGTTAATACATTTTTAAAACCTTTGAAGAAAAAACTGCAAGAAAAAAAGAAAAAATGAACAATTTAACGTTTGACGATGTTTTAGATGTAAATAAATATGATTGTAGCACGTATTATTTTAGTGAAATTAAAAATAAAATTGAAGCTAGCGTGCATTATAATGTTTTGAACGATTTTAGTTAACCCTTGACACCTAACGATATTGACAAACCCACATTTAAAAATAATACCATTTTACATTTAGCCAGTATGGACGTACCTACAAATTTAACTCGAGTAGACGAAAGCCTATCTTTTTCTGAAAACGCTTACGGATTAAGAATGGAATCCAAACCAGCTATAAAAAAAATGTTATCCGATATTCAAAGCGACATGATTGCTAATCCTACAAGACCCATAAAATATTTTTATCTTGTTACTAAAAGTGCTGTCTTGTACGTCAATCATATCCCTTTACCAGGTGACACGTTTCCTTGCTATGACATATTAGATATGGAAAACATGAGTAGTGATCATTTGAGTTTTATGTGGACCTTTTATGCAACAGGTGGAAGTAAACTCTTTGGTGTTATGACACCCCATGGCGGACAAGATGATTTTTTTATTAGAAACTTGGAACTTTATAATTCCAGATTAAATAAAGTGCTCTATTTTTCAGACTTTTTTTCAAGTTATTATAATAAAGATGCTAAAATTTCATCAACAAAATATTTTAATCCAAAATTATTATTTGATCCTTCCACTGAACTTAGATACAAAACAGCTGTAGTCGATATGCCCATGATCAAGTTTAGTTTAGATGCAAACAACAATGTACAACAAAATTTATTCAACGTCAATACCACCCCATTTGCTAATAGAACCAACTACAACTTATTGTGGTATTATAATAAAAAAACGAATATGCAAGCAACCCTTCTTTTTTACAACCTATTCGATCTAGTTCAACTTCAACCGTACAAGAAAGAGGATTGTCTTATTTTGGTTTTTTTTTCAAACAGAACATCTTCAAGTGCCTACGTTGTAGAAGATTTTACAAATTTATTACAATATTATTATATTACTACTAGATCTCTATATGACAACATATACAATTTATCCTTAAACACTCACACTAGTAAAAATTTTGTAATATATGCAAAACATCCGCTTTTAAGCTCAACAGAAATAGCAGCTGTTTCACCCGAAAGACAAATTATTCTAAAGGTGTAGAAGAAACTTTTGTTCGTCCATTTATTCATATCATGCTGACACCCAATTATAAAAACCCCTTATTATCTAAGGGAAGCTTATTTTCGGATACCAGACCATTAACTGCAGATGATAATATTCAATCTTTATGGAAAATTTGGAATGATTACGTTGATACTAAAAACCCTGCTATGCCCGGTACTTCTACCAGTGAAAAAATGGTACTACCGCAATTTGCAGATATTATTAAAGCTGCTTTTTTAAATATTCCCGGAGAAACGGCGACCAGATTACTCTATGTTTCATCATCTTAGTTGGGAGCTGAACCTGTAGAATTATTAACTAGTTTTTATCAAATATGGTTCCCTCTTACATCCAGAAGAAAATATTAACGTTACACTTTGAAAAATATACCTTTAGCTTCTTTACCTTTACCTTTTTTTAACGTCGATCAAATCATATGGCCTGAAAGAGAATTAAAAATGATGATGTTTTTACCGAAAGTTTAAACGTAACAAACAATTTACTCAATCTCAATTTAAACAACTTGACCTTTGCCGATCATACTTATGCAGGACCCGATTTTAACATGTTTAGTAAATATCTTACCAATATACCCAAAGGTATACCTTCTTGTATTCCCAAACCTATTGACGGAGTATCAAATTATTATACTTTTTTTTCTTTACCCTCCTTCCAAAGAAAATTATTGTCACTCATTAAAGTTAGCTTATACCTTATGAGAGGCTTGGATGTTAAAATGAGTCATAATTCCTATTCAAATTATGATATCAATTATGTTTCCTCAATTTCCGGAATCATTGGCGATCCCGAAATAAAAGGCACTCCCTTTCAAGTGTTACCTTCCAACTTACCTGATGACATTGACAAAATATGGACAGGCGATAACGCTTTAATCGCTAAATATAACGCAGAAACTTCTATTGAAGTTTTAATCTATTGCGAGCAAAGCAAACCTCTATTTTCAAATACCATCAAAGTACCTCTTGTCACTACAACTAGTTTTGAAAGAGCGACAACACCGACTCATAAAACATGGTTGAACAGTGTCAAAGCTATATTACAAGGAAATAATCTAACAGAATTGGTATTTTATTGCACTTCGCTCAACGGTCAATTTATTTATCAAAAAAAGAGCGACGGTACGATTATACAAACTTAGACAGACAGCTTGCCTTTAAAAAATATCATTTTGAAAATGTATCAACCTGTTGGAAACAATCCTGTACCTTATACTTTACTTTTACAAAGAGATCAATACAGTTTGACTCAACAAATCAACCCCTTTGTTATGCAAGTGGATCAAAATATGACCAACGCCATGTCGCTAGATTTTAAAATTCAAAAAAAAAGACTCGCTTTCTTAAGATGTGCTCTAGTTCAAATTAGTAATTTTAATAACACTGTTTTCAACTTTCCTTCAACTACGGACACTTACATTTTTATCAAATGCGATCAAGCTATAAATTGTGGAATGTATATGAACAAAATTTATGTTCCCGGAATTGTTGCTTTTTTCAATTTATTAGACTACACCAATTCTACTCAAGGACCACCAATATTGATTTTACAAAAAATCGTAATCCTTCTAATCAAGGAGAATTATCCACCTTTGATATCAACGATGTAGACGATTGGAAACAAACAAGATGGTCGTTTCTCAATTCAAAATCAATCCTAAAAGAACAATTCAGTCAAATTAAAAATCACATGCAACAATTACAAAATCAACTGACTCAATATTCCACTAAATCTGAATTGCAAAACATGAAATCTGAATTGGATGAAATTAAAAAAAGAAAAAAGAAAAAAGAAGAAATACCAGAAGAAAAACCTTCCAAGAATAGGAAAAAAAAGGAACAAATCAAATCCAAACCTAAAAAACGAAAATATTCAGAATCTGAAACCGAAAGTTCAGAAGAAGAAGAGCTTGTTGAAAAAAAACCTAAAAGCAAATCTAGTCCTTTACACATTTGTTCGCAATGCTTTCAAGAAGTCAATGCTGTCGACAAAATAAATGGTTTATGTAGAAACTGCATTATTCAACAAAGAGCCATTTTATCAAGTTCACTCATGCAGAATAACAACGACAAAAAGAAAAAAAAATTGAACAAAAAAAGTCTAATTGAACTTGGTTACACTCGTGCTTTAAAAGACGTTAAAAATAAAAAAATACCATTTAAAAAAAACACTTCGGAATCAGAAGATGAATAAATAGAAAAAAAATGTTTTTTTCTTTTTTTAAAAAAAAATTGGGTTCGTTAGCTAAATCTATGAGAGAGGGTGACGGCAACCGTTTTACACCCAATACAAACGGTCATGTTACTATTGAAGATGTTTTAGCACAAGCAGATCACGAAAATCGTTTATTACAAGAAGCAACAAGTGGTAATATTAGTGCTGAATATAAAGCAATATTAAATGAAAAATATCCTGGTTTTCAAACAGCTCAAGCTCAAGATGAAGTCATTGCTGTTAATAATCAAAAATTTTCTTACGATCTTACTTCTGACATGGCTAATTTAATTTCTTTTACCACTATACTTAACGAATGGACATATCTACCAGATTATTATATAGATTTTGATTTATTTCTTTATAAAAATGTCAACACGCAAACAAGATTTACACCTGTAACAGACGATGACTTAGCAAAAAAAGTCTGTCTTTGCCACAACTTTATTCAAGCCTTATTTAAATGTTTTAAATTTTATCCCAACTATCAAAAAAATAATACTACTTGTGCAAACAACGCTATCATTAATCGCTCTTATGATCGATTTAAAACAATGCTAGTTAAAAAAAGTTATATAAAAGCTTTTAGAGAGTCGTGGATTAATCCTAGTTTAGGTTTAACAGAAGAAACTGAAAATACAAACCCTATTACTTATGCTGAAACCAAAACGCTTATACAAGCTGCAGACCCTAATGGACTCATTCGTCCTCTCAACACAGCAAGCGGAGCTGCTCCTATACCTCCTGGTTATTTTTTTTTTTTTTTTTTTTTTTTTTTTTTTTTTTTTGTTCTTTTATCTTTACAATATTGTGATTCTATCCATATAACTGATACAAATTTACAATTTTTATAAAATATATGATGGTAGGAGAAAAAATAAAATCTCACAACTTTATAGAATACAAAGAATATAACTGCAGGGTATCATTATTATTAAAAGAACGCGGGAAACTTGCAGAAGACCAGATGGTCTTGTCATCAAGAAACCGCTTGTACTAGTAATATTTTTTGTATTTTTGTTTTTATATGTTTCTAGTTTCACAAAATATAATGGTAGTTCATTTTATATTGGATTCACATATGATAAAATGTAAGATAAAAAATAATTGATAAATGCTAGATTTTGCACACATAAATATATGATTAGGCATAAATAAAATTATTTTTGATTTATATATTTTTTATATTAATATTTGTTATTGAAGTTTTTTGGGATTTTCGCTTCAACGTTAATTTTGGCTCTAGTTTCAGTATTAGTTTAGTGTAAGTTCATATAATTGTTTATATTTAAAACGAATTTTTTTAGTAAGATTTTCAAACTATTTTGGTTATCTAATTTTGTAATTATGGCATTTCTGGATATCAGTTTATTATAGAGATAGGGACCGCGATATGAAATTGTGAAACGCGATAGTTTTGTTTTTCTAAACGGTATATTAAAGTTTCCTACTTCTCGAGTGTCATATCTATTTCTATTGCTTTTAAAGAAATCATTTGAGAAATATGATGGGACAAGCCCGAGTTTATATTTCAGCATAAACAATAAGTTTTGATAAATGTTTATTCTATAGACGTTTAGTGCATTAAGGAGTTTTAACAAAGGTTCAGCATGAGTGAATTTGTCTTTTTTATAGACAATTCTAACGGCATGTTTTTGACGTCGATAAAGTGATTTCAAATTGGATTTATTGGTACTTGCCCATGCTATATTACCATATGTATAATAGGTCTGTATAAATGAGAAATAAAGACGTTTTAGATTTTCTTGGGATAACATTGGTCTAGCTTTGTATAGCACGCCAATGTTTTTGGTTATTTTTGTATTTAAATAGTCAATGTGTGCTTTCCATGAAATATTTTCGTCAATTAGTAAACCTAGAAATTTTGTTATTGAGGTTCTTTCAATATTTTTGTTTTCTATTTTTAGCAATGGTAATATATTAGGTATTTTTTTTCTTTTTTGGTTGGGATGGAATAAAATGTAATTGGTTTTTTCTGTGTTTAAAGATAATTTATTAGATTTTAGCCAGATATTAAGTTTTTCAAGTTCGATATTCGTTGTTTCAAAGAGTTCTTCAATAGACTGAGATGAATAAAATAAATTAGTATCATCTGCAAACATTATTACATCAAGTTTGTTTAAGACTTTTGGAAGATCGTTAATGTATATTAAGAACAATAAGGGAGCTAGAATGGAACCTTGGGGAACGCCACATTTAATCTTAAGCAATTTTGAACAGATATTTTCATCAGTATTAACACATTGCTGTCTGTTTAGCAAAAAAATTTTAAACCAGAGTAATGCAACATTTTTTACGCCATATTTTTCCAATTTTTTTAGCAGGATAGCATGATCAACAGTATCGAATGCTTTCGATAAATCTATAAAGATTCCTAAAACAAATTCTTTATTAACAAATGAGTAGTTGATGCTATTTACAAGATCTACGATTGCATGTTCGGTTGCATGTTGCTTTTGAAAGCCGAATTGTTTTGTATTTAAGATATTGTTGTTTGTTATATATTGGTATAATTTATTATAAATTATTCGTTCGAGGAGTTTTGAGAATACAGGAAGAATTGAGATTGGTCTATAATTGTTTAGTAAGTATGGTTCTCCAGTTTTATATATTGGTACAATTTTAGCAATTTTCAATATCTCTGGAACGGTTCCTGTTGTAATTGAAGATTTAAATATTTCGAAGAGGGGTTTCTTTATTATCGGAAAGATACTCATTACAATATTGCTACAAATTTCATCAATTCCTGGTGCTTTGTTGATTTTTAAAGAGTTTTTTGCATTTTCGAGTTCTTCATAGCTTAATCAGTTGAAAGTTAGTTCGCTATTTAGATCAGTAAAATAATTTTCAAAGGAGTTATTTGCGGTTTGAATTTTAGACGCCATGTTAGGGCCAATATTTGCAAAGAAATTGTTGAATTGTTCGGCAATAGAGTTCTGATCGTTGTGTTCTATTTCATTTATAATAATTCTATCTGGTAAGCTGTTTGTTTTTATATACTTTTTTCCGATTATTTCTTTCATGATGTTCCATGTTTTTTTGGTATCTCCATTAGTTTTTTGAAGTAATTTAGAATAATAAACTTTTTTAGAATGTTTTCTGATTTTTTCGAAAAGATTTTTATATTGTTTATAAGTAGATAGGTTTTCTTCATTTCTGTTTTTCAAATATTTAACATACAGTCTTTGTTTAGTTTTTGAAGATTTTTTGATTCCGCTGGTGATCCATGGACAGCTCAAATGTTTTACTTTTATTTCTTTTTCTTTGATTGGAAAATGATTATTATAGTGTTTTAGAAAAATATCTGTGAGAGTATTATATGCAGAGTTTGTGTTCCTAAGGTTACATTCTTGATACACTTTAACCCAATCTACTGCCGATAGTGCGTCTTTAAAACATTTAATAGATTTTTTATTTATTTTTCTTTTATAAATTTTTTTTTTCGAGTTATTATTTATTTTTGTATCATGTTTTATTGTAAAGTAAACTGGAAAATGATCTGTTATATCAATTTTTATTATTCCTGCTTTTAAGGAGGTATCTAGAAATGAGTTTGTTAGTATGTTATCTATAGCAGAAATAGTATTCGAGGTTACCCGTGTGGGTTTATTAATAATTGGTAAAATACAATGTTGAAACATGTTATCAAAAAATAATTTAGTGATCGGACACTCTTTGTATTTTAAACAATCTATGTTTAAGTCCCCGATACAGAACAACTTTTTTTGCTCTTTATTGATTTTAAGAAAAATTTCTTCTAGATAATTAGAACATTTTTTAATATTACCTTCAGGTGGCCTATAACAGGTAGAGACTATAATATTTTTAAATTTGGAGTTGATGATCTCTATTGTAAAGACCTCACTATCGGGGTTAGAAATGGAGTGATCTTTTCTCACTTTTATCACTTGATCATTCCGAACATAAGTTGCAATCCCTCCTCCTTTTTTGTATGCTTTCCTTTCAGAAGATAATAATTTATAATTTGGAATTTGAAAGTTAGAGTTATTTTGGATTGATTCATCAGAACACCAAGTTTCTGTTAGGCAAATCATACTGAATGAATAATTGCAATCAATTAGGAAATGTTTAAGTTTGTCAAAATTTTTATTTATGCTTCTTATATTTATGTGAATTATCGTAAAATTATTTTTATAAGCTTCAAGTTCAGTTTTGAAAGTTTCTGTTTCAAAATATCGAGAGTTAAAATTATACGTTTGAAAAATTTGCGTATCAGCGTCATTGAGAATATTATTCGCGGTTTCAAAGACATTAAAGGGCATCGTTTCAAAATCTATTGTTTTATTTTTTATTGCCATTATTTTAGAATGTAAAATTTAGAACGCGTTTACTCAGTAAAACAAAAGTGTGTTGCGCTATTTTTTAAAATCTCGTGTAAATATTTTATCGTATTTTAAAATGGCGTATTTACCTTCGCTTCTTAGTTTTTTAACTTCTTCCCAGAGCTTTCTTCGATGATATATTGTTTCTTGAGCGAAGTCTTCATTTATGTATAGGCCAGTTCCTTTAAGATACTTTACAGCATTGAGAATTTTGTTTTTGTCTTGGAAGTTTAAAAGTTTTATAACTAATGTTCTTGGTTTGTTGTCTTTAAATTGTCCAATACGATGAGCTCGTTCAACCACTACTTCGCTTTGTATTTTCAGTTTTGTTTTGAAAATTTCTTTAACAGCTTTTTCGCAGTCTTCCCAACTTTCGCCTAGTGTTTCTTGTATTCCATCTATTCTTAAGTTGTTTCTTCTCGATCGATTTTCTAGATCTATGGATTTTTTATATAATGAATTGATTGTTATCAAATTATCAAACAGTGCTAAGAGATAGATATAATGCTTTCATGACTGGAGAAAAAGGTTGTAAATTTAGAGTACCTTTGAGTTTAATATGTGAAATTTTTCAAATGAAAGAATATTTTGGAAAAAATAAACAAGTAAGATTTGAGTTTTATATTGAAAACGATATGAATCAACTATTAGAATGGGTAAGACCTATTTCAGACGCAGACGTAACAGCGCTTGCTAATGTAGGAGTAGCTATAAAAAACCCAATGATTTGTTGCAATACGTATAGACTCAAACCTAGTTTACCCTTGGAACAATCTTTATATCTCAACAGTAAAAAAGACGAAATGTATACTTTACTACGTATCGCTCACTACGAACAAATTGTCACCAATGTAGAAAATGTGGCAGAAGTCACTGTTAATTTGGGAAGTATAAAGACAGCAGATCTTGTACCTCACAGCATTATATTTTTTGTTACTTGAAAAACAGAAAGCGATCATTTAAGCAAAGATTGTTTTACACCGGTTGAAATGGCTTGCAACATGATTAAAAAAATCACCCTTTATAATTACAGAAGAACATATGTTAATTCAGCGGGTGATACTACTGAATACGATTTGACAAAGCAAGATGATCAATTATCCCTATGGAAAAGTTATGTTTCCTGGAGTAAAGGAAATACACCCTCTACTTTTAATATTAACAATATTGCAGATTTTTATACTGCAGACGATGATAGCTTTTTGAGACATCCTAAACTCTATTTTACTACTACTAACACTACAGAACCTTTAGTCATCGATAGCACTAGCGATTTTAATTTTATCAACGATAAACCTCCTGCTACTATTGCTGGAAATAATTCGTTTCAAATAAATGTGCAACTTACAGAACAATTTAAAGGTGTACTTGTTATGTATATGCAATATCCAGCTCAAGTTATTGAACAAGGTTCAGGAACGACACTGAAGTCAACTATATTCCTACCAAATTTAAATCGTCTTAATTTGTTATAAAAAACATTTCTCATTTTATTAAACAAACCCTATTTGTATTTTTTATTTTATAAGTAAACGGCTATTTATTTCTAAAAAAAATTCTTAAATCTAGTTGTTTTTTATTTGTTGTGTTCATGGCTCGCAGGCGTACAAGAAGAAGCGGACACCGTCGTCGTCATCATAAAACTCGTCATCATAGAGGAAAAGGAAAATTTTTTACCAAAGTGAAAAATTTTGCTAAACGGCTATTAAAATCAAACGTAGGGGGTTACGCTTTGGATTATCTTCAAAAACAACGCGATGCGTAAAATAGGGTGCTGCACCACTTGTAAAATAAAAAAAAGTTCATGTAAAAAAAGAGGAAGAGGTAGAGTGTATTTACCTCCTTTAAAAGAAGCTGGTAGAAAGCGATTTAGAAGACAAAGAAAATTACGAGGAGGTAATCAAATACAAGACACTTTAAGAAAATTAAAAATTTACCCTTGGTATGTAGCTTAAAAGAAACAAATGTGAAAAACTAAATTTGATCATGTTATAAAAACTCAACTTTACAATATAAATTTACTTTAACCGACCTCAAACATGTTGTAATGCATAGAAAATGAGGAAGAGGAAGAGTTTATTTACCTCCGTTAAAAGGCGCAGGTAGAAAACGTTTAAGAAGACAATTAAGAAAACGCATGCGTGGTAAATTTTTTCCATTGTTAGCTGCAGTTTTAGCACCCACTTTATTATCATCACTTATACCGCGATAAAAAAAATGTATAACAGAAGACATAAAAAAAGACATTATAAAAGACATGGAACAAGACGAATGCGTGGAAAGTTTTTAGGACCTCTTTTAGGAATGGTATCTAAAGTCGTTTTACCTTCCTTTACTAGCGCTCTTCTACCTACCATTGGTAAAGCTGTTTTGGGTGGAGCTATCTCTGGTGGAATTTCTTACGGAATTAATAGAATTGGAAAATAATATTTGTATAATATATATATTTTTACACTTTGTTTTTTATTATTTTAGTACAAATATAAAATCCCAACATTGTTCCAAGTAATATAAAAACTCCTAAAAACGCTCCAAATAAATATCCTCCTACTACAATAACAATAAACAAGCTTGAAAGTGTTAATATCGACGCTACTTTCCATCCATTAATACACTTCAAAATTTCGAATATGATTCCCATGCGAGTCGTGTGTACCACCATTATCTATTGGAGGATCTTGTTTATAAGGTCGAACTACTGCTACGGTCGTTGAAGTTTGAAATTGTTGTAACGGTTTGTTTTTTGATTCCATTCGTTATGAACCCATTTCATTTTTTTTCACTCTTTATATACATTTGGTCACGCTTCAATAAATTCATTTTTATTCATTGTCACTTTTAAAATTTTCAATAATAGAAACAATAGCATAAAATACAATAAAAAAATACAAGCGTATTCCAAACCATATTATATTAAACAACGAAGGTAATCCTTCCACTATTATAATATAAAGAAAACATGCTAACGCGATAAAAGGAATATATCGACAATCCATCACCAACCTAACATAATCAATAATACTCATTTTTTTGTTTGTTTTTTTTTGATTACATCGTTATAAACCCGTTTCACTCTTTATATACTTTTTTTGTCACGCTTCATTAAAAAATTTTTGTCACCTGATCTTTTTTCTGCGCGCATGCGCATGCGCATGCGCCACATTCTTTGAGATCGGGAAATTTTCTTTTTTAATTCGTTCATCACTTCAATCCCCTCGGTTCAAGACTCTTTTACGTCGGACACCTCGGTTTAAACGTTTTATTTTAACTTTTTTTACACGGACGGACGGTGTCTGAGGATCTTACAAGAATTGTAACTTACTATATCATCTCTCCTACCCATACCATATTAGAGTGGGGATTTTTTTATCAGAGTTTTCCTTCTCCTAGTTGAGTTGCTTCCACCACGGCTACAGAGCCTCACCTACCCCAAAGAACAGTTTAACGTCATGTCTAAGATGCATCACCAACATAAATATAAATCGACCTTTTTTTTTTTTACAAATACAGCAAATTACAACTAAAGGCATGGCACTGAATGTGGTTTCTACTAGTTTAAATATATATATATATATATATATATATATATATATATATATATATATATATATATATATATATATATATATATATATATATATATATATATATATATATATATATATATATATATTATATATATATATATATATATATATATATATACGGGCCTTGGCGGGAAGCAAGAGCTTTAGCATTCCAGCTAACCAATGTAAAGCAATGTGGGCGAGAGCGCACACTCCTTCAAAGGAGTGTGTGCTCACATTCCTCTGAAGTAGTTTACAAGAGCCATATATGGCTTGCGCGAAAAATAAAAACTCACAAAATTTAGACTTAGATTTTTAAATTGTGTGTATTTTAATATCTTAACTTATAGTTTTTTAAATTGTGTTAAATTGTTAACCAGGAATAAAAAATATTTTTATATTTGATAAATATAATTATAAAATTTAGACTATAATATATATTATTTTATGTACAAATGATGAAGAAGATTTTTTTTTATTCTCAAGCGATTGCAAAGCTAAATTATAAATAGATTAAGAAAACTATTGTTGCATTAAATGATAGCGTTTAAAACATCTTTGTATTTTCTGATTTCAGAAAATATATTTATGTGTGTATATATTTATAGGGTAATTCCATATCAATTAAGCCAGGCTATGTCACCATACATCTCAGATTTTGCTGAATTTTATACAGTTGAGAGTACTTAGTAAAACAAGAAATTCTTGAAAATTTTAGCTTGTAGCTCTAAGAGGATCCTGAAATATGATCATTTTACTTTCAACTGATCATGGCCAGGCCCCTCTTGTCCTCTCAGAATTAAGAACTTTGTTTAAAGGTATCAAGTCACATAGCTTTAAAAGTATTTGATATTTTGACTTAAAAAGTTTGTACCTGACTATTTTTAGGGTTGAAGAATCCAATGAAATAATCAATATTATAAAAAAAAATTTTTAAGTACCTGTAATTATCAATTTAAATAGATTTAGGCAATTTTTTATATACCTGATTTTGATGCTCAAGAAACCCACGTGGCCTTGATGGTATCAAAAAAAAAATTTTTACACATTATTCTAAATTTTATGATTTTTCACAAAACATAAGAATTTTGATCTGCAAGTATATGGATTTCCATATATGGATAACGGGGCACAGGCCCCACTTTTTTGTAGCGGAATCTTGCAATACATTTTCCACTACCTTTCAGACTAGCTTGAGCTATGAAAATTTCTGCATTTATATAGTGTTGATAAACGAGCATTTTAAAATTAAAAAAGGGCCCAAGACACTAGGGGAGGGGGCTGGGGGCACGCGCCCCACTTTTTCGAGCAGAATCTTGAGATGGATTTTTCATTATCTTCCAGACAAGCTGCAGCTCTGAAACTTTCAGCATTTGTGTAGTCCTGATGAACATGCGTTAAAATTGTTTCAGGTCAGACGACCAGATAGTCCATGGGGCTGGGGCACCTGGGACCATGCCCCACTTTTTTTCTCAAAAAAAAATGTTTTTTTCTTTAAAACTTATTTAAGATAACTTTAAAACTATTGTCTTTAAATTTTTTTTTTTGGTTTTCATTTTTAACAACGTTAAACAACATTTCTTTGATAACATTTCCAAATTTTTTGATTTCCAAATTTTTGTGATTTATATTTGTTCCATTTGGTTTTGATCATTCTATGTTTAATAATTCTTAAAATGTTTTAAGAAACTTAATGTTTATAAGAATTTTGATTTGCATGTATAAGATTAAAAACAGTCTAAAGTAATGATTTTAACAGAACTTTATTTTGTATAATTTAAAATTTGAAATAAAAAAGAAAAATATATTTTGCTAATTCTAAAATGGTAACAGCAAGTTGTTAACAGAAACAAAAAAACATCCTGTCATTACACTAGTATAGAAGAAATTTGTTACCTATTAAAGTCATCATTAACATTTTTAACATTAACAAATTGGAGTATAGTTAAACTTTGTGAAAAAGAAACTTTTTTTTTTGTCAAAGTAAGATAAAAGAAATCAATCACTGTTTAGTTTTGTATTACCATGGTGATTGCTTAAGTTGCTTTCATTAAATTCATTACGACTGGTTTCTCATTTTTAAATTAATCTCAAATTGTTTTTAGTGTTACAGTAAGAATGGATTCATGTGATTTTGGAAAAAAGTTAAATGATACTTGTCATAAACTAAGTTATTGTAGAAAGATTGATTTAAAGAAATTTGATTGCTATAGAGAAGATGCCAGAATTTATTTGGAGATCTGGAATAACAGATGATAAAATTTTAACAATCTGCCTTCATCATGCAAAGATTTTTGGTACACACTTTGAAAAGAAGCACACAAAATGTTGTAATTTATTGGACAAGCATAAATCAAAAAGAAAAGCAATCAAAGGTAAATATTGTTGATACAAAATTATTGAAAAATCTTTTTTGAATAATGAAATTGAAATCTACTAGTTTATAAAAGTTTGAAAAAAAGCTGATCTGGTTATGCATTATATATTGAAATAAGTACAAATAATTTTCATGTTGATAGGTAATTACTAAAATCAAATTGTTCTTTTTATTTCAGGGAGTCATGTAATAACATTAGACATGGCAAAACAATTAAGAATTAATTTTCCAAATGCTGTGCCCGGATATCAACTTTGTCGGAGCTTTGATGCTATAATCAGTAAATTTCCTGGATATCAACTTTGTCGGTGCTTTGATGCTATAATCAGTAAATTTCATGAACAAGATAATTGTGAACTTGAAGAATCTATTTCATGTGGTACTTCTGAAAAGTCACGAGAGGCATTAAATGTTAGTTTGGAAACAATAGGTGTATCCCTCATAAAACTTCATAGCATTCCAAAGCATCAACGGTTATCTGTTGCTAAAAGTTATAAAAACAATGTCAAAGTATGAAGAGCATATTTCAAAAGTATATAATGTTAGGGAAGAAAAACTGAAACATAAAATTCCTCATACGAAAATTATTGACAAAAGTAAATGCGATGATCTAGACAAACTAAAAGCAGAAATAAAAGAAAAGTTAATTGTTTCTGACCAAAAAACTAAAATTCAGTTGTTAACATTTACACCCGAGTCTTGGTCAAGAAATTTTGCTGCAAGATATTTCAACGTCACTATATACCAAATTAAAGAAGCGCGCAAACTAAAGAAAATAAGTGGGATTTTTTCAGTTCCAGGCACTAAGAAAGAAAAAATATTTTCAGAAATAACGTTAAATAGAGTCAACAATGTATACCATGATGACGAATTTACTAGACAAATGCCTGGTAAAAAAGATTACGTAAGTATTGGTAGAAAACAACACATGCAAAAGCGCCTTATTTTATGTAATCTTAAAGAACTTTATGTTTCTTTTAAAACTAAATATACTCAAGAAGTTATTAGATTTTCTAAGTTTTGCAGTAAGACCAAAATGGTGTATAACTGTTGGAGCATCAGGCACTCATTCTGTTTGTGTATGTACCCTCCATCAAAATGCAATACTCTTGATCAATGCTATACAAATAAAATGTACTTACAAAGATCTGATGACAAAAGTTGTTTGTGATGTGACAAGTAATGAGTGCATGGTTCATCGATGTCCGAACTGTCCAGGTATAGTTTCTTTGTCATTCAATCAGTGGCAGAAAACAGACAGAACAACATTGATCTATCAGACAACAACAATGGAAGAATACAAATCGATGTTATCAGAGGCAATAAACAAGTTAACAGCTCATTCCTACATTGCAAAATGTCAAGCAAGATATCTAAAGCAACAAAAGGAAAATTTATCAAAAGACTGCTGTATTGTCTTAGGTGACTTTGCAGAAAAGTTCACTTTTGTGATTCAAGATTTAATCCAAAGTTGCCATTGGTGCAAAAGTCAATGCACCTTCCACCCCGTTGCCCTCTATTTATTAAACGAAAATGACCAACTTGAAGAAAAATTGTTTTGCTTCATGTCAGAAGATAATGAGCATGACACTGGTTTTGTGCATGAAGTTCAAACACAAATAGTTAACTATTTAAAAGAATATCATCCTAAAATTTCAAAGATTCTTTATTTTTCTGATAGTTGTGCTGCACAGTATAAAAATCACAAAAACCTTTACAATATCTGTCTTGATAAAAATGATTTTGACATTGATGCAGAGTGGACATTTTTTGCTACAAGTCATCGTAAGTCATCATGTGATGGTAATGGTGGCACTGTAAAACGATTAACTACAAATGCAAGTCTACAAAGGCCCATAAATGACCAGATATTGAATTGTAACAAAATGTTTGACTACTGTACTAACAATATTAAAGGGATTAATTTTTTCAAGATTGAAAAATAAAGACTGACAGAATTGCACACCACTTTGAAAACACGTTTTGAGCTAAGTAGAACAATTCCTGGAACTAGGAGCTATCATCAATTTAAATTAGAATCTATAGATACTATTAGCTTTAAACAAACAAGTGAAGATGTTCATATAACAGGCATTTTTTCTTTTTCTGGAATTCAAAGTTCTCAAAATGATCAGCAAATTAACATTGATGCCTTGAAATTGGGTGAATTCATTATGTGTAAATATGATGCATTTGATTGGATTGGTATGATCAATGAAATTGATAGTATAGAGCAAGATGTTATGGTAATGTTCATGCACCCGCACGGTCCTTTTAATAAACTTTTCTGGCCATCTAGAGTAGATGAGTGTTGGGTGCCAATTACCAACATAACTTGTATAATTGATGCGCCTGTAACAACAAATGGACGTTTTTATACTTTGACCGTCGATGCATCTAAGCTAATCTTAACATTATCTTGACTTTCTTTTTTTTGTATTTTATTTTGTAAATAATGAAGTAAAATGGAACAAGTATAAAGCAATAAAAATTTTTGAATACAATATTTTCAAAGTTATCTTAAATTTAAATTTAATGTGTTTAAAAAAAAAAAAAAAAATTTTTTTTTAAAACAGTGGGGCATATTCCCAGGTGTCCCAGCCCCATGGACTATCTGGTCGTCTGACCTGAAACAATTTTAACGCATGTTCATCAGGACTACAGCACAAATGCTGAAAGTTTCAGAGCTGCAGCTTGTCTGGAAGATAATGAAAAATCCATCTCAAGATTCTGCTCAAAAAAGAGGGGCACATGCCCCCAGCCCCCTCCCCTAGTGTCTTGGGCTCTTTTTTAATTTTAAAATGCTCGTTTATCGACACTAAAAAAATACAGAAATTTTCATAGCTCTAGCTAGTCTGAAAGGTAGTGGAAAATGTATTGCAAGATTCCGCTACAAAAAAGTGGGGCCTGTGCCCCGTTATCCATATATAGAAATCCATATACTTGCAGATCAAAATTCTTATATTTTCTGAAAGATCATAAAATTTAGAATAATGTGTAAAATATTTTTCTTTGATACCATCAAGGCCACGTGGGTTTCTTGAGCATCAAAATCAGGTAAATAAAAAATTGCCTAAATTTATTTAAATTAATAATTTATATTTTTGATTATTTCATTGGATTCTTCAACCCTGAAAATAGCCAGGTACAAATTTTTAAGTCAAAATATCAAATATTTGTAAAGCTATGTGACTTGATACCTTTAAACAAAGTTCTCAATTCTGAGAGGACAAGAGGGGCCTGGCCATGATCAGTTGAAAGTAAAATGATCATATTTCAGGATCCTTTTGGAGCTAAAAGCTAAAATTTTCAAGAATTTCTTGTTTCACTAAGTACTCTCAACTGTATAAAAATCAGCAAAATTTGAGATGTATGGTGACATTTTTGAAATTTTCTGGCTCAATTGACATGGAATTACCCAATATATAATATATATATATATAATATATATTTATATATATATATGCATATTTTATATATATACATACATATATATATGAATATATATACATATATATATATATATATATATATATATATATATATATATATATGTGTGTGTGTAGATATATATATATATATATATATATATACATATATTTATATATATATATGTATATATATATATAAATAAATATATATATATGTGTATATATGAATATATATTTATATATATATATGAATATATATATATATATACATGTGTGTGTATATATATATATATATATATATATATATATATATATATATATATATATATATATATATATATATATATATATATATATATATATATATATATATATATATATATATATATAGGTATATATGTTGTTTATAGGTTTCTCTTCTGATGGTACTTGAAATTGGATTTTTCCCACTTATATGTGGTTGGTGGTTAGATATATGCTCATTAGTATGCATTTTTTTCTTTACACTATTATTTGTATTGATAAAGGCATAAACTTTAGAGGAGTCATGAATAAAAACATAAACATTGTTAATAAATCATTTTTATAACCAAGTGTTTGTGATGTATTTTTATAACCACCTTAAATTAATACAAAAATATTTCAATGAGCTTAAAATACTTTTATGCAGTTTTATATGGCATAATTTCTAAGCACTGATTTACTTTTTATTTTTTTTAACTGTATCTAAATGTCCCTATTTATTTTTGTCCATGTCATATATTTATAGTAACTAATATTTTTTTAGCCATTGTTTGTAATTACTATGCTTTTAGCCATTGTTTATAATTACTTTGTTTTTAGCCATTGTTTGTAACTACTTTGTTTTTAGCCATTGTTTGCAATTACTTTGAAAGACCGTAAAGAAAGTTTTATTTATGTTCCTGGTATAATTCCTTTTTAAATACTTTTTTGTATATATATATATATATATATATATATATATATATATATATATACATATATATATATATATATATATATATATATATATATATATATATATATATATATACATATATATATATATATATATATATGTATATATATATATGTATATATATATATATATATATATATATATATATATATATATATATATATATATGTAAAATGTGTTAGTGTATTCTACAAAGAGTGCTCAATGTTCTTAAAGAACAGAGCAGTAATAAATTAAATAAATTAAAAATTAGAAAAAACATATGTAAGGTTTTTAAAAACATTGGCTTCAAAATTGAAGTAAACATAAATTTAAAAATAGTAAATTTTCTTGATGTCACATTTAACCTCTCAGAAAAATCCTATAAGCCCTACAAAAAACCTAATGATGAATTATTATACATTAATGTTAATTCTAACCATCCCCCACAAATTTTAAAACAAATTCCAATTTCAATTAACTATAGGCTAAACCAAAACTCTTCTAATGAAAATATTTTTAACTCCTCTAAGCGAGTTTATAAAGATGTCCTTAAAAAAAGTGGCTTAAAAAATTTGGAGCTAAAATTTGAAAAGAAAATTGCAAAAAAGCGTAAAAGAAATCGAAACATAATTTGGTCCAACCCCCGTACAGCAAAAATGTTTCAACAAATATAGGTAAAAATTTTCTCAAATTAGTAGACAAACATTTTCCGCCCACTAATAAATTGCATAAAATTTTTAACAGAAATACTATTAAAGTAAGCTATAGCTGTACAAAAAGTTTAGAAAGAATTATAAATGGCCACAACTACGCGTTAATTAACAAAAATGAACATATAAAAGAAAAAAATACTGAAAATTGTAATTGCAAACAAAAAATTGATTACCCTCTATATGGAAAATGCTTATCAAAAAATATAATTTACAAATGCATTGTTTCCTCTCAAAATAACCCTGATAAACAATATATTGGCTTAACCGAGGGTGAATGGAAAAAACGATACACTAACCACAAACAATGTTTTAAACATAAAAAATATTCAAAAGAGACTATGCTGTCAAAATATATTTGGGATTTAAAAGAAAAAAATATCAATTTTAATTTACAATGGTCCACTCTAAAAACTGCCCCTGCCTATAATAATGTTTCCAAAAAATGTATGCTATGTTTGCAAGAAAAATTTGAAATAATCACTCATTTAAACCAAGAAAATTTATTAAATAAAAAATCTGAATTAATTTCTAAATGTAGACATGAAAATAAATACCTCTTAAATTTTTTTTTTAAATTAAAATTATAAAAACAAATGACCAAACTAAATTATCGACGTTCTAAAGAATTCTTTTCTTAATTAATTATTATAACTTCCTGTTTACCAAAAAATACAGATACTAAAATTTTAATTATAATAATTCCCAACTTCCTATGAACTATTTTTTTCTATAAATTGAATTTTTTGAGATTTAGTAGCTCTTCCTGAAGATCCAGAAATGGTGAAACTCAAAGTTGAAGTATATATATATATATATATATATATATATATATATATATATATATATATATATATATATATATATATATATATATATATGTATATATATATATATATATATATATATATATATATATATATTTATATATATATATATATATATATATATATATATATATACATATATATATATATATATATATGTATAATACATATATAATATATATATGTATAATACATATATAATATATCTATGTATTATATATACGCTATGCTGCTCTCACACACCAGTTAAGAAATCGAGCAATTTTTGGGCCTTCCTTTTTTAAATTTAAGTGCTTCATTTTTTTTAGCAGTAGTGATGTAGTGGTTTTGTATATTAGAAGTTCAGAGTTTGATCCCCAAAACATCATGGTAATACCGTGCTCAACTTGTTTCTCCACGCAGCGGCCTTGTTTGTCAAGGTTCGTGTTGGAGTTAAAGTGTTTAGAGAGTGTAGTATTCACAATAAAAAAACTTAGTTAAATTTTTTCAGATTCAAGTCCTTCAGATTCTATTCAATCTTTTTAATACTGTTACTATTATTTCATTTTTTATCTCTGTAATCATTGTATATTATATTTTTTATTTCTGTTATTATTGTTTATTATATTTTTTGTGCTTGTAATCTTTGTGTATTACTGGATATGCATTTGCTGAAAATTGATGGTATAGGACTGCACAGTTTCAAAAAATATTATAAAAATCCGTTTAAATCTGTTTTTCTTAATTAAATTTTTTTTATTTTGAATAGGGAAAGAAAAAAGCAACTTAAATAATTTACAAAATTTGAAAAAAAAATCTGCTTTTTAAAAATTCTGGTATTCCTTACTAAATTTAATTGATTTTTTTACTTATCAAAAATCATTACCATATAGAACAAATTTTGTTAACATTTTTTTTGGAAAAGACTGTTTGAGAACCAAATTGACAATACAATGAAGATGATTTTTTTTATTATTGTGTTCACGAAACAATGAAGATTATTTGTTTTATTATTGAGTTCACAAAGCAATGAAGATGACTTGTTTTATTAGTTTTTATTAAATGAATAATTACATAATTGTCTTTTCTTTGTTTTTAGGAATAGCAACATTTTTACATTGGTCAGCTGGAATGCTTTATGTGTTTTACTTTGCAGCATTTGTTATGCTGTTAAGAGAGGTAAATAAATTTGTTATGCTTTTAAGAGAGGTGAATTTGTTATGCTATGAAGTGAAGTGAATGAATTTAAAAATTAATTTTATTTTAATTAATATTACGATGATTTTGTAGTAGCTAAGTTGATTTTGAATTGCTTTTGAGTGATTATTTATTATTAATTTTAAGTAACTTTTGTAACTATGGAGATTCCTACAATAATTGTTTGGTGTTTTTCCATTCTTAAAATCATAATGAACAACCTCTGATTCTTGTTAAGAGAAGAGATAAGAGTGTTAAGAGTTTTTCCATGGTTATACATGTTTGGTTAAAATAATAGTGAACAACCTCTAATTCTTGTTAAGAGCTTTTCTTAACAAGAAAAACTTTCATAGCGAGCAACCTCTGATGTTTGTTAAAAAAAAAAGACATTCCCTAAACAAGCTTTAAAAAAAGAAATAGTTATTCAGAGTTAACTGACAGGTTTTATCGTGCTGACAGGTTTTATAACTGACAGGTTTTATAACGGACAGGTTTTATCGTGCATTAGATGAAGGTGGAGAGGTTAAGGCCATCGCTCTTGACATTTCAAAAGCGTTTGATAAAGTTTGGCATGCTGGTCTTCTCCATAAGCTTTCTTCTTATGGTGTATCCGGCAACATCTTTAAGATCATTGAATCCTTCCTTTCCAATCGTAGCATTAAAGTTGTCCTCGATGGACAACACTCTTCTTCTTATTCTGTAACTTCAGGGGTTTCTCAAGGTTCTATCCTTGGCCCTATACTCTTTTTAATTTACATTAACGATCTTCCAGATATTCTTACATCTAAGGTGGCATTGTTTGCTGATGATACTACCATTTATTCTTGTCGTGATAAGAAACCAACACCCTCCGATTGCTTGGAAGGGGCATTTGAGCTTGAAAAGGATCTTACTTCTGCTACAGCATGGGGCTCACAGTGGCTGGTGAACTTTAATTCAGATAAAACTCAATTTTTTTCAGCCAATCGTTATCGCAATAATTTAGATCTTCCTATATTTATGAACGGTGATGTACTCGATGAGTCACCTACTCTTCATCTTCTAGGATTAACTCCTACTTCCAATCTTTCTTGGAAACCATATATCAAATCGGTTGCAAAATTAGCATCTGCTAAGGTTGCATCTCTTTATCGAGCTCGTCACTTTCTTACTTAGGATTCTATTCTCTATCTCTATAAATCTCAAATCCGGCCTTGTATGGAATACTGTTGCCATATCTGGGGCGGATCTTCTAATGATGCCCTTTCTCTTTTAGACAAGGTGCAAAATCGAATTGTAAACATAGTTGGACCTGCTCTTGCAGCCAACCTTCAACCATTATCACATCGTCGTAATGTTGCTTCTCTTTCTCTTTTCTACAAATACTATAATGGGCACTGCTCTAAAGAGCTAGCGTCTCTTGTGCCATCTACTAAAATTCATTCTCGTGTTACTCGTCATTCAATCAAGTGTCATCCTTTTTCTGTGACTGTTCCTAAGTGCTCCAAAAATGCTTATTCGTCTAGTTTTTTTCCTCGAACATCAGTTCTTTGGAATTCGCTTCCTTCATCTTGCTTTCCTGATTCATATAATTTGCAATCTTTTAAATCGTCAGTCAATCGTTATCTTGCTCTACAATCTTCATCTTTTCTCTTACAGTAACTTCCAACTTTAATTAGTGGCTGCTTGCAGCCTTGTTGGAAGCGAAGATGTTAAAAAAGAAAAAAAAAAAAAAAAGTTGTAAAGCAAATGGTTAGGCAAAATAGAGATGTTGTCGAAGAAGGCCTAAAAACAGAGACACAAGCAAAACCCATGCATTGATTGAAGAAGATCCAGCATTCAACATCCTAAACTGGAAAAAATGTATTAAAAATTCATCTGCGCCAGCCTAGATGTATTTTTAATACATTTTTTCAATAGATGAAGAAAGGGTGCGAGTCTGGTCAACAGATAGAATCTGTTTACCCCTTAAAGTTTATATCAAACGGCACTGATTTCCCACAAGTGGTGCGCTATAAACCCCACAACAGCTTATTCATTCCTGCTATAACCTACTACAACAAAACTACTAAAAATTCTGCCTATAAATCAGTTTAGAACAGTTAATTCAGAAACTTTGATCTTAATGCAAATTTTGCACATCTTCCTGTGAAACACTTGCCATTTATCTGTGTTAATATTATAAATTTTTATTAACCTTTAATGCCACAAGAAATTGGAGGAACAGAAAACTTTTAACACTTTTTTCTGGAAAATAAAAAGTATAAAAAATTTTTCCAAATGCAATCAAATAGGCCAATTTTAATTCACTTTTTGACAGATCTAGAACAAGCTTGTGGTACAGATATTTCTAATAGATCTTGGGGTTCAGATTTTTCTAATAGATCTTGGGTACAGGTATTTCTAATAGATCTTGGGGTACAGATATTTTTTCAATACGTGTTGTGTTGGCAGTAAAGTAGTATTTGTCTTTTTGTTAAGTCTAGTTAAAACAGGGTTGGTACCCAAAAACCCAAACCCAAAAACCCACCCAAAAACCCAAGACCAAAAACCCAACTTAGTGGGTTTTTGGTCTTAAATTTTTTATTATTTAATGTTTTTTATTCATAAATCAATTTCCATTAACACACAAGATTTGATGCTGCTCAACAATTGTTCTAACAAAAACAAAACATGAAGTTTATTAAATCATAATTGAAAATTTTATTTTACTTGGAGCAATAACATTCAAACTTAAACATTTAAAACAAAGTTATTTAACAACTTAGTCATCAGCAATTGTGCATCTTGATCTTAAATGTCTGTAAATTCGTACAAGCATTTCAGTTTTTTCTCTTCCTAAACGATTCCTAATTTTGCTCCAAATAATCCCAAAAGATGAGAAAAATCTTTCAATGGATCCAGAACTAGCTGTACATGTGTGCAATTACCATAAAAATCTTGCAAAATTTGCAGGCAATTTGGAAGACTTAGATTCCTTCATTTCTATAATTCTTCACCAGTTTGTTGCTGATGTTGTGCTTTTTACACTATCGTTGAATAAATATGTTGGGAAACAATTAGCATCTTTTAGTTTAAATGCATAGTAGCCTGGCATGAATTCAGGATAGACTTTATTAAACCATTCCTCGGCTTCTTCTTCTTGACTTCAATCCAATGTTCTTCCTAAGTAAATAAGTAAAGATATAAAAATTTTTCATCTGTTTTTATTTAAAATTGATCAGATGCAATATTTTAATTTTTTTACAATTGTTTAGTTACCTTCATATTTTGGATCTGTTGAATTAGCCAGAAAATGATATGGAACAATTGCTTTCTTAAACCTCTTTAAAATATCATCTTTGTATAAAGCCAACTTTTCATTATGTATGAGGCTTTGCCGAATCTCAACTGCCTCAGACAAAATTGTATCGTCTGCCTGCAACTACAGTAAACATAACAATTTTGTTAATAATTATGTAAATAAAGTTAATGATGGCATGGTGCCTAATATAAGTAGTTTTAGTATACTTATTATAAATAAATTTAATACATTCAATTACTAACTAATTTTATTAACCTTATCTAAGGCAACACCAACAATTTTCAGTTGTGCATATAAATTTATTGCTTCTCTCTGTATTGACAGACTGTCAATTAGGCTTCCTATCGAAGGATCAATGGATTCCATATGCTCACCTCTAATTTCAATGTACAGAGAATGATCTGTAAACAATCTAGTTGGGAGTTCCAGCGAGTATCATTGGGTAGCTGTGGCATAAGTCCACCTTTTTCGAATAACCATCCCTATAATACATTTATTCAAGAAAATTTAACAAAGAAATATTAAAAAATAATTTTTTTAAAATAAAGCTAGGATCTCTGTTGTCATAATTACTATTAGGCTTATATCATTAACACAGCTGTTTTATTTGAAAGTATTTTATTACAGAATATGATCATTAAGTAAATAACAATCTAGAATTCAATACATACGTGTGGTTGGTGATGATTACGAAAATATTTATGAATTGCTATAATAAGCTTTACTATAGACTTTGGAGAGACATCCTTTTCAACCAAATTTAAATAATAAGCAGAGCAACGATATGTTATCAACCTAGGGGCTTCAGCCTGCCAAAGTTTTCTCATTTTAGACATTTTATTTTCATTGTCAGTGCATACTGCAAATACCTAAAAAAAAGATGCATATATATATGTATATATATATATATATGTATATATATATGTATATATATATATATATATATTTATATATATATATATATATATATATATATATATATATATATATATACATTAAATAAAACAGCTAGACATTTAACACTTACATCTTTATTGAATGTTTGTTTAGCAACTTTGATTGCATCCTTAGCAGCTTGAGTGCAATATTCTGCTGTTTTTGATTGGCCTCCAGTGTCAATTGCAGAAATGAGATAGGGTTTATTTCCATTATGGATGCTATGAACAATTATAGGATCATTACTGAATGTACTCCAACCATCTTGAATTAGGGTAACAGCACAGTCATCAGCAAGATCATTTTTCATTAAATTGATTACTTCTTCATTTATCTTTACTAAGAGTTCTGAAGATATCTGTTTTCTATTTGGTGGCTCATATCCAGGTCTTAGTTTTTTAAGCAGCTTGGTAAATTCAAGATTTTCTACTACATTGAACGGTATATTTGCTGAAAAAAAAAACCTTGCAACTTGTAAATCTAGTTCATCCTTCTGATTGCTTGTTGTTGTAGTAACAAATTTAGAAATGGATGTTTGCCGTTGCATCGTCATTGCAGTTGACTGAATAACTAACGAATAAGGAGAATCACTAATAACACTTAAGCAATCTTGCTCATTATCATCGGACAGGTTAGACTTATTTAATGCTGCAGATGTAGATGGTCTTGACTCTAAAACTGATATATCACTTAATACTTCAGCAGAATTATTAGCGCTTCCTTTATTCTTTCTTCTGCATTTAGCCAAATGGATCTTAACTCTATTTTTTTAATTATGCCCACCTTGCAATAATTACAAATTACTCTATTTGGTTGATCGCTTAATATGGTCACTTCATTCCACTCACTAGCCTTATTTCTTCCCCCTGAATGATACTTTGGCATGTTGAAGAAGTATAATCTACTTATATTTTAAATTTAACTAAAAAGATAACTCTATTTAAAGATAGATTTATACTATAAAAAAAAGCAATCTGATTATTAATTAAACTTTTGTATAATTAAGCTTTTTTATAAGAAAACCTGTAAAAAATGAAAAATAGCTTTATTATATTATATTATAAACTGTAAAAAAGTTGTTAAGATATTTTTAAATTTGTTACGAAAGGTTTATACCAAACTTTAGCAAAAACCCAAAAACCCACCCAAAAACCCAGCTGGTGTGGGTTTTTGCTCAAAAACCTGGGTTTTTGCCAACCCTGAGTTAAAATGGACCTTTTGGCTAGTTTCAGCATCACCTTTTTTTTCCAGGTTGATTTTAGTTATAATCTACCACTTATCATCATAGAACACCACTGTGTTCTATGATGATAAGTGGTACATTCACATCAAAACTAAAAATTGGCACAGTGACAACATCAGGTTGAACATCTCTTGTTTCTTTTTAAGTTCTGATTATTGTGTAGTTAGTGTCTTTACAATACTTTTTTTGCCCCAACCCTGTTATCTCCGTGATTTATAAACTGATAAAAGCTATGAGTTCTATTTGAGTTGATATCCCATACCTTATGTATTGTGCCTTACTCATTGATCTTCACATTGTAAGTCTGATCTTGTAAATGAAGTTAACACCTTTGGTTTTCTCAATACAAAATTCATAAACTGCTTCTGATGTAAATTTTAGTTTTGGCATTGTTGTTTCAAACTTTTTTGCCATGTCAAATTTTTTACTACAATGCTGGTTTCATGGTTTTGTTGCCTTTCTGTTGGACTTGGCAAAGAAATTCCATTTAGCTGTAAAGCTTTACAACTTAAATGTATATAAATAGCATTGTTGGGTGTTCCAGTGGTAACTGTGTATTTCATCTTGGACTACAAAAGTACATTTTTAAAGTAATAGTGCATAGTCATCAATATTATTAATGCTCAATTGATTTAAATAATCAAAGTACTGTGATTAGGAGTGGGAGACTTAACAAAGCAAGATACTAAAAGTTGGATAAAAGTTGGAATATCTTCTAACTTTAAAAGTACTGCATGATCTATGGTTTGCAATTGCTTGTAGTTTAATTCAAAACCATTTTCATATTCTCCAAAAATCTCATACAAATAATTAGACAAAACATGCACTTGTTGGTTTTTACTGAGAAAAAAAAAAGCAAATTACTATAGGTTTTACTAATTTTTAATACATCCACTAACAATTTTTAATGCATCCATTAACAGTTTTTAATGCATCCACTAACAATTTTTAATGCATCCATTAATTTTTGAAAACTTTGAATGCATCCACTAAGAATTTTTGATGCATCCATTAACAATTTTTAATGCATCCACTAACAATTTTTAATGCATCCATTCACAATATTTAATGCAAATAGTTTGGCATTCGGTAATAAGGATAAAGAGAAGAGAATTATGAAAATAAGGAGAAAGGAAAAGAAGTGATAAGTAGGTCTAGAAAGATAAAGAAGATAAGTAGGTCTAGAAAGAAGTGAAAGTGAAAGTGAAAGAGAG
>NC_088926.1:38100000-38142500 GCF_038396675.1 Hydra vulgaris
ATATATTATATATATATATATATGTATATATATATAATATATGTATTTATATAATATATATATATGATATATATTTATATATATATATAATATATATGTATATATATATAATATATGTATATATATATTATATATATATATGTATATATATATATATATATTATGTTTATATATGTATATATATATATATTATGCATATATTTATATGTGTATTAGGGATATGACTTTTTTGCAACCTTCTAGGCCTGTATCGTAATTCAATGAACTTTTATGTAAAAAGAACGAATAGATGTTTCATTTTGACATATTTTGAAAAAAGGTCACCCCAAAACCAAAAAATCGAATTTTCAATAGGTACACTTTTGTACAGTAAATGAATATTAAAGGCTGAAGATGTTGTAAGAGTCATACTCCTGTTGTTATTTTATTTATTTATGCAACATGTACTGTGATATAACAAAAAACATTATGTGATATATAATTATACAAGTATTACAAAATTAACAGTATCAAAGCGTCTAGTACAACAATATACATAACTGTCTGTGTCTATAGGCCTACTGTGTTTAGTACATGGGTCACATGATGCTCACGTCTCATAAAGAGTCTAGCGCTTATTACTTAGAATGAAATGAAGTTGCAGTTTGTCTTTCTTTCTGCAGGAAGCATACAGGTCTTGCATCACCTTGATTGCACGTTCAGCTATCTGATTACTTCGTGGTATGTCGATGACGGATGGCTCTTTCTTCCAGTGATTTTTGAATGACTGCAATGCCTTTTTGTAAGGCTTCAATACATCAGATAAATTCTTGAAGTCATTGTCATTGTACTTTTGACTACTAAACCAATGTTCTGCCCACTCATATGAAATGAACCTGCAAACCTTCTCCAAATTCTTTTTCGCTTCAGGCATAAGAATGAACGCCAGAATGGCGAGAATGGCTCTTGAGTTCCATCTGGCATTGCTCATATTAGGAATGTTCTGAAAGTGAATCAGAGGGAAGTTTCTTTGTTCTTCATAGAACCTAAACACTCTTGTTAAATGGTACAAAAACTTCATATCGTCTCTCCACCCTGATTTATCAAGAATTTCTACAGTTCCATTCACAAACTTATCCTTCAGTTCATCATACTTATTCAACAGTTCAGACACAAATGGGTATTCAATGTTTGGAGATTTGGTATCACCCCCAAGTTCTTCGTCCATCACCAGACGGAGAATCCTGTCTAGTACGTGATGCTGACAACCGATAAATTGTGGTATTGTGACACCCTTTAATTTAAACATACGTTGCAACTTCACAACAACTCCATTTCTCTTCCCAGTATTGACGTTTGTTGTATCAGTAATGATCATCTTAATTGAATTCCACAAATTGTATTCATCAATAAGTTTGGCAATTTTTTCAGCAACAGTTTCAGCTTTGCCATCTTTTAAACGCAGTGCATCAAGTTTCACGTCAGTTCTTTCATTCTGAAGTACAACTACCTGATATTCCTTATCATCTATTCGTTTGCCGTCAAAGTGTAAGGACCACTGTTCCATTTTAAGTTGTTGTATCATTTCTTTTTTTAATTTACCTGCCTCTTTGAATATGGACTTGTAAATTGCTGATTGACTTGGAGTTGGAATATCAATACCTTGTTGTGATAATACATTGCATATTTTAGCAGCTTTCTTTGTGGAAACTCCACTTGATGTAACCATACTTACAGCAAATTTACTTTTGTAGTGCTTTCTAGTTTTTTTCTGAGTGTCCTCATCATCGTCTTTATCACCGTCGTCGTCTTCATCATCTTCACTCTTACTTTTGCAGTTTTCAGATTCAGTACCACTGTCTGTGGTAGACAGGACTTGTGATGTGGAAGGTATTGCTGTTCCAGACTGGACTTTCCTTCTCTTGGAAGGGTGAATGGTTTCTTTACTTGCCACTTGTCCTGTTGAGTACCCCACCTGTCCTTTACTTTCTTTTTGTAGGTGGTATAGACGTTTATCTTCCGAGGATAACCACTGGCCATTCACTTTCGTGATGTCAAATAATGCATTGAGAACATCATATTTTCCACGCTTGACACATTCATCATAGACCTTCAGCACCTTCATAAGCTTTGCTCTTATCACTTGATCAGACACACGTGGAAAATTCAGTTTATTGTCCCACAATTTTGTAATTTCCTTAGAAATTTGGTCTATTCGTTCTTTTCTTCCTTTAACATATGCTCCGAGAAACTGGTATCTTCCTACGATCTGCAATTGAAGTGGTATTCTGGATTTTTCATCGAGTGAATGTTCTTCTACAGCCACGCTTCCTCTTCTTCTGTGTGACTCTTGAAATCTCACCAAATTTTTAGTCCAGGTCTTCTTGTTCTTTGTTACTGTGGTATGACTTTTCTTGTGAGACATCATATAATATTGTTACGACTTTACGGATAGCTGAGCGTAAATATCCGTTTAATAAAGTCGTTTAATTAATAAAATACTTTAACTGTATAGTAATCCAATTATAGTTCGATAATCCAGTCAATGTTGATAACAGTTCGATAATCCAGTCCGTATCCTAACGATAATGCTACAACTACTTATACTTCGTACACTTACAGCGTCTTTAGTTCGCTACAGTAGTTCCTTATTAGCTCAGTTACACGCAGAGTACTTCATAGAACTATTCACATTATCAACACTGAGCTCTGACAGCAGCTCGCTTATATAATTATTTAGAGCTTCCAGAATGTTCTACTAAGTTCTATAATCTTCTACAGT
This sequence comes from Hydra vulgaris, assembly GCF_038396675.1. Taxonomy (NCBI): domain Eukaryota; kingdom Metazoa; phylum Cnidaria; class Hydrozoa; order Anthoathecata; family Hydridae; genus Hydra; species Hydra vulgaris. Next base: position 38,102,762 of record NC_088926.1, read on the forward strand.
CTGTTACAGTCGTCTATATCACCGTGGTAACACAATGACGTCATCACATAACAATTCCAAGTATTTGCCGACACACGGCCGTTTCGTTGCCATGGTAACGTGTAGCGTTATATTTATAAATTCATAACAAAATAATGAAATAAATAGAATTAAGCTGAGAATTAAGCTTAAGATTAAAACATCGGTCAAAAATGAATGTATAAAAATGGTAAATCAAATTTTTATTTTGGGGGTGACCTTTTTTTGTTGCAGAAAGCTATTTGGGCCTTTTTTCATGATTTTAGGTAAAAGTTCATCGATTTATGATACAGGAAACATTTTATTTGAAAAAAAAGTAAAAAGTCATATCCCTAATGTGTGTATATATATATATATACATGGCTTGTGATGAAGCGGGCGCGATCGTTCCGCGCTAGTGAAACTTGCCCGTAAATGGTATTTTTAAACCTTCTAGGCGCAATAAATAATGCTTGCTCAGCTTATAATAAGAGTATAAAATCATGCTTGTTCAAAAGTTTGGGACGGAAAAAATAATAAGCTTTTATATAGTTTTTTTATAAAATTTGAAATTAAATTTTTTAGGTAATGATAAAACTTGTTGATTCAACAGTAAAACTTCGTTTTCCTTATACTTATATCCTTATACGAAGTACTTATATAAGCATTACATCACTTGCTTTCTGCACATTTTTGTTTTGCTGTTTTATCAGCATTTTTCCGTTTTGCACTAACATAATGAATGAATAGTTAAAAGTCGTTACAGCTGATTTCAATAATGGAATGTTAAATATTTTAATCAAGTGCGCGTGGAAACATAATGTGAATAAAAAATATGCTAATGAAATGGGAATAGAAAATTAGGAAATAACTACAAGAAAATTAAAGCTTCTGAACATTTTTAGTTTTGTAAAAACGCCAAGTAAGATTTATTTGATTTATTGTTAATAATATTCCACACATCGTTTGTAGTAAAAATAAATTTTCATAATGCAGATTTCTTTAAGTTCATTTTTGTATAAAGTATAGGTTTATTATTTGACGATAAAAAAAAGGGTTATTTAAATAAGAAATTATAAAAAATATATTTGATAATTATTAATTAATTTATGAAAAAAATTAATTATTAATTAATTTTTTTCAAATTAATAAACCATAAAATAGTTTAAAAAATAGCGATCTGGCGCAAATAAAAAACAATAAGTGGGGAAGTATAAAAAACTACATTGTTGAAATAGTATAAATGCGCTGTTGTAAATACTACTTCAAACATTGACGAATGAAAGTCGTATAACAAATAGAAAGCTTTTTATAAATACAGTCTTCTGCACTTTTTAAATTTCAAGATCGCTCTCATGGCCCTGACCCTAAGAGCGCATAATTGCGCTCAATGACAACATATTGTAATTTTACGAGCGTGATATAGCACACTTGGTGATTTTCTTCATCACAAGCTCTGTACATTTATATATATATATATATATATATATATATATATATATATATATATATATATATATATATATATATATATATATATATATATGTATATATATATATATATTTTTTTTTTTATTTATATGTATATATATATATATATATATATATATATATATATATATATATATATATATATATATATATATATATATATATATATATATATATATATTAGTTACTGTTACCCACAGTACCAGGAATTTGCTAAATGCTAATATTTAGAATAGATATTTATAATCGATATATGGTATAATAGGTAAGAAATCTGAGGAGTAACTGTTTAAACTTCTAACTTAATTTTTTTTCTTTCAAACAAAAAATTTACATTTTATGTTAATAATTAAAGATAACCAAGCAAGAGCATATAAATGTGTATGTATGTATGTATGTATGTATGTATTTATATATATGTATATATATATATAAATATATATATATATATATATATATATATATATATGTGTATATATATATATATATATATATATATATATATATATATATATATATATATATATATATATATATATATATATATGTATATATATATATATATATGTATATATATATATATATATATATATATATATATATATATATATATATATATGTATATATATATATATATATATATATATATATATATATATATATATATATATATATATAAAATTGAGTAATTTTTCTTTTTCAAAAAATTGTAAAATCCCATCTATATTTCCTTGAGACTTAATTTTTTTTTTGAATGATAGTAAAGTTATTTATCTACAACTAACATGTCAATAACAAGTTCGTATATAGTTACCTTTTTTTAACAATTTACTTTTTTCAAAGGAATGCAAAAGTTCCATTCTACTTACTTGTCAACTTATATTCATAATTATTTTATCAATTTTTGTTAGTTTGACAATTTCCCATAAAATGTTGAATAAAACTACAGTTTAGTCACATTTAAAGCCTTTTTAAATAATTTGATAAGACCTAAAATTAAATATACATAGAAATGGTTGAAAAGTAGCAAAACAACCAAGTAAGCAAAGCAACAAAGTAAGCAAAGCAACCAAGTAAGCAAAGCAACCAAGTGACAAATAATAGGTATAAAGGTATATGGATGGATGGATGGCTCAATGATCAGTAATAGAGAAATAAAAAGATTATTAAAAATTTAAGAGAATTGCATCAGATATACTTTAAAAACATTTAAAACAACAGGTGACATCCAACGCCATGCAGGATCAGGAAGGTTAAAAAAAGCTACTGGACACAAAAATAGTCTTATATTTTTTGTCAAGTGCTAATCTGGTGTTAAGTTATCATAACTCACCGACGCATTCAACGAAAACTGTGAAAAATGTATTTTATCAAATGTAGTTAGAAACATTTTACTAAGGACAAAAATTGGTGTCTATGCTGCTGTTAGAAAACCTATGTTGGCGGCCAGAGATCGGCTCACAAGATTAAGGTGGTGTAAGGAGAGAGTTGGGTGGTCTTTAGAGAAGTGGAAGCAAGTAATTTTTAGTGATAAAAGTAACTTTGAATTAATAAATAGAAAAACCAAAGTTCTTGTTAAAAGATTTAAATCGGAAAAGTATAGTAATTGCTTTGTTGTATCAAGGCTGCAAATTGGCATCATTGTTTTAATGGAGTAGGAGTGTGTAACATTTATACAGGTTGAATCAACCAACATACATATATAGAGATGCTAGAGAACTGCATGGTGGACATACTGATTGATTGAAACGATTGGTGGTATTTTCAACAAGATTTGGTACCTGCCCACACAGCTCATACAGTAATAGCATAGATGAAAGAAAATAAAGTAAATTTAATGCCCTGGCCAGCTTGATCGCCAGATTTGAATCCAATCGAATTTATTTGGACTTGGATGCACAAAGATTTAGTAAACGTGTAAATACGATTCATAAATAGCCTAAAGCAAGAATTAGATACTATTTGGAGAAGAGTTCCAAACAAAATCTGCAGCAATTTTGTAAAATCAATTCTGCTTGCAAAAAAGCTTGTGGGGGATATTTTAAATACTAGCTTAGTTGTTATTTTTGTTGCTTTATTTTTTTATATATTGTAGTTTTTTATTGATATTTTTTGTTATTATGTTTTAATCAAGTGTCTTTATTTGATCTCACCCTTTATAGTGTGTTTTCTGTATATACAAAACTAATATTGTGTGTTTGGCTCTTCATCTCGATTAAAAATTAAAGACTAGACTAAGCTGTCAAGCGAAAGTGGTATAAGAAAAAAATTAGGAAGAGAGGAAGGATAAAAAATTTAAAAAGATATATTGAACAGATGTTCAGAACAAAATAAAAACACTATTGTAAAATGTATAGTAAAAAAAATAACAAGGCACCTTGCATATAATATAAAGAAGTTAAATGAAAAACACAATGATAACATTATATCCTATAGCTTGAATAAAACCATTAACTTTCAGTTTATCAGGTTGTTGCTCTAAGCAATCATGCTATGCAAGCTGATGTGTTGGTCAAAAATGATCAATATATATATTAAAAAAAAAAATTAAATAATTCAAAAATAAAACTAATTACTAGTGACTATATAAAATAATAAAAAAATAAGATAATAAATATGAAATAAAGCAATGCGTAGACAGAAAGAAGACAAAATATCTGAGTATGCACATACATATATATACATGCATACATATATACACATAAACAAACATATATATTCATACACACATATATGTATACATACATAAACATACTTATATATATATACCTTATAATAAACAAATATATGTATACATGTATGTATACATACACACATATATGTATACATACATAGACATATATATATATATATATATATATATATATATATATATATATATATATATATATATATATATATATATATATATATACCTTATAGTAAATAAATATACAAAAGTATATATAACATATCTACCTATTTTTACATATGAATGTATAGAGAGAAAATAACAAACAATCCACAATACAAATATAAGCTAAAAGGGAAAAAGCAGAAAGATAATAAAAATATCGTAAGATCTAGTTAAAGTAAAGTAGTGGACCAACGTGACGTGACCAACGTTGGTGAAACTCTATCCTCACGGTAACAATATATTCACTAATGATGTTTTAGAGAGCCTGATAAAAAATTGCCAGCATCGCTCATCAGGGTTGCATCCTTGCTATCTTTAGCATTGCCTGTAGCCTACATCATATCAATCATTGCAATAAAATAGACCTCACTACAGAAAGGCCAAACACCCACACTCTACCCAAGTTAAACAACACCAAGAATTTTTAGAAAATAATGTGGATATAGAGATAAGTATTCATGAAAAGTATACCCAACTAATATAACAAATACAAACAATAATATAAAGTATAAAAATATGCACATTTAGATGTAAAGACCATAAAATACAATATTATTCACTTTATAATAAAGAAAGAAAATGAAAAGCTTGATATGTATCTCACCATATTCGATAAGTTAGTATAAAAAAATTTTAAAGTGGAAAACTAGTTATGGCAGCTGACAGATGTGAAACTGAAAACAAAACAGATGTCAAGAAAAACAATAAGATCTTAATATAAGACATTACAGTGCTAACAATTACAAAGTGACTTGGCGGCGTAAAGCGAATAAAAAATCCTTGCAATTCTATTGGCTACAAACCCACATAAGACCAGGGTAAAGTATAGTTCAATAGCTATTTATAAAACTGTATACCTATTAAATCCATATGCAGTTAAGCAATCCAATTGCAGTTAAGCCTAGAAAACCGTCATATGTATAAATCTAATCACATATGCCACAAATCTAAGCCACTAAACATTACTATATATACTGATTTTTAATATGACTATAAGGTATGAAGTGTAAGTTATCACTGTGTGTTATGTCAAGTCCAATCAGAGGCCAGTTACAAGGGTGATTTAATCCTTTAGTTTAATTTATTTTCCTGATTAGTTGGGAAGTGCCAGTCATATATCAAAGAGCCCAAGATAGATTAGACACCTATAAATGTAGAATTTCTGACATAAGATCTCACCAGGGAAAGAATTAATTCAAAAAAATGGAAAAATATGCATCAAAGGATTAGACCGAGTTGTCAAACCCAAGTGAAATAAGGGAAAATTTTGGAAGAGAGAAAGGATAAAATAATCAAAAAGATATTTGATATATATTTATAATAATAAGTGTTTATAAGGCAATTTAATGGTATATACATTCTGAAGCAATTTTACATACATCATACGCCATTCTTTTTTGTTTATAAGAAAAAAAGCTGCAAATATTTTTCTACTACTGCTAATGCTGATACCAGCGCCAGTTTTTTTTTTTAAACACAAAAAAATTTTGTGTTTGTGTTGTGGTTCACATATTTATTCACTTATTTTGCAGAGTTTGTGGTAAAGAGTTTCATTTATACCACTACTTAATTGGATCTTAGAAATGTTTTTTGTGATTTTTCAACCTTTACCTTTCTTGCTAATATAGAGTATTGTTGAAGTTTTTATTGAGCAATTGAGCCCCTTTGAGGAAATACAAGTGAAATATCTCTTTATGAGAATGGTGAAAAATTTATCTTGATATGTATAGATATAAAACTTTAAGTTTTGATTTATATTACATATGGAAGATATATCATCATCTTCTTTTTCTTCATCTTCATCATCTTCATCATCATCATCTTCATCATCATCATCTTCATCATTATCATCATCATAATCTTGTTCATCATCATCATAGAAAAATAGGAACCAAGAGAGTACCAAGAGTAGCCTCTTGATTTCAATTAGCGACTTTAGAAAAAAAAAAATGAAATAGTTTGCAATTTTTATAAATATTCATATATACAAAATATTATTTTTAGGTTTTCTTTCTCTTTGTATTTGCAATAGTTTTTTAAAATATATTTTTAGTGGATGATTAAATATGGATGCTACCTGGACATAATGGCAGTAAGCTGTGATTCTTTTAATCATGATGTCAACAAAAAAATTGGCCGTTGCACTAAGGTTTAAATTATTTTAGTTTTAGTTAAAAAGATTAAAATATGTTTCAGACAAGTTTGTTGACATGTTTGTTGACATGTTTGTTGATATGTTTGTTGACATGTTTATTGATATGTTTGTTGACATGTTTGTTGACATGTTTGTTGACATGTTTGTTGATATATTTGTTGACATGTTTGTTGTCATGTTTGTTGACATGTTTGTTGATATGTTTGTTGTCATGTTTGTTGACATGTTTGTTGACATGTTTGTTGACATGTTTGTTGATATGTTTGTTGACATGTTTGTTGATATGTTTGTTGACATGTTTGTTGATATGTTTGTTGACATGTTTGTTGACATGTTTGTTGACATGTTTGTTGATATGTTTGTTGACATATTTGTTGTCATGTTTGTTGACATGTTTGTTGATATGTTTGTTGACATGTTTGTTGACATGTTTGGTGATGTGTTTGTTGACATGTTTGTTTTAATATTACTGTTCAGTTCAACAAAGTATTTTGTAAATTTCTGAAAAAGAAAGAAGTTGGTTTATATTTCTTCTTTGTTTTTCATTTCTTATTTTAAGTTTTCCTAGGAGGCAAATTGCAGGCGTTTCATTCTTATAATCCATGTCTTATTGTTTCAAATGTACGTCTTATTGTAACTTTTTAAAGTTTTAAACTTATTTTGTTGACAATTGGTTATTTTAAACTTTACTTCAATAACATTTATGTTATAAATATTATTTATGTGAAATTGGTTTATTTAGTAAGGTTTATTTAGTAAATTGGTTTAGTAAGGCTAAAGGTGAAATAGGTTTAGTAAGGTTTATTTAGTAAATTCTGTTTTTAAAAAATGCTTTAAACTCATATGTTTCCTTTTTTAGAAATAAAAATATAAGAAATATAGGAGTGGTAAATTAAATACAAAAAAAAAAAAAGGTGATAAATTAAATACTGTTGAGAAAACTTAATAAAAGTTACACTATTGAATAGAATTCAACAAATAAATGAAATTATTCATTCATTAATAATAAATTCGTTCATTCAACTTAACTTTAATGTATACCAACTTTGTTAATGAAAGGTTTTTTTATCTAAAATTTTTTTAGTATTAAATATATTTCATTCAATTTTTGATTGCACTCTATAATATTTGTATTTTTTAAAAAGTGTTTAATATTGGTTGCCATAGCAACTGTTACTATTTAAGTATACTACATTTTGAGTTTGATTTTTTTGTTTTGTTTTAGTGACCTTAAATATGACAAAGGCATTTTATCTGATCAATAATAAATTATGGAGGATATACTTAGTATCAAGGATTTAATTATCATATTTTTGTTTATAGAATGGAAAAAATCAGTTTGATATTTTGCACCAAATTCGTAATTGGTGTAGAGAATACAATGTTATGTTTAAATTAAATACAGTTGTTAACCGCTTCAACTTTAATGAAGATATGAATGAACAAGTCAAAAAGATCAATCCAATTAGGTCAGTAATTTTTAAAAAACATTTAGTTTTTGTAAATAAGGTTCTTAAAGAGGTAAGATGTAAATTACAAGTCAAAAAGTGCTACATGTTTCAAAAATAAAGAAATTTTTAATGAATCAAAAATAAGCAAATATGTACAATAATTTATTTCGATAAAAGGGGTATAAGTTACATACATTTATATTTTTTATTTAATTTACTCCCAACAATGCTGTAAGCAATCACTATTTAAGTTAGGAGTTACCAGAATGTTTACATAGTAACAAACATATCAACTATGTCAGAAAAACAAGGAGTATTTTTAAAGAAAACAGACAGAAGACTTAAAAAACTGTAAGTGAAAAGTAGTATGAGTCAGGAACACAAAAAGGTGAAAGAAAGTTTCAAAGCACTTATGTTGAAGGAAAAAAATTAAATGAAGTTTTTAGGGCATGAAGGGATAGTTATAGTAAAAGGACTTTGCTTAATGGCGAGTCATGCAAGATTGAGTTTTAGTTGATGGAACAAAAGGTGGTAGCTTGTTTGAGCAACAGCCTTTATGGAATTTGTAGAAAGGAAAAAGGCATGCAACTTTATGGCGATGGGACAGAGTCTACATTTACAATACGTTTTTAGCTACATTTACAATACATTTTTGGACCTAAAAGAGAAAAGGCTTTAGAGGAGCTCGAATGTAATCTAAAGTATACATATACAAAGATGGATAAGAGATTTATAGATGTAGAGAATGGAATTTGGAGTAAGGAAATGGCAAGCACAATATCATCAATATCAATATCAACAGCTTATCAGATGCTAACTTTGCAATGAATTGTTTCCATGGTTTCCATGAAACGTCAGTTGTAAAAAATAATCTGTGTTTTCATTTTTAGCAAAATCAAAGTTCCAATATCAAACATAGTTTCCATATCTGAAATTAAGTTTGCATCATCTGCAACCCGTCTTTTATAATTGATTTGGAAAAAAACTATCCCATAAGCACAGAATTGAAAATTAACATTAATATATATATATATATATATATATATATATATATATATATATATATATATATATATATATATATATATAGTATTAGTATTAGTATTAGTTTATTCTGTGACTGATTCTGTGAATATTGCTACCAGTGAGTGTGATTTTATACACACTTTGACAGCTGAGTCTCTTTTTCTAAAATGACAATATCTTGTTTTTGATAAGGAGTCCTACGGGTACAGCAAACTCAAGAAGTGGTCAGACAAAAAAAAAGACAGAGATTTCAGCAGTTCTGCATCAAATTAAACAACGGATTTCTTTATAATGCCCAACATGTGATTTGCTTTGCTCGCACTTGATAATACCTGATTTTTCCATTTCAAGTTATCTGAAAAATCACTCCTAGGTCTCTTTCAGAATCTGATGTATTGAGTTTACAACTATTTATATAAAATGGATATTGCTTATTTTTAAAGCCATAGTGCATAACTAAATACTTTTCAATATTAAAATTAAGTAATCAGTCTTGTTTCCAAGCATATGTAGAGTTCAAATCGCATTGTAGTTTATTATGTAACTCATCAGAAGAACTAATTGACATGATTTTTGTGTCATCAGCATACAATTTTGAAATATTTTTTAGAGACTCAGGAAGATCATTTATATAGAGTATAAACAGTAGTGGACCCAATACTGAGCCTTGAGGAACTCCACTGTACACCTCAGCCCAAGTTGAAACATAATCTCCCATAAGGATTCTCTGCCTTCTATTAGATAAGAAAGCTCGAAACCAATTAAGTTCCAGGCCACTAATACCATTTTATTAATACCATATATATATAAATATATATATATATAAAATATATATATATATATATATAATATATATATATATATATATGTCTGTGTGTTTTTTTCACCAGGTGGAAAGTGTTCCAATGCTTGGCTATTGAAGCAGAAAATATTGGGGATACTGCACTAAGACAGGTTAAATTTAATTATAGGTTATAATTAACATTAAATTGTTTTAGATTGTTACCATTAAAATGTTTTAGATTGTTTAAGGTTTAATTTTAAAATTTTAAGGTTGAACCATTTTTAATCACTGATGAAGAGTTTAATTCATTTTTGGCTAGACATAAAGGAATTGAAAATTTAGTTCCTGAAAGTAATATAGCTATGCGAAATTCATATCTAATTCTGGTAATTTTGTTTTATTGTTTTCAGGAATTTTTTTTTTATAATTTATTTTAAATATAAGTAATTATTTTAAAAGATAAATCTTTAGAATTATTTTCATAATTTTGAGATTTAAAAAAAAAATTAAGTATGTAAAAAAAAAGTATATGCTAAAATAAAAGAAATTACCACAATTCAAAGGTAAAACTCCCAAATAAATGTACGTTTAAGTTGAAACTTTTTTTATTTTATGATGTTTAATTGCTTGTTTACTTATGTTTTAATTTATGAATAAGCAATATTCATTTTGCAATTTATTCATTCTGCAATTTATTTATTTTTCAACCAATACTTTTAACAAATACTTTAGAGTAAGAAGTTGAAATCTTTTAATTAAATTTATGATAAAATGAAAACAAAGCAGAAGTTTTTTAAACCTCTTTTTTTTTTTAAAGCATACAATTATTTTGTGAGATGTTGCATTAGCCTGAAACATAAAAGTATGTTTGCAGACTAAATTTTTAATTTTTCAGACTAGCTTATTGATTAATAATAAAATTGCTTCACATTCGAAAGTTTTTTAACTTTCTCTTATGAAATAAGAATTTTTTCTATGAAAAATGAATTGCAAATATAAAATATTCAATAAGTTGGTCTACAAAATAAAAAACTTTTGTTTTGTTTTGTGTTTAAAGACAAGTCTTTAACTTATATTTATAGTATAAGTTTATATTTTTAACTTTGACAAACCTGTGAAACTTCTAAAAAATGAATATTCCCAATTGTTTTTTTTGTTTTTTTTTATCCATTTATTTAACCATAAAATATGAAAATTTACAATAATATTTTATAAACTCACATAAATAAGGTTAGGTGTCACTCATATATTTAAAAACTAGTCAATGGCGTGACACCTAAAATAAAAAAAATAAAAAATAAAAATGAAACAGAAAAAATTATAAATAAGAAAAAAAAAATTAATAAAATAAACATAACAATTGCAAAAATTAGGACAACAACCATAAAACTATTACTACAATTGGATCACTATCACTACCATTATAAGTAATATTAATAAAATTTATATATTATAAGTAATATTAATAAGATTTATAAAACAAAGGTAAATTAATGATAATAATAATATTATTAGTAGAGTTGAAAAAGACAGTATAAAATAAAATAAATAATAGTTTTATATATACAGTAATATAAAAAAAGCAATAATAATAAAAGATGAAATTAATATTCATTAAATATATACTCAAATAAAAATTTCTTAATTTAGTTTCGATTGAGAAGAAGAATGTTGGTAATAATAGGATATTTAGTTAAAATCTTTTTTTTTATAAATGGTATTGTTTGATTTCAGTTAGAAATACATTGATGTTTTATAGAGCGCTTGCCATATTTAATAGTGTTGAAAAAGGAAGTGTGCAAGTTAAAGTTTTCAGTATTTTGCGTGTAATATTTGTGTGTGTCACTTGTTTTCATTAAAAAAATGAACGAGTTTGGTAGTTTATTTTGAAGAGAATCAAACACGAAGAGCAATTATAAAGCTTTACAAGATCTTGAAATTTTAGAATTTTTAATTCAGAAAATCTATTTTCGATATTAGATCGTAAAGGAGAAAATGTCATAATTCTTAAGGAAGTGTTTTGTAAACTGTTTATACGATGTAATAGAAAACTACCTTTTTGACACCAAACAGTGCAACAATAACTTAGATGTTAGAAGAATAAGGCATAGTAAATTGATATTAGAACATGTTGGTGAACATAATGTCGTACTAATGACAACATACTATTGGGATGTGAAAGTTTTTTATATAATTGAATTATTTGATAGTACCATGATAGGTTTTTGTCAAGAAATAACCCAAGGTGTTTTATATATTTAGATGGGAAAAGTCTTTTACCATTAATTTTAATTTTCACATTATTACTATCAATCTTTTTTTTTGGAGGGTGAAAAATAATAAATTCAGTTTTATTGATATTTAGGGAAAGACGGTTACTATTTATCCAATAACACAAATGATGGAGATCTGAATTAACTTTTTTACAAAGCTGGGCAAGTGATTTACTTATGCATAGAAGATTAGTGTCGTCAGCAAAATGATGAACAATCGAATTATTTATAGAGTGAGGCAGATCATTAATATATATGAAAAACAGTAAAGGTCCTAGAACAAAACCTTTTTGGGCACCATACTTAATAACTTTACTTGTGGATTGAAACCCATTCAAGATAAACTGAGTATAATTGTTAAAATAGTATGAAAACCAATCATTAGCGATACCCCGTATACCATAGTGATACAATTTTTCAATTAAAATCTTATAGTCAACTGTATCAAATGCTTTTGGAGATCAATAAAGACGCCACAAGCAAAAGAACCACTATCAATCGCACCACGAATCATTTCAGTAATGCTAATAAGTGCATGGGAAGTAGAGTGTTTTAAATGAAATCCAAACTGACAGCCGCAGAGACACTTAGAATTATCAAGAAAGTGGTAGATATGAGAATACATTAATTTTTCAAGAATTTTGCTGATATTTGATAATTATGATATTGGTCTATAGTTATTGCAGTCAAGTTTTGAGTCCTTTTTATGGAATGGTTTAACAGATGCAGTTTTTAAAATATTAGGGAATATACCAGTAGCGAATGAGAGATTAAATAGTTTAGAAAGTACTGAGGAAATATCATTAGCAAGAAGTTTTAGATTAAAGGTTGGAACGCTATTTGGACCAGAAGCCTTGCCATCATTTAGAGCAAGAATAATTGATATTATTTCATTTTTTTCAGTAGGTTTAATGAAAAGAGAGTCAGGGTTTGATGTTTTTAAATATTTATGGAAGTCAGTGTGAGATGAATGATTATTTTTTTTTGCAGTTCTTCAGGGATTGATTCAACTGGATCATTGACAATGGTGTTGTTTGAAGATATACAAGATGTATATGAGATATCATTCGAACGTATATTCAAAAGAGTTCTAATACCCTTCCATGTAGCTCTCAAACTATTGCTATTGGTAGTAAAGTAGTAAGAAAAGTGTTTATTTTTTCTTCTACGAACAAGTGTTACAAGTAAATTTCTATAGGTTTTGTAAGTTTTTTCAAGAATTAGTTTATCGTGTTTTAAGGAACTTCTTAAATATATTGTTTCGTTTTTTTATCGAGGTTAAAATTGCTGAAGTAATCCATGGTTTAAGGCTTCGAGTTAAGCCACGGTTACTTATTTTTTTTAGCGCTGCGTGTTGGTCTAGAAGAGAGTTAAAGGTAGTGAAGAAATCTTCATATGATTTATTTGTATTACTATTGGAAACTTTGATTACTTTATCCCAGTTCATTTCCAAGTAATCATTCCTGAGTTCTTCACTATTTAATTTTTTGAAGTTTCAAAGAATAATATTGCTTTTTCGAGAATTAATAATTCTTTTTTTAAAAGATGAATAAATTAAAAACTGTGACAAATGATCCGATATTTTAATAGTTAGATTGCCGGAAAAAATGTCTTTAGAAGTTGAATTAGAAAATATATTATCAATTAAAGTACTTGAGTGATTTGTAATTCTTGTCGGTAAAGATATAAAAAAGGAAGAAAGTTATTTGAAGCAATGGTGTTCAAATACTCTGAGATTGTAAAGTTTTTTTTTTTTTTACTAATTATAAAAGTATTAATATGTATCCTATATATTATTATTGTTTATAATTAGTAGTTTGTATATTGTTGTTGAGTATTTTTTTTAATCTACCAAGTTGGCACAAAACATATAAATACGGCTAAAACACATCTTGGTTTTTAAATACGCATTAATACATTTAAAAAAATGTTTTAATACGTATTTTTTAATACGTATTAAATTATTTTTTAAAACAAGTTTTAATACGTTTAAAAGACGTTTTGTGCCCACTGGGTAACTTAAAAAGATTTTTTGTTTTAAAAAAATTGAATAGATTTAAACAAGTTTAAACATACTTTAACATGTTATAGGACGAGTACATGCGATTTTTGGACAACACTGGTGGATCTAAAACTCCATCGAAAAGGTATTGTTTGTTTACATATATTATTTTTTTATCAATATTTTTTAACATATATATATATATATATATATATATATATATATATATATATATATATATATATATATATATATATATATATATATATATATATATATATATATACAGGGTGTTAGCCAGCCTGATGGCACCGCGTATAACGCGGTTTCCCACTTGGTTTAAAATTCCCAGAGGTTCTTAAGATCATGGTAAAAAAAAAATTAAATCAGTTTCAGATTTAAAGTGTTGCGCTGGACGAGTAAAAAACGCAATTAGTATGCACGACAAGGAAATGAATTAAGTTAATGAATTAAGAATTAAGATCAATTTTTTAATGTGAAAAAACGTGTCGTCATTAACAAGCAAGATCATTCATTCAAAAGTTAAAAAAAAATTATTTTTAATTTTTAAGACGTCAGTTATTCTCCAGTTAAAATTGTTCAATACTTTTAATAAATTATTTCATTAATTTGTTTTTGTTATTTAAAAAATCTTTATTTACATTCTTGCTGTTTATCTTAAGTTAGGAAAGTTACAAATAAAATTTGCATATTAATAAATATTATAATTTAAAATAAGTTAATAACGTTTTTATATTAAAAGATTTATTAATAATTTCGGTAAAATAAGTTAGCTAGTAAAGTAAACCGAAAATAACAACAAAAAAATCAAAAATAAAACATGCAATGAAGCGTATTATATATTTTATATTTGCGTAAAACATAAACGAAGATATATTATAAATTATTAATTATTAACAATATTTACAATAATTACAAAATTTTTTTTTTTTTCTAAATTTACAAATACAAAATTTAAGTAGATATTTAATGTATATCTGTAAATTAAAAAAGAAAAAAAAAAATTAGTTTTTGTATTTAAATATATTTTTTACTTAAATACCTAATTTACTAGATATTTAAATATGCCGATTAAATTTAGTTGATGCCCTCATTTTAAAATACTATAGCGTCTGTATGATATTTTGTTGACTACTACACATTTCCGTTAAATGATCAGGTCTATGAATCATGAAAAGACGAAAAAATAAAATGATAAATTTTGCGTTATCATAAAATATAAATGTTTAAAGCGAAAAAACCCAGGCCGTAGATTCTTTTTTTTTTTAAATCTTTTTAATATCCCAATCGCTTGTCCAAATTCGAATAAGATTTTAAATAAACACGATTTTTAGGTAAAATGAACATCATAGATTAAAAATTTGATCTGTTCCGGTCGTTTATTGGCGCTTGTTCTTGATTGCAATTTTTATTTAGTCGGAATTCTTGTATTTTTTGTAAAAATTGATAGAAATATTGTATTTTGACAACTATATAAAGCTGATATAGGTCAGAAACGATTAGAACTAGGATCTATAGAAAATTAAGGCACTTTTTCAAAAGATTTTTAACTAAATTTAGTTAACGCCGATGAGCGAAAGTGATCTAAAGACTCCAAAATGGTGTTCTTTAAATTCATTATTATGGGTAGTAAAAAGGATTAGAAATTTATATATAAAAAAGAAAAGTTTCTTCAAATATTAAAAAAACCTGAAGCGAAAAAAAATATAACATCTAAAGCTTTTGTTTGGACATAAAACGCCTATAAAATCATGCTAATTTCAAATAAATAAGTTCGAATAATTTGTAAATCGCCAACCAATAATAATTTGGCGAGCCAACCAAGTTTTTCAATTAAAAGTTGTTAAAATTTTGGAAACTTTAATTAAACTTTCATTTAAAAGCTATCGATTTAAATGAGTTTTTTAACTCTTGAATGTATCTATGATAAAAATTGTAACATAAAATATGATGAACAATAATGCGATTACCTATGTAAGAAAGTTAAGAAATTTTTTTTAAGTATTTTAAAATTTTTAGTTATAAAATGCTAAAGTATTTAAAAACTGAAAAATTCAAAATCTTTCCATATAATTAGGGTTGCCAACGTCTGAATTTTATGAAAATTAAAATTTTGCGGATTTTAAAAACCTGGAACAATTTTTTTTTTAGTGTTTTCCTTCGTAAAAGCCGTAAAATTCTGGCCTACGTATAACGTATAGTGTTTTTTATTGACTGTCGTTAATTAAAAAGTTGTTTTAGCAAGTTAAAAAGTTACAAGAGGATCTTGGAAATCGTCAAAAATGTTTTGTTAAAAATTAAATACTATTTAGCATTTTTTTTACATTTATAATTTAAAAATAAAATTAAAAATAACAGAAGACAGTATGTGTAACTAATCCTTTAAACCTTTCAAAACTGTATTTAAAAGCGATGTACGCAATTAAAATAGATCAAAGTTTCAATGAATAAATATATTAATTCATTCATTAAAAAAATTTCAAACAATTGTCTTTTGTTCTTGTTTTCTCTCTACAAATATCAAACAAAGGAGATAAGTGATTTAAAAATGAAAACTGACGAAGATTGCTCAAAATGAAACAAGTTGAATAATTAGAATTAAACATTTATAAAATATAAAAATATTCCTGAAATATAAAATAGAAAAATATTCCTATGAATAACCCAGCAAAAATAGAAAATTTTTATTGAAACTTAATTGT
Source organism: Hydra vulgaris (assembly GCF_038396675.1). NCBI lineage: Eukaryota > Metazoa > Cnidaria > Hydrozoa > Anthoathecata > Hydridae > Hydra > Hydra vulgaris. The sequence goes on from NC_088926.1 coordinate 38,119,560, forward strand.
TTCTGAAAAATTGTATCTACTTTTTTAAATGTCAGAAAGTAATGACCTTTTTTTTTTTTTTTGGCGGCACCTAAATTCCCAATTTCGCTAAAACGCTGTATGATTTTTTTCCTGGCTAACACCCTGATATATATATATATATATATATATATATATATATATATATATATATATATATATATATATATATATATATATATATCTATATATATATATATAGATATATATATATATATATATATATATGAATGTTGTATACTGCTGGAAATACAACTTTCTTCTGTTTTTGAGTGATATCTTTTTTTAAAAAATAGATCAAATTATATTCAAATCATTTAAATGAAAAAATACAACTTTATAATGGAACTTAAAGTTTTATGCCATTCGGCAATCATCAGCCGTATTATTTAAATATAAAATAAAAACCGTTATAAAAAATACAAGTTAAACATTGCAACGGCATCTGACGTCAGGTATATGTGATCCGATATTTGCGGATTCAAAGTTAGATGGAAGAATCAAAGTTAGATATAATTTTTTCCTATGCCTACAAGCAGAAACCAATTCACTTTTTTTGTTAAGTAGTAATCGACTATCAAAAGTCATAATAAAATATTTTTCATTGATGCAAAGGTTATACTTTTTTGTAGATGGGTTATAAGATTGTCATCTTTTAATTATGTTCCACTTAATTATAGGCATGTTACCTGCGTCTTTATGTTTCTAGATTTCCTTGGAAAGTTCTGTATCATTCCTATACCTGGTTGCATTAAATGATTTAAGGTGGTTCTCAAATCTAAGCTTAAATGAGTTTTTACTAATACCGATATAAGATTTTTCCGTAAGACTGGGATTAGGTGCTAAAGTTGTCTTATATACAACATTTTTTGATAGACTGGTTATTTAACGGGCATGTGGTTTTCTTAATTCAGTTGCAATTTATATCATTAGCTGCCAAATATTCGATCAATTATTAATTCACACAACCAACAAAATTGGTATTGTGGTTTATTCTCCTCCGGCTAATTGCCATACAGAGACCACCATACCAAGGTACGCAAAGACATGTTCAGCCCCCCTAAAAGGAGCGTCATAGCCGCTTTACAGCCAAGAGTAAAGTGAGTTTTAGAAAAACAAATACATGTTAGAATAAAAGATAGAAGTAGTCGGGTTACAAAGATAGCATAGAGAAACGCAGACAGTAATTGCACACGATGTTAGAGGGTGCAATCGGTGGAACACATGCTGTTAATTAGGTTAACCTTATTAAAGATAGAAAAAAGCACAGGGACTTTTTTTCACAACCAACATGTGTCTTTTTCACAACTAACATAATTTGCGCAACCAACTCACTTCTAGTACCTTTCTTTTCCTTTTCTTTATTAGTATTCTCTTTTTCTTGCTTGTGGTTTTCTTTTTTTGAGCCAATTTGTCTTATATCTCCAAACAAATAATGAAGATCATTTTTCAATCTTGGATTCGGTTTACAGTGTGTCTTGATATATCACATTATCTTGCCTTGATTATCTTGATCTTTCACTTATTGATTAATGCTTATTGGTCAAAAGATATTGAAAAACTGCTTTTTTCAGAACTAATTTTTTTTTTTCTCCCATTTTTTCAATTTAAAACTTTTTAAAAAAATATTTAAATAACTAGTAACATTTTATTAAAATAACTAGTACCTTTTCTTTTACTGTACAAAATACTGATTTTAAGAAGAAAAAAATTTTGAAAAAATGAAATGGTTTCTGCATTTCATTTTTTCCATTCAAATTGATAGAAAAGCTCCGTGAATTCAGCAAATAAACAGTTACTTAACTCAACTTACAGAGTTTACGCGAAAGTCAAAAATAAATGAATAAAATTTATATATTGTTATAAAAATGTAATTCGGCTATCAAGTAAAAATACTTGTGAAATGATTTAAAATTATAATACACAAACACAACATAAAAACTCAGTAGTTTTGAGTACTATATATATATATATATATATATATATATATATATATATATATATATATATATATATATATATATATATATCTATATTTATATATTTATATATATATATATATATATATATATATATATATATATATATATATATATATATATATATATATATATATATATATATATATATGTATATGTATGTATACACGTTATAAAAAACAAATAAATACACTGTCAATCGCAAATTCAATATAATGTTTAGATAAAACTTGACTTATTAGTAAATTATGTTTTATTTTATTACAATGCTTTAAGATCCTTTTCTTATGAATTGTATTTTTTTAAAGTTCATATTGTTTAATGTTTCTTTTATATACTATAAAAACGTAACACTAAATAATATGAACTTTAAAAAAATTCAATACATAAGAAAAGGTTTTTATACCATATTAATCCTATATAATATAGGAAACTAATTTTCAGAAGTACCTATCTTTAATAAATATTTCTATCTATTTATAACAGCATCCTTAATCTAAATTAAAGAGAATTTTTTGTGAATGCACTTCTTTAGTTCCAGTAAAACTAAATATATTAAAATCTCTAACTTGAAATTATATACGTGTATAATTTCTTCTCATGAAAAATAAAAATGGCGCTCTGTAAATTAGAGACTACTAAAGTATACTAAAATATACGGTTAAAGTCCGTAATTTAACGTTGCGGAACTTCTCCTTATCATAAATACGGACAAAATCATATAAAGTGATGTGATTATTTCAAAAATCTTAAAAGTATAGGTAAAAGACCGTAAATTATTGAAAACATTGTTTTTGCCGTAACATAACAATGGAAAAAGTTGGATAAATACCATGGAGTTCTTTTACAGTGCAAAATTTTTATTTTTGTAACTTAGCGCGTTTTGCTTCTCATATAATGTTTTTATTATTTAATCGTTATTTAATATGTATTTATTATTTACTATTACATAGTACATCGTTGAAAATTTTTTAGTTTGCTTGACGTTGGTGTGCAGAATGCTCTAAATAAAAGTGGATTTGACGAAAAAATGTTTTTTAAACGAGGTGGAAAGTATCAATGGAGTAAAGAAGATCAGATATTAGAGTGGTAATCGTTTAACTTGACCCAGACTATTGGAACTGTTTTTAAAAAACGTTTTTTATTTTGTAAATTTTTCTTATATTTATGTTATTTAAATACACACTAAAATAAAGTAGTAATCACCAATAAATTATTACAAATATAAACTAAAGTAAAATGCAAAAAAAAGAAAAATTATGTGAATAGAGGAGTGTTAAGCTCTCCCACGAAACATGACATAGTTGACGTTGCATCAAAAAACATGGCATAGATTTCTCTATAAGTAATTTTTTTTATTTATGGCTGTTTTCTTATATAAGATGGAAAAAAGTTGTCAAAAAGAATAAAAATTAAATGTAAAATTGCATTTTTAGATTTTTAGCATTTTCTATTAAAATGTATGCCAAAATAAATTTTAGTAAATTGTCGGATTTGGAACTAGTTTACCTGATATTTCGGTTTATTTCGGTTTTGGCGTATTTCCCGTCTCTGTCGATCACTCGATGTAGCCAAAATTTTAGGGCTTTTCGGTTTCCAGGTTCCAAGCGTCGCAAATTCTTGCAAAGTTTCCTTATATGACATAAGTATAACATCTTCAACAGTAAAAAATGCTGCATCCGATCCTGTATACCATTGCATGGTTGACTATAACTTTTTTTCATAAATTGTCAACTTTTTGTCTTTTTAAAAAATAAGTTATAAAAGGAAAAGCCGATGTGAGCATTGGATATCTAGAGTTTTGTCCCACCATCGGTAAGAATCGAGGCGTGAACTTCTTAATTAAATGCTCTTTCGCGGTGCTCTGTGACAAGACCGTTAGGTCTTATTGGGGCGCCTAAAACAAAAATTTAAAAAAAAAACGTTAAGAAATTGAAAAAAAAAACTTTTCTTTAAATATATAAACCATCTGGCCTCACCAAAATCCTTTGTTTCTCATTTGTTCACTGTGCCTATTCATAGATAGTCAGTCGATGTATGTACAATCCGATGTGCCTATCTCTAGATTGTCAATCTAAGTACATTCTGCTAGGCTAATCTCTAATTATCACTGCGCCAATCATTAAATAAATCATTCATTAAAACAAAAATAAAAACAATAAAATTGAGTAATAAAAATAATATAAAATAATAAAAAAATAAAAATCGAACACTATGAATTCTAATATATATACTAGGTTGACAAATTTGTTGGGTATTTTAAAACCCAGGCAGGACTTTAAAATTTGTAAACTTCAAGGTTCCTTTTCAATCCAATATATAAAATTCTTTCAAATATATTGGATTGAATATTAATCACAGAAAAAAAAACATGTTGTAGAAATTAAAAAGTTAGTCTGCAGGATCTTCAGAAACTAACAAAAAAGCACGAATTCGCTCTCAAAGTAGTATTATATTATTCGGTTACGTATGAAAAACATTTTGATTTTCTAGTAAACCGTTTCCAAATACGGAGCAAACTTAAACCTGGATATTTTTTATAATAGATACCCAAAAGGATAAAGATAATTTTTCTGAAATTGTCTTCGATCCCAAAAAATCAAAGATTATTTTTAAGAAAAATTATCGTTGATTCTTTGCGATAACCTGTCCCTGATAATTTAGACAATATTAATAGCTTAATAATAGTTTTTCATTTATATTTATTTTTCTTTAAGGTAAAAAGACTAATTGAGCTTACTGCAACTTGTTTGAAGGGAATATTGTTATTAGCTTTGTTGCATCAAGTTCAGCAAGTATATCGAAGATCTTCGACTTTAAATAATTCTCGTTGTATTGTTGTAAAAAATTATTATTAAAAAAGCAAAAGTTTGAAAAGAAGTTCATCAGTTTATCATCAAATAAACAGTATCAATTAAAATTATACAATTTATTTCATTGTGAACATTGCTTTCATATGCACTCTTATTCATTTGTTTAGGGGGGAAAAAATTCCCTTAAATCTTTTCTAATTAAATTAAAATAAAAAGAGATTTACTTTTTAAATTCTTAGGTGTTGATAAGAACATTACTTGGAATCAACATATTTTTTCATGGTATCCACCATATTAACTTTTTATTAACTGTAACATGGTACCCACCATATTAAGTATGTTTCTAAAAACATATATTATGTTTCAATCATAGCTCGAACTTATCTCAATAAGAAAAACTTAAGACAACTTTTTTTCTCATTTATTCACAGCTACACTGATTATGCTAATATTGCCGGGGGAAGTACTAAAAAAAGTTACATTGTTAGAAACCATTTGCATAACTAACTTTGCTGATCATTTTTCTCATTGAAAAACAAAATTGTTTGTTAAAAAAAATATAAATTTTTCTAACGAACGAAAATACTGCTTATCGTGCACCGCAATGTAAAAAACTCGCTTTTTTACATTGCGGTGCACGCAAAAACACCTAAAAATATTCGTCTTTTTAAAAACAAGAAAGTTTAATTTTTTCCCTCGATAACATTTTACAGTAATTACTAATTATTTTATCTATTATTTTAATTTAATATTTAGATTTTTATTATTAGTAGTATTTTTCTCTAAAGTATATTGTATCTGTAGTTATATTGTTTATATTATAATGTAGTTATATTGTTTACAATCTTTTTAACTTGAAATTTAAGACTGATATTAGCGAACTTTTTTGCCTAGCTTATCTTGTTTACAGTTTTGCTTATGTAGAAGTCTTTTAAAAGTTTTATAGTATGACAATCAACATTGTAAACTTATAGAAAAAAAAACTCTCTTAATGGTTTTTCATGAGCAGCTCCGAAACTGGTTTGAAGAAGTGCGTTTTTGCAATAACCTCTCTCTGCAACAGAAATATCTTGGTCTAGAAGAGCAAGGGGAACCAAAGTTACATCAAGGTGCCATGAATGTTATTCCATTTAAACTATCGTCGCATTAATTCCATTTAAAACTTTTTCGGAATACTGAACATGTTGTTATACGTATTTTCTATATTTCGTCATTTCGCCCGTCGAGAACCAAGTGTCCATTTTTTGTGTTTCCGAGAAAATCAAGTTTTAAAATTTGATTTATAAAGAATTTCTCCTAGAATGTGTTTACTAATTTAATAAATATTTAAAAAAGTTGTATCATTCTTGAGACTAGATTTATTGGACACATACTCGATTGATTGTTAAATATTTATTGATAATAAAAAGAAAAAGCACAAAATGCGGACATACGGCCTCTTGGTTCTCGGCTGACATTTGTCAATACGCTTTTATACCTTGAAAAGGCGTAAGGTAAAGAAGTCTTTAAAAATAGCATTATTATCGACTTTTGAATTTGAAAAATCAAGCAGTCAATTTAATCGATTATGGGTTTCATCTAATCGACTAAAAGTTGATTTATTCGAATTTTTAACTTTTGTTTATTTAATAACAATACTATTATAATTATTGCATACTTTTTTTGTGTTTCTTTACCTTTTTAAAATTCACAGCATGTTTGCAATATTTCTTTCTGTTGTAATATTAAACTTTCTGTTATTATTATTAATTATTATTATTAGTTATTATTTTATTAATTTTTAGTTTTACTTTTTTTCATGCATGTGATTTTCATAAATACTTTTAGGGCCGTTCCAAACTGGCTCGGGGTGCTGGGGCATAATCAAATTGTGAAGCTTCAAAATCTGAATGTCATCTATACAATAACATTGTAAAGATGATTGTATAAACTTTTTGATATTTAACAAGTATTTAAGACGGTTCCTTAATCATTGGGGTCTGGGAGTAAATTGTCTTGTTGTCGGAGCAACCCTGTTCTCATTTTGTTTTGCTCCAGTATTTTTTATGATAATTATTTGTTTAAAAAAATGAATATATTTATATTATATATTCATTTTTTTAAACAAATAATTATCATAAAAAATTTTGACTTAATCAACTTTTTTTCGACTTTCAATTTCAAAAATGTATTAACCGATTTTAGTTGACTTTAGAAAATATATTATTCGATTTAGTAGACAGTCAATTTATTTAAATGTCATAACAAAACTATTCAAAAACCAGACGAAATAAAAGATTGATTTGGCCATTGCCTTAGACTTGATTCTTTTAATTTTCTGATTGTTCTTAAGAAAACAAGTAAACGCACTTTCAAGAATCGCATCATATGTCTTTCAAACAACGTAAACTTATACTTTCTTTATTTAGTACTTCAAACTTCTCATACTGCCCACTTATATGGATGTTTCACAGTAAGAAACTAAATAATCACATAAATCGAATCCATGAGAGAGCTCTAAGAATTACCTATAGAGACTATGAATCTTCATTTGAAACTCTTTTAATAAACAGCGGTACTTTAACTATACACCAAATATACTTGCATTGTTTAGTCACTGAGGTTTTCAAAGTAAAATTACAAATTACGTTTATATCTATGAATGAAGCTTTTAAGTTTCTCAAATCAAATCTGAGATAAGAAAAGCCAAACTCTACCAATATTCGTACAATAAAATATGGATTGGAATCTCTATTATTTTTGAAGTGTCAGTTGACTTAAATTAGCCAATTATAGAGATCAATGTAGCAACCATATGTGTCAACTATAATTAAATTACAAATAAATAAATTACAAATAAATAAATTACAAATAAATAAATTACAAATAAATAAATTACAAATAAATAAATTACAAATAAATAAATTACAAATAAATAAATTACAAATAAATAAACTACAAATAAATAAATTACAAATAAATAAATTACAAATAGATAAATTACAAATAAATAAAATACAAATAAATAAATTACAAATAAATAAACTGCAATAACAATATCTGAACCTTAAGATAATAGATAGCTTTGGACATAAAACGTGCATGAGACAAGCACCCTAGCTTAAACTTGAAAAATTCTTTTAGAACATAAGTACATTAGAGTCAATTTTAATTATTCCTTGTAACCTCTGGGGAAATGTTTTAGGCAAAAGTTTATAGTACCCAGAGCCGTAACCACTGGGAAAGTCAGGTGGGTCTTGCCCCCCCCTCAAAAAAAAAATTTAAATTAAAATTTATAAGGGAAAAACATATATGAAATAAATTTTAACAAATATTTTATCCCCTCCCTCCTTTAAAAGAACCATAGGCCCCCCTAATATCAAAATTGTGGTTACGGCTCTGGTATCTAGCGTAAGGATTTCTAAGAAAGTATACCATATTCGTACTATAGTAGTATAGAATAACAATTTAGTGTAAGTATAGTAAATATAGCGTAAGTATAGTAAATAGTATAGTATAACAAGCAAGTAAAAAATAGTATGGTGTAACAAGCTTTGAAGAGTTAACGCTTTTTTTAATACCATTCTAGTTTATTTGAAACTGTTTGAAAATTAAGTTTTCTAAAGATTTATTATTTCCAGTGTTAAGTTTTCCACAAAAGTGTTTGAGATGTAACTCATAAATATGTCAGGTTTAGTCATAAACAAAACTCACTTTACTAAAAGTCAGTTCTATTAAAATTGAGTTTTGTTTATGACTAAACTTGACATTGATATCCGAAAGTCTTCCTGTATTTATAGCAGTTGTATTAAATCATAAACCTTTCACATCATCGCATACTCCAAATCCTTTCGGTATTTTAACTAAAGCATCCTACTGAGCTTGTCAAGTACCATGATCAATAGCAGAAATGCCAAGCAGCTTTAAATCCCCATCAATATTTACAAAAACTGCAATTCTACCTCTTTTCAATTTTTTACCTGTTGTTTTATGTTCTCTAATTTTCCCATCAAAATGTGCTATTATAGGAAACATAGCTTTACCAGTAGCAATTTTAACATTTTGTTTATACTGTTCAGCATTTTACCGAATAGATTTCTTTTGAGCTTGCTAAATAGTTGAATAAGACAATGGAAAATTAGTTACATATCCACTAAACTTAAGATTGAATCCGTGCATACGTACATTAGATCTCTTAATGAAATATCGTTTGATACTAATGTCATAGCAATATCTTCACGGACACCTATTTTTGATTACTTTTGATTGGTTGCGCTAAATCGAATGAAATATCTGACTCCGTAATAGTATTACTCACGTCTGAGAAAAACTTTAGCTCTTTATTTATTTATATATTTGTTAAACACCCACTATATATTTGTTAAACACCCACTATATATTTGTTAAACACCCACTATATATTACAAGTAAGGTAAATAAAAAGTTTCAAAAAAAAAAAAAAAAAAAAGTTTAAAAGGTTAAAAAAAAAACTTTAGTTAATTTGCCTACTAGAGTTAATTGTTTCATGTTAAAACATTTCAACTGCGTCTTTCCTTTGTTTTACGACTTATAACTCATGTCTTTGTTCCCCAAGGTCATAAGGCGATTTGCTCTTTTTAAATTTAATATTAGCATGTTATAAAAGTTTATGGAGACTCGTTTTCTTCAAGGTTTCTGTAATATTATCTTTTCCAATCCTGCTTCCCCTTCTTTTTAAACTCTTCTCTCAATTTCTCAGCTGCTTTAGAGTCCTTACTTTTAATTTTCTTTAATGTCTCTCAAGTATCGATTGAAGAAGTGATATTATCCCTACAAAAATTATCGTATAAAATAAATAAATTAAATGAAGTTAAAATTAATAATACATATTTACAACAATTCGCCATATAACACATATTAGCACCATATCAACCGAAGTACTGCTGCAATACAAATTGTATTGTTCGATTATAAGCAATTTTATTTAATTTAATCAAAAGTTAATCAGATAAACCACCTTCTAGTTATTTTAAACCCAAGAAACCCACACATAATAATAATAATTTTTGAAATAAAAAAGTAATAACAATTTTTTAAAACAATGATCGAGATTAATAAGAACAGTATTTCAAATTGAAACCTAAAATATCTATTAAAGCTCTTTAACAAGGGAGTTCAAAACTTTTATAAGTGCAAAAATTATAATTCCTACCTTAAAAATTTGTACGCAAATAATCCATTTTTGTAACCTCCGTCTAACCAAGATTTGTTAAATTCAAAAAGAATACAGTAGTTGGGAAACTGACAAGACCAGAGCATTTTGCGTTTTTATTTGGTCCAACATAACAACTAATAAACTTTTTGGTTACACTATAGAAACGGTTCGGGTTAGCGTTAGGGGTAGGTTACCCAATGGAAATAGTTCAGGTTAGTGTTAGGGGGAGGTTACTCCATAGCTCATTGAAAAAAAAATTAAGACCTATTTTGACATTTAAAGTAAAACTTTTATAGTTTAGTATAAAACTTTTCAAGTTATACTTTGTCCGTAACTTTATAAATTTCTTAAACAATTTATAAAGTTTTTAATACGCACCGAGTAATAAAATACTATATATATATACATACATATATATATATGTATGTTTATATATAGTATTTTAATACTATATATATACATACATATATATATATATAAACAAAATACTATATATATATATTCATACCATTTATATTAAGTTTGCTTAATAAATTTTAAGGTCCCCACAAAATGTATGAAACACTTAACATATTTGACAACACATAGGGTGTGTGTATATATATATATATATATATATATATATATATATATATATATATATATATATATATATATATATATATATATATATATATATATATATATATATATATATATATATATATATATATTTATATATATACCAATTAAAAAAAAAGGATGCTTTACAAAAAACTGCAATAAATTTTTTGATTTTAAAAGATTTTGTATAGTTAGCTTAAGTAAGTTAAAATAATAAGTTTTACTCGCAAACATTTCTTCATACTTGTCTCTAGCGCCTTGATATAGAATGGCTTCATACACGATGTAACCAATTGATACACCACAAAATTAATACGCCATCTAACTGCTTTATTGCTTTAAAAGATTATAAAAATAAATTTTTTAAACAAACCTTAAGTCCGTTTTTTTATCTGGCAAAAGAATCCGCAAATTTATTTTATCTGTCATTACTGAGCTAGTCTCAATATAGTCTTAATCTATGGAAAAGCGAAAATGAAATGAAAACGAAAAAAAAAAAAAAACGAAAAACGCAAAACGTTTGACCATTGTTTCAGAGGTAAAAAAAAAAAGAGAAAGATTTTAATAAGTATCAATTTTTATCGACCGTGACGCAGTGGTTAGAGCGTTTGCTCAATAAGCAAGAGATTCAAAACTAGCGTTTGAAGCGAACTCAAGGCTTATTTCGCGCTATTGATGAGAAAGGAGGCGTGTACTTCCTTGTTTAATGCTCTTCCGCGGTACTCTTTGACAAGACCGTTAGGCCTTTTTAGGTTAATCGTTAGGCTTTCTAAAACAAAAAATTAAAAAAAAAAACATTACTTTTATCGTTCTATCAATAAAAATCATTTGAATGACGCATTTAAATTTGCTGAGCAATATGTAACCATTTTTAGATTTAGCTAAGCGATACGTAAAATAAAAATAAAATAAATAATTGAAAAAGCCCAAAAATCAAAGATTTAATTAAAATTGATGAAAAAAGAAGATGAAATTTTAAAATTGAATAATAAACTTATCACTTTTAAAGCGAAAATTAAAGTTTACGTTTAAATAATAAAACTATTTTCATCTTTCTCTTATATTGTAAAATCTTTTATTTTTATGCTCGTGTAAATACATAAACTCTGTATTTTAACGCACTGTAACAGGTTTTATTAATTAAGAATTTTTTAGGGTTATCCAATTTTTGTTGCCTTCACCAATTTTTGAAACCATACTAAAAAAAATCAACCGCACTGAAAAAATTAACCGCATCAATTAATAGATTGTTTAGCTTAAATTTTTTGCCTGCCAGTACTTTTGTAGTATAACTATTTTTTCAGTTTTCCAGATGTAGAATTTATTAATAAAGTTTTAAATGTTCGTACGCTTGTATTTTAAGTATTACCTGACCATTTTTTACCTGCACATTTATAGTTATTACTTTTGAATTTAATATCTACATTTTTTGTGTCTTACACTTGGAGTCATCTTTTATTGTTAGTTATTTAACTTTGACGAACAACTGAAAACAATCAAGTAATGGGTACACTATCTTTAATAAATTTTATTTTTTGTCTAAAATTTATACTTGAGAAAACAGGGGTAACTTTTTGTATTTTGTTGCCAAACTTTATTTATCTTTCAGAATTCACATAATGTTCTTGTAAAAAAAAAATTTTTTCTAAATCATTTTATTTAAAGTTTTGATTTTTAATTTAGACTTAAGTGAAAAAACTAAAAATTAAAAAATGATGAGTCACCCTCCTCCTCTTTCCATTAACTTGTGTGGGAACAAACCTTAGTTTTAGAGAAATAATCAAATAAGAAAAAAAATGTATTATTATAAACACAGTGGCGTAAATAAATGGAAAACCTGCTCAAAAAAAAAAAAAAAAAGAAGAAGAAGAAGAAAGCTAAAATAGTGTTTTTTCATCAATGCGTTTTAATGACGGAAAATAAAAGTTTTTTGATTTTTTCTATTTTAACTAAAAATCACTTGGAGCACTCAGAATATTTAAAAAATTGTATGAGTTATGAAAACGCGAAGATGGTAAAGAAGTAGAGGAACAAAATTATTTTTTGAGCATGAAGGAACAGAAACAGACTAATTGACAAATTACGCGATAATGAATACCAACAATACTTCGAAAACTAATTTCAGTAAACAACTGAATTTACAAAAAAAAGAATGTTTAGTTATAATTTAATTGAAGAAAAGAAAACAAGCAATTTTTCTTTTACTTTATTTTCACAAGCTCGAAAAATCGTATCAAAAATTAATTTAAGTTTAATTCTGTAGGAATATGAAACGTTGCAATAGACTTGCTTGTTTTCTAAATACTAGATGTACAAACTGATGTATAAGTTAACCATTTTTAATACAATTTCTATATAAAAAAAATTAAATTCTTTATAAATAATAAATTTAAATAAATTATTTTAGTAAATTAAGCAGCCTAATAAAAATATAAACGACCATAAATATTGTATTCTGTGGCTAACCAAACGGAATTGTGTTCGAAACTGTTTTCAGTTAAGTTGTTGGTATTACATTTTCATTTGGTAAATATCATTGTATTAGGCTAAGAATAAATTCCGAAAAAATTGGCATAAGTTCAAACTGTCATCAGTGCAAATTGGCATATTGTATATAATAATACAAATTATTAAAACCTAATTAATTTCAGGTACAAAGAAACAAAAACATAGAAATTTACTGCTGTGTGCAATTCACCGCTCGCGAATATATATATATATATATATATATATATATATATATATATATATATATATATTTATATACTCAGTGGAATTTCCAATGTTCCCAGGGACAGACTGGCCAGGGTTGTTAGGGGATTTACCCATGGGTCTCACTATAAATCAAGATGGCATACAAATTAATAATAATTATTTATTGTTTATTTGGATCAATTTTGCAAAGACAATTCAATAAATATGCTAGTTATTTCTACGATTAAAATATAAAATGTTTAATAAAGTATATAAAGACATTGTAAAGCATATTATATTATTATATTATATTATTACTGATTAGTGTGTAAATTTTCTTGAGAAAGAGAATAACAAATTAATTTATTATAAAAAAACATTAAATTTAGTGTTTTTATCGAGTCGTGTTTATATATTTTATATAAGCCTAGGGACCTAAAAAGGATAAAAATGTGCTGCTACAAAATTATTTTTGGGTTCCCCCTTCTAACGACGATTATTTTATAAAGACATTCAGAACTAGGGTTTGGACAAAAACCGACTTTTTGAAAAACCGGTTTTCGAATTCCAAATTCCCAAAAACACCCGTTTCAACCAATTTTTTAAATAAAAATTAAATAATGAAAATACTTAATTTATATTTATTTCGCTAATCGTATTTTTTCCTAAGGAAATAGGATTTAAAAAAACATGATATGTCCATCGAACGGTGGTTAAGTCTTGTTCTAATTTTAAACACAAAATTGCCTGCAATTGAAAATACACGTTTAATAGGTGCTAAGCTTTTTATAGTTTTAAGTACATCAAGTTACAAATCTAACTTTTTGGTTCTTACATGCGTTGCCTCACCTCAACATAAGAAGTTTAAATCGCAACTTTAAAAAAATTTTAAATCTATTAGAAGAAACAAAAAATCTTTTTAATATAATATGCCTAACAGAAACTTGGATAACTTTAAATGAGATCTAAATAGCGCTTTTCAAATCCCGCACTTTAACATAATTTCATTAGAGAGACAAACAAACAAACGAGGTGGTGGAATTTTAATTTACGCACATGAAACACAAAGGCTTATACTTAGACGCGAGTTGAGCGTTTCTGACTGCGATAAAGAAGTTTTAACAATCGAAAACAAAAAAACAAAAAACCTATTGATTAGCTGTTGTTACCGGCCACCTGGTGGCGTGAGTGAAAACCTTAGCATGTTTTTACAACAAATTATTAAAAAAGGCGATGCGGAAAAGAAAAAATTATTTTACTTGGGGACTTTAATATGAATTGTTTTCTTTATAATAATGACTACAAAGTAAAATGTTTTTATGACGCAATTTTTGAAACCGGATCAAACCCCCTCATCAATCGACCTACTAGAATAACAAAAAACTCAGCGACTCTAATTGATAACATTATTTCAACAGATATTTTTAATAATGACTTGCAAAAAGGTATTTTAAAACTGATATAACAGACCATTTCCCCATTTTCATTACAATTAACACCTATACAGAAAAAAAAATTGACAAAAAAAAAGTAATAAATAAACGAATTTTTAATCAGAATAACTTTAACTCATTCAAAGACCAGCTATCTTTAATAAATTGGAGTAATATAAACATTAATGATAATGTAAATGACATATATGAAACTTTTTTTAAAACTTTTTATTCGGTATGTGACGCTAACTTCGAAATAAGCTAAAGTCGAAATAATTGCAAAACCTAAGAGTTTGAACTCTCCTTGGATTACCAAGGGATTAAAAAAATCATCGAAAATCAAACAAAAGTTGTATATAACTTTTCTGATAACAAAAACGAAAAAAGTTTAAAAAATTATAAATATTTGTTTGAGAAAATTGGTAAAAACTTAAAAAAAATTATTATTCAGAATTAATTAACAAATTTAAAAATAACACAAAGCGCATTTGGGAAATAATGAAGGAAATTACTGGAAAAAAAAAATCATGCTTAGGTTTTCTACCACAAATGATTAAAATTGATAACACTGTTATATTTGAACCAAACGCAATATCACATGAATTTAATAAATTTTTTACTGAAATAGGTCCTAAACTATCAATTAAGATAAACTATCAATTAAGATAAGTAATTAATACCACTGTATTCATTATTAATATCTCTACAAGGCAGACGCCGGAGGAGAGAAATAAACAACAATATGATAAACTATCAATTAAGATCCCTAATACCAAACCCTTATTTAGTGACTTCTTATTACCATTGCATAAGTGCGTATGCTCTGATGAGTTGTCCTCTGATTTATCAACTGAAGAACTTGAAAGGGCATACAAATCTATTAAAAAGAATTAATCATGTGGATCAGATGAAACAAACGGAAACGTGATTATAGATTGTTTCGAGCAATTAAAAGATGTTCTCTTCAAAGTTTTTAGCGCATCAATTAAACAAGGAATTTTTCCAGAGCAATTAAAAAAGTGACTCCTATTTATAAAGAGGGCGATCAATCTAAAATAACAAACTATTGCCCCATCTCTGTGCTTTCTATATTTTCGAAAGTTTTAGAAAGAATTATGTGTAACAGAGTATACAAACATCTTGACAAAAATAACTTACTAAACGCTAATCAGTTTGGTTTTAAAAAGGATAACTCAACGGAGCATGCCATCATCCAATTTGTAAATGAAATCTCAAAATCTTTTGAACAATCAAAATATACTTTTGGTATTTTTATTGACCTATCGAAAGCCTTCGAAACGGTCAACCATCACATTTTACTTGAAAAGCTGAAATACTATGGAATAAGTAAACAAGTGTTAAGGTGGTTCAAAAGTTACTTATCGAATAGAAAACAATTTGTTATTGGTAATGACAGCTATCAAAGCAATTATTTAAATATAACATGCGGGGTTCCACAAGGTTCAATCCTTGGACCACTCCTTTTTTTAATCTATATAAACGATCTAAATAAAGCAACTAATCTGATGAGCATCATGCTCGCAGATGATACTAATTTATTTGTCTCTAAGAGTGATATTAACGAACTTTTTGCTACAGCAAATAAAGAACTTGAACTATGACTTGAACTTGTAAATAATGAACTTGAACGAACTTATCCCACTGGTTCAAATCTAATAAACTAAATGGACACTTTTTCATTCGCTTAAGAAAAAAAATTCCTTACCCTCAAACTTGCCTTAAATCTTTATTGACAATATTGAAATTAAAAGAGATCCCGTCACCAAATTTCTAGGTGTTTATCTCGATGAGAACATTACTTGCAATTAACACATTAATTATATATGCTCTAAAGTCTCTAAAAACATTAGAGTTTTATACAAAGCTCGAAATTATCTCAATAAGATAAATTTAAGACAACTCTATTTCTCATTTATTCATTGTTACTTAAACTATGCAAATATTGCCTGGGGAAGAACTGAAAAAAGTAAACTACAACGTCTTTATCGCTGTCAGAAACGGGCAATTCGCATGATCGTTTTTCTCATTGTAAACCTTACTTTATTGAAATGAGAATTTTAAATATATATGAACTCAACGTCTTGAAAATTTTATGTTTTATTTATATGTGGAAAAACAATCTCCTCCAGTCTTTAAAGATCTCTTCAATTTAAAACCAACCAACAAATACGAACTTAGAAATATAAATTTTTTAGAAAAACCTTTTTGTCACACAAATTTTAATCAATTCTGTTTTGCCTATCGTGCACCACACCTGTGGAATAAACTTGTTTTACCAAATTTTGATTTTGGTCTAACAAATTTCTTTTCATCTTTTTAAAAACAAAGCAAAAAGTTTTGTTCTTTCTCAACATTTTACATTATTACTAATCAGTTGAAAAAATTTAATTTCTTGTTATTTTAACTTAACTTGTAAATTTTTTTTTTATTTTTATTTTTTATAAAGTTTTGTATTTTATATTGTTTACAATATTTTGCTAGTTTATATTATTTACAGTTTAACTCGTGTTAAAGATTAATATATATATGTTTTCTTCATAAAACCTTACACTTCACAATTATTGTAAATAAAAAAATATTAAAAATGATGTAAAAAACTATATATTTTATTATATTTTATAAGGTCCCGATGACAAGATCCTTGTGATCTTCTTTCGGAAACCTAGTTTATATTGTTAGTCTGCTATATTTATATATTTGTAAAACTATTTTAATAGTTTTTTTTATTGTATAACGACTGACTTTGTAAACTAAAATAATAAAAAAAATAAAAATACAAAAAATAAAATGCCAAACATTTATATGTTTATACTTATGTCAAATAAGGATGCTTTGCAAAAAATTGCGATGATTGGAGGCTGGGAACAAAAAATGCCCCAATTATGTGCCCCCCTGCCCCAAACGTGAGAGCAACAAGTTGATGAAACATTTTTTGTTCTGTTCTCAACTATACTTATATTCATCGATAAATTTTAAGTTTTATAGTATTATCTTTCAGCGTTCAAAAATAATGACCATATAAAATTTATAACCCCCTCAAATTGAGGGGGGTTTGAACTTTATATGGTTATAATTTTTGAAAGCTAAAGTATTTTACTATGAAATTTTAAATTTATCGATGAATATAAGTCTAAAAGGATGCAAAGCATCCTTATTTGATATAAGTATAAACATATAAATGTTTGGAGTTTGCTCCATGTCTGGAAGTTAGCTATCTCAAAGACCAAAAAAAGCTGGTTCCGGCTCTGTATTATTTAACGGCAAAATAAACAATAAAAAAAAACAAAAATAAAACAGTAAGCGTGTGTATAATTTATAAACTTTTTATTTTATACTCTATAATGAAGTAAGAGAAGAGAAAAAATTAAAAGAAAGTCTCATAAAATATAAAAATATTATTTTATGTAACATTCTTGAACTTTGAAGCCCGATTTAAAAATTACTAATTTTAAAAATATATAAAAATAATGCACTACAAAAATATTTCTTATCAAAGCTGTTTCTTTGTGTTTAATAATTCAGATTTAATTACTTTTTGCAAAGCTGCTTAATTTACCCCTACTAGACAAGGTCATACATTAGTTAGGTTTTTAAAAAAACTGTAAGACCTCAGAAAAAACGGCTAACTTTACATGAAACTCCAATAAATTGCTAAAATATCAACACTTAAGTGATGGCAGATAAAAAGAAAATTTATAAGCATCCAAGAGAAAAATATAGAAATTTGTTTTTACTTTTTTGGTCGAAAATTAAAAAAGTGCCCGAGTACCTTCCTTAACTGCTTTTCAGCAATCTTTTGTTGCGCATTGTCACGGCCGACGGCACGGGTGTTTTGATGTGGGGGATGGGGTACAATCGTCAATTTCTAAAAAAAGTTCTCTATATCTAGAATTTTTCAAAATGAAAAAAAAAATGGTCCTTTAGAAAAAAAGTAAGAAGAAGGGAAGGGGGGGGGGGAGAGAGAGAGAAAGACACCGTCAGTAATGTTAACCTTCTGATTCTCTAACTTTCATCTATTAGATGTTTTGTCATGTGATGCGTAGTTTTTGAGATATTTTATTTGCAAAACTTACTAATATGCTCAACTAACCCCTCTCTACCCTATACTAGATTTTTTGCTGGGCTAGAAGTGTTTTCAGGATTTTGAAATCGAAATCCTTAACTCAAAAACAAATAAAACAGCTTATTAAACTAACTTAACAAAATGTTATTGTATAACAACAATATATTATAAAAATGTTAAAAAATAGAAAACTGGTTTTCGTAATGTAAAAACTGGTCTTCAAATGTCAAATTTATTTAAAAAACCGGTTTTGAAACACCGCAAAACCCTATTCAAAACGTAATAATAATTAAAATAATAAGTACTGATTTATAAGAAGCCTAACCAGAGAGGCTTTTTTTAAATTTTCCGATTGCTTTATAAACATTTACCGACTGACTGTCTAAATTTACCAACTAGTTTGTCGAATGGGTCTACATTTGCCGATTGACGAGTCAAAAAGGGTAAAATTTGCCGACTAAATGAACGAAAAAATTATTGATGGGGGGTATCATCCCCCCCCCCCCACACACACACACAAATTGCGCTGGCCTTGATGGCTATTGTCTTTAAACAATAAAATACAAATCGGCAAATTTGTATTTTAAGGAATAAAAGTGATTGCTGCTTGCAGCGACCACTTTTATGCCTTGATTCCTTAAAAATGGTAGCATTGCGCAGCTTGCGCAATGTTTTGCAGAATATATGCACACCTGTTTTAAAGTATTTACAAACGGATGGCTTGCAACTTCTAGTTGCCATGAGGATGGTAGAAACCACTTTTATTCGCCTCATTGCAGCCCGTGAAAATTCCTTGATATCTTTTAGAAAGCTAAATCGTTTTCAAGATTGGCCTTACAATATCATATCTAAGGCTAAAAAGGATATCGAAGAAACTTTTGAAATTGCTCCCACAAAAAATAGCTTGACAAAGAAAGCAGATGCCTGGTGAAAATACAAGTGATTAAAGCAGGCAAGAATTTCAGGGCCCAGTAAGGTGGTTTAATATTATTGTATTCTAAAGAATACAATAATATTAAACAACTTTACTGGGCCCTGAAGACCGTTTCAAAGGAAATGATGTTGGTACTTTTAGAAATATTACTTTTCTGGATCCTCAAAAATTTCTTTCTTTGCGTTAGCATTCTTATGATTATATTCTTCATGATTCAGCCAATCTTGCAGGTATACAGAGGGAAACACTGTGAACAGAGATTACATCATTTGCAATTAATTTTCAATTCTTTAGTAAGGCTGATGAAACTGAATCAAAGAAATGGAACTTTAAAAAAGACTGCAGCAGATGTTTGAGTTGCGTTCTTTGTTTTCTCGATTGCTATAATTTACATTGTTCTAATAAGTATGTTGCATACAAAATAAGTATGTTGCATACAAAATAAGTATGTTGCATACAAAATAAGTATGTTGCATACAAAATAAGTATGCTGCATACAAAATAAGTATGTTGCAATAATAAATTAACAATTATAAGAATAAAAAGGAAATTATATAAAAATAAATCAATAATCATATTAAAAACAATAAAAGTAATATCCAATAACACTCACAAATAAAAAAATGTCACACACTCACTCACACAAACATTTAGTCACGAAAAGTATTGAGTTTTCATAATAAATGAAAATATTAAATAAAAAGGAAATCATATCATAATACCCAGCAAACACATATCGCCCCTCAAAACACATATTGCCCCTCAAAATTAATATCGCCCCTCAAAATGAACAAAGTTTAAAAATTATTCTTTTTCGTTTCTTCAAAAACGAAGCAATTTTTATATTTTATTTTAACTCTTTTTAATTAGTTTCCATTTTCGAATGATTTTTTTTTTTAACTGTATTTTTTTGTCTTTCTTTTTTCTTTTCTCATTTTTTTTTTGTTTTTTTTCTTTTGTTAATTTGTTTGATTTGTTTTTTTATTTTTTGTTTATGTTTTTTGCTTTTTCATTTCTTTCTTTTTCATTTCTTTACTCTCTTTCGTATTCTGTCGGGTTAAGAGCATTTCGACTCATTTATTTTAATGAATATTGAGAATGACATAAAAAATTGATTACAATGAGATTGTTCACAGTTAGGCAAAATCATCAAAACCTATTACGAATCGCTTGCTGTTGTATAATACTGCAAATACATATCATTTTCTTATATTTTGAATATTAATTTCTATTTAAATAATTGAAAAACTTGACAACTAACTTGTACTTTTTCTATTATTGATAAATTTATTAAAAAAACCATTTTAGCATGGCAATAATGTGCAAAATATAAAGTGACGTGACGCTACAATTTGAAATCATATTTTTAAAACCATGGTATGGATTTATTTTTTTAAATGTGCCAAATAATTTGACGGATGGAGTGCATGGTCAATGATATGGAAATTTGCATGCACATTATTAGAAATTTCCTATACCCTTATGACATAAAAACTATACGAATACGAGTTGTATTTTATATGTATAAGAGTAAGTACTTATTTTTGCTAAATTGTTTGCTACTGTAAGGGCCCCATCTATGTCTCACATCGGCCCATCAGTGCCAGTCCAACCCAGATAGTTCCATGTAGTTATTACAGATTTTACGCGGAAGTTGTTTATAAAATTAACCACAAAAATTATATTTTTTAGACCTATTGCAAACAAATGCGTTTATGACAATTTTATGTGTATCTGAAACTATTAAAACTAATTTTTCTAGAATGTTTTTAAAATCCAGTATATATGTACACGCTAAATTTTCATAGTTCCATCAGTTTGTTATGAACAAAGAGTTAATTGAAGTTTGAGTAAGGTTTTATTTTGTTTTTTCTATATGGAAATTTTGTGAAATCTTTAATTAACATTTGTTATTTAATTATTACAATGCCACGCGGAAGGGTGTCAAATGAGAATGAAAAAGCAAAAGTTGTTGGTTATAAAGATATAGGTTTGTCTAATCGACAAACTGCAAAGAAAATCAAAAGATCTTATCAGGCAGTAATATTTTTATAAACTTAGGTTAAAATTGCAACAAAAATCACTCTTAGGGCGGACATTGAAAAATAACCAGAAGGTAACATTCTTCCATTTTGCGTTTAGCGTCATTTATTTAGCGTCAATTACTCCGGTAATTCCAGTGGGATAAAATGATCAGAAACCATTTTTGACTAGAAAACATAAAAGTGCAAGATTTAAGTTTGCCAAGGACCACATGACATGGGACGCAGAATGGGAAAATGTTGTTTTTTTCGATGAAAAAAAGTTTAACTTAGATAGGGCTGATAGTTTTAAGTTTTATTGGCATGATCTAAAAGAAAAGATTGCTATGAGTCATAACTTTGGAGGAGGGACAGTTATGATGTTGGCTAAATTTTATTTCCACGGCAAAGTTTCAATATGTTTTATCACAACAAAAATGAATGCAAGAAATTACGAAGATCTTTTAATAGTGCAAAAAAAAAATCGGACTGATGGGATACCAATATATAACGTAATTTCATAGTTACATAGATTAAGACAGTGAAAGACTAATTTTTCTAAAAAATCAATTCAAAAACTGAAAAAAAGCCCCCATTTCCCTTACTCTCCTAAATAGTTTGAATCAACCAAATCAAACTCCCTCCCTCATTCTTTCCTTAATAATGCACCAAATGTAAAGAAATTTAAAAATCGCTCACTAGATAGTCTGGATCAATAATATACTAACTGATGATAGATCAATAATATATTAGCGAATAATATATTGACTGTTTAAAAAATTATTTACTTAGTACTAAGATTAATTATATTTATTCGAAATCATACAAATATATAATTTATTATATGTTTGTAATTAAATAAATAATCATTTACTTTGTAAAGAAAAAAAAAAACTTTTTTCATTACGTCTAAACTGATATTAAAATATTTAACCGGATGATTACATCCTAACTGATTGATTAATTACTTAAAGCGTGTAAAAATAAAATTTTTACTGTTATAATTAACCGCTAAGGAGTAATAAATTACAACGTAACGGTATCGCGGAATAAGTGACGTTAGCATTTAATAAATGCCTTTATTTACGAGAATCTCTAAAAAAAAAAAAACGATTAAAAAAAACAACAACTGAAAAATAAAAAAAAATCCGTTAAACTCTTTACTTCGACAGTCCAAGTTTTTTTTTTT
>NC_088926.1:38147500-38200000 GCF_038396675.1 Hydra vulgaris
TTTTTTTTTTTTTTTTAAATGTAATAAAATGATTTATGAATTTTTTTTTTTTTTATGCAAATAAAAGTAAACTTTTTTCACTATTATTTTTATTTGTTATGGAAACCATGGTTCAGATAACTTTAAAATTTAAAGTTTATTTTTTGGATTATTGCTATTTATATTTCTTTGTAGTAGATTAGTTTTTCTTTAAAAACTTAAACTCATATCTCAAGAAATAAAATTAAATAGAATTTGTTTAGGTTCGTGCCCATTGAATTGGGCGCACAGTAAATTGATTTTGTTATTTTTCAATTTTCAATGCCTATGTTTTCTTTAAATAATTGTTTTATTTTAGATAGTTCCCGAGTAACAAACAATATTGACGCAATTATGTTTACAGTATGTAAACTATATAAGTAATATTTCGCCAATATTGTTTTCTTCTCGGATTTGTATAAAGATAATTGCAGTTTTTTAAAAAATGTTGTTATTTTAGACACTGGAGTAAGTTTTGTTATTAATAAAATGCTGCTTTATTTTTTGAATTTTAATGTTTTTTTTTGTTTGTTTGTTTATTTATTTATTTTTTTTATTTTTGGTTTTATACTTATTTAATTATTCAATTTTAAAAACATGGAAGAAAAAGGAGATAATTATTTGAGTTTTAGAAATTTCTTTTCATAAAAAGCATATTTATCCATTTAAAATAATAATATACATAATTTTGTCAACAACTTGAAAAAAAAAAAAATAAAAAAGCCAATCCACTGTACCCTGATTTCCCCTGTATTATTTTTTATTTTTAATGTGAAAAATATTTGAAAATATCCAGAAAGCCTTCTGACATTTTTTTCTAGTTAATAAGGTGCTCCTTAAGGTCCATACAGACCAAATGGTCTTACAGAGAACACCACGGAGGAGCATTTAACCGGGAAGTTTAAGGCTCCTTTCTTACCAATGTCGTTTATTTGGGTAGAGCTTGCATTTAAATGAACCTCGAACCCCTTAGTTCTGAGCCAAAACTCAAACCACTTCGCCACGGCTGTTTTTAAAACAATCAAAAAAAATTGACGCAGAAACTTAAATCATAAAATCTTATAAAAGTTCATTTCTTATACTTAAGAACTTTCATGTCTTTAAATAATATATTTGAATGCATTAAACGATTTCGAAAATATATTAGGCGCATTCGCGTCTCTGGCAAATGATAAAGAAGTTGGCATTTACTTTTGCTTTTACTTCCCGAGCTGTATTTGCACAGTTAATAGATCTATGAATAAGTTGTAAATTTGCATTAGATTGTTTTTTGTTTAAATAACTTCTGGTTTTAAAAAAAATTCCAATGCTTTAGCGACTTTGTAGCTTGTGCGGTTTCCATGTAACATTTGCAGCTCCATAGATTTCTAAAAACTTTGTATTCAATTTCTATTTTATTTCAACTTCGTCTATAAAGAGTTTAGGTAAGATTTTTGGTAATAAATACTTTTTTTGGTAAAGAGCGAAACGATATACAATTAGTTTTGTCAATGTTTATGGCTAATTAATTGCATTTAAATCAGTTTGATGTGTCTGAGATTTTATTTACATTTAAAAATAACTCGGTAATGTTAGCATTTGATAAGAATATGTTCGTATCGTACGCGAGTGTTGTACTTCTTAACGTCATCTACGTAATCTTTGCAATGACAACGTAAGTGGAGGAGTTATAAAATGACAACGTAAGTGGAGGAGTTGTAAAAAAAAAAAATAAAGTCAAAACAAAGAAAAAATTAAAGATTATAAATAAAAGTATAAAAGGAAAAAAAAAAGCATGAAAAAAAAAACGAAATAAAAACAAAACAGTTTAAAGCAAAGTCAAAGGAATAAAAATAATCGTAATTAATTGGAAAATGAAAATTAACAAAAAGGAACCTTATTAATGTATAAAAAACCTTATTAATACATAATGTCGTATGTTTTTGTGTGTGTATATATATATATATATATATATATATATATATATATATATATATATATATATATATATATATATATATATATATATATATATATATATATATATATATATGTATATATATATATATATATATATATATATATATATATATATATATATGTTTTCTGTCATGTTTTTGATCTGTGATTATCTTTTTCCATACTTGATTTTTTTTATGTTTTCAAGCAATGATTTAAAGCTGTTGCTTCATTCGAGTGGTTTCATCTTTTTTGTCTCATTTTAATATTTAAATATTTCCTTTTGTTTTCTTTTTTCTTTTTTTTTTATCGTCCTTCTGATCATATATCATTAAACCTTTTGTTATTCTATTCAGTCATTCTCTCTTATGTCATTTCGTTTACTCATTTCCTTATTTTATGTTGTTAATCTTGCTTTTTTAATATTGTTTCTTATTTCATTGATTCTTTTTTATTCCATTTTTTTTCTTACTTTACTATCTTTATTAATATTTATTTGTTTGTTGTTTTTTTTGTTTTATTTGTATATTTTAACTATTTTTTAACTAGCTATAGTTAATATATATATATATATATATATATATATATATATATATATATATATATATATATATATATATTTATATATATATATATATATATATATATATATATATATATATACAGAGCCGGCTCGTGGGTATTTCTTAGTGTGTGCAAAAAAAAAATTGCCGCCTTAATTCTTAATTAACCTTTTAAAAATATCAGAGAACAACAATCGGCTTATATAAATGAGATTTTCATCTTCATAGTGTTGATCGGGCAAAAGTTGCCCTAACAACAGTTTATAAACTTTATACTTTTATGTTTAAAATATTAGTATAAAATTATCTATAATGGACTATTTAAGTAAGGCGAGTAGAGTGTTATATTTATACAAAAAAACGGAAGCAAAAATATAAATATATCTTTTCAAATCTTAATAAAGAGTCGCTCTAATTAAAGCAAAAATTATTATTCCGAATTGAAAAAAAATTAAACTCATATTAACTTCTGGTATTTATCATTAAATTTGTACGCTATTGACAACTTTTTTAAACATATAAAAAATAAAAATATAATTGAATTTTTAAGTTTGAAATTAAAGTATGGAAAATTCGAAAAATTATCGAAGCCTAAATTATAATTTTTTTATTGTTTTGGAAGTGGCACTCCGCTGGCTTTCATTTGAGCAAATTCAAATCTCCCGGAAATTTCTTTAGAGACATTTTTATAAGTAAATTGTTTACAAAAATTAAATATTGAAATATCGATGTAATTTTTTACATATATATAATAATAATTTTTATCTGAACAAAGTATTTTTTTGACAAATTTTTATTTAATGTTGATCCTAAAATTTGCCGCCCCTAGAAATTTGCCGCCTGTGTGCATTGCACACTTGGCACACGCCACCAGCCGGCCCTGTATATATATGTATAGATATATATATAAACTATAACTTTAAGACCAAAAAGTGTTTATAAGGCAAAAAAATAACCACTTGCCAATAATAACTGGTAATTTTGCGAAACTTTTTTAAGAATTAAGAAGATTTTCAAATAATAATTTTCAATTATTATATATTTAAAATAATTATAAATAGTAATTATAAATAAAAAATCAATCTTTACTAACATTTATATTAGTATAATCATTTTTTTAATAAATCTTAACCTGGTTCATTTAATTTACTACAAAATTTAACAGTACATTGTTTTGTCAATTTTTTAAAACTCTATACTTGTAAATAGCGTATGTCAATTCGGAAAAACTGTTTTTTTTTTTTAAAAGCTTGGGTAAAAAATGTAAAACGGACACTAATAAAGGTAAACCTATACATTATATTCGGAAAGTTTAAATTTTTTTAAGTTAAGGTAAGTTTAGACTTGCTCATTGAGACAATAAGATACTAAGAATGGGTTTTAAATGGGTGTAAAAAAATCTTTAAATGGGTGTAAAAAAATTTTTTAAATAGGTTTAAAATATAATAATAATAACAAAATGGATGTATACTATTATGGAATATAGCCTTTTTTATTTACAAGGTATAATTGTTTTGGTTTTGATTTAATCAGGTTTTCAATCATATTGTTTTGATTTCAAGTAAAAGTTTTGCCTCTACTTTTTTTACTCATTTCGCGACTAGCGATTTGCTTTTTGGTTATTTCATAATCGAACTTTTTTATTGGGTTAAAGTTGTACGGTTGTTCATGGTTTGAATCAAATAGTGCTTTCAGTAAAATAGTCAATGAATAAAAATGTTGTATTACATGGAGAATTGACTTACTGAACCAGTTTTAATCAAGAACAAAATAAACCCGAGCAATATGGATAGTAATGATGGGTGGTAATAGGAAATAGTCTTCAAATATTCAGGATCTTTCGTTTGTCTACAGATAAATCAATAAGATATGTTGCCAGAGCGAGTGGAAATGTAAGCTGGATTTCTTTCACTAAAAACAAGTTGCCTACAATCACAATCAATTATCCTTAAAGTTTTCACAACTCAAACTTCAACCCGCTTCCAACAATTTGGTCTACTTTTCATCAATGCAGCTGGAGAACCTGACAATTATGTAGATGGAAAACCTGACTATAGTAAAATACTTTATATATATAAAAAATTTATTACCAATAGAATATTAGACCTGTATCTATTTTATAATTCTAATTATGGCTGGATTAGGTTTGAGGTGATACTTAACTAAAAATAACGATAAAAATATATATTACCATACACCATACATCAAAAAATAAATACTACCGATTGAGATTTAATTTCTCTATGTAAACCTAAAGGTCCTCAACGCCTGAACTTAATAGGCATCCTTATATGTAGACGAAACCACTAACTTACTGAATACGACTTCATGTGCGCTGCGTCAAATTATTCTCAATATTTTTTGCGGAAAACATTATTTTTTTCCTGATAATTTAAAAAGTGTTTTTTTATTTTTTCACTCATCAATTTTTGTTTTATTGACAATCGGTTAACGGTTAATGTTAATAGAGACATTTCTGCGGCTTGAAATTTCTAAAGCTTGAAAAAGTTTTTTTGTGTGTGTGTAATTAAGTACTCACTGTTGCAAAACTTTCTTTCAAAAGTAAAAACTTGTTTTCTTTCAAGCTTAAAGTTTATAACATGTTTTATAGCGTGTTGATACTATTTTTAGACAACAAAAAGTTTATCATTGATACTCTCAATTAAAATGTTTACTATAAAATGTTAATTACTCTAAGTTAAAATGTAGTTTTTTTATTGATGAACAAAAGCAAAATTCAGAAATATTTTGATTTGGGATGGCAAACCCGGGATACCCGAAACCCTGGAATTCTGTACAAATTGTTCGACCCGAAATTTCGGGATTGTCATAGAAAAAGTAAAAGTACAAAAAGCTTAAACTAATTAAGTAATTAAGTAATTTGTATATTATAAAATGTAAATATAGGCTTTGGTATTGCAGCTGTTTGGTTTTGTATCTGTTTATTCTCTTTGCAATGTTTTCTTTTTATTCTCTCTCTTTTTGTATTTTATCGAAAATACAAACTAAAAACATTGCTTATCAGCAAATATGCATGAACTATAACAGCAAATGTGTATGAAACGTATATGAAAATGTACGATTAAACATAAAAAAATGTATATATAGTATAATATCAAAACTAATATTTTAAAAATAAATAAAATTTTAGCACTTGCTGATGGAAAGAGCAAAAATTTTTAATAGAAGGCATACCTTAATTTTATTTTGAATTTTCTAATTCAATCTTATTCTAAATATGTGCGTGATTTTATTTTCATTTTTATATCCACTTAATTTAATTACAAATGTGTGCGCGATTTACTCCAGTTTTGTACCAAATACAAGTACACAAAAAAAATATTATGATAAACCTGATAAAATGTTTAAACTAGGCAGCAGAGTTGTTAACAAGGCAAAAAGTAGCAAGGCCACATCCTACAAGACCAAGACCAAGGCCAAAAGTTACAAGGCCAGGGCCAAGAATAAGAGTTTCAAGGCCGAGAATGATTGATTACGTAAAATAAAGAATGAAAACTTCAAATTCTTTAATTATATGTATTTTTTTATGAAGGCCAAGGGCAAAACAATTAAGGTCAAGGCCAAAAATTTCAAGGCCAAGACCAAAGCCAAGGCCAAAAGTTTCAAGGCCTTAATTTTTGGCCTTAAAGCAAGGCCAAGGTCAAGTCTGCTTACAACTCTGCTTGGCAGCTGTAAATATAGTAGCAGGCTTGAGTAGTGGTAGTTGTGTTCAGTTGAACCAAGCTTATTCAAGCCAAGAACATGTCAAAACAATCCGTGAACAACTAAATGAAGTTATGGAAAAAGGATTGGTAGCAATACAAACACAACCTATACGGGTAGAAAGCATAACTTTTAAAATTCAAAAAGAAGCGCTGTTGTTTGAAAGTGGTACATCAAAATGTGATCACCTTTAAAAAACAAGGTTATTATATTCATGCATGTTTATACTATTTTTAGTTTTTATTTTTGTTTATAATATGTTATTGTTTTAAGGTATTGTTTTATAATTTAAATTACTTAGGTTCATTAATGAAAGAAGTATTTTAGTTATATGATCATTAAACTAATCATTTTTTAAGTGTTTGATGAGTACTTAAAACGTTCTTCTTATGCTTCACTTTCTACAATTGGGATTTCTCGGGGATAAATTTCTCAATCCCGAAATCCCGCGATTGAAAATGTCCTGGATTTTTGCCATCCCTAATTATAAAAGCATTACGGATTTAGTTTTAAAAATTGTTGTGTTTAAAATTTTTAAATAGAATATATTGAGAAATGTAATGATGTAGAAATGTGTTTTTTTTTTAAATTTATATATGCCATGTAAAATAGAAATTGTATATCGCAAAGGTTGAAGTGAAGATTATATTGGGAAGTGCAATGACGCAGAAATGTGTTTTTTTTTTTAATTTATACATGCAATTTAAAATATAAATTACATATCCCAAAATGTGGAAGTACTTCTTACGAGCACTTAACTAGGCACTTCTTACAAGCAATAAATTTCTGGAACTTTCTATTCTTTTTTTAATAGAGAGTATTTTATATTTGCATCGCTATCAATGTCATCAATTTTATTAATATCATTAATACCTATTTAATAGATAGTATAGCGAAAAATCCTGCTTCACACTAATTTGATTTTGAAAACGATATGAAGAATTTAAATACAATGAACACGTTTAATAATTTTAATTTCTCATTTTTAACCTGATGTTACTTTATAGTGATGTTTTGAAAGGATTGATGAAAGTACCCAGCCGACATTTGGTCCTAAAAAAACGGCTTTTGAAGGTTCAAGACGTCTTTTCAGGACCAAATGGGTATTTTCTGGATTAAATGTGTATTATTATTCTTCTTTAGTAATATCATTCTTCTTTCCCAATGGCATATCTTTCTCTGTCATATCTTCCTCTGTCATATCTTCCTCTGTCATATCTTCCTCTATCAAATCTTCCTCTGCCATATCTTTCTCTATCATATTTTCCTCTGACATCTTTCATTACAAGAAAATGGTGATCTTCGTCACTATGGTGATATATCTACGTCACTATAATAACAGTTAACATATGGAAAATAGTTTTGAATTCATTAAATTTTCTAGGTGACAAATTATTTCTGTTTTTTTTTTCCAACTTCAGGAACCATATAATTTCCATTTACGTTATTTAATCTTTCGAACATTAACTTTCCATAAATCGCTCTTGTTTTATACAATTGGAGCTAAAAATGCTTTCAGTTTATTAGATTGCGCGATGACATAAGCAATTTTAACTTATTTATTTTATTTCTGAGTTTCAAAAAACTTTCCAAATTTTTTCAGCAAATAGCAGTACAGTAATGTAAAGCATGACTTGTGTTCAACAAGAGAAAACAGATGACTAAATCATCTGCTTCCTCTTTAATTGACAAGGAGAGAAAACAGAAAACCAAGTCATGATTAACGAATTGATTAACGAATTAAACTAATTGCTTAAATTCAATTTTCAAATTAACTAGTAAAATTTTTCCTTGTTTTTGTGAATATGCTTACAAAATACATTTGTCTGTGCTGGTAAATTTATAACTATGAATTCATCCAACTGTATAGAAAAGTACGGATATTCTTTAACTTTGCTATAACATTTTCTTTAATGCTTAATGAAATATCAGGCAGCCTTCATTTAACTGTAACATTTAATAATGGTATATACTTACGTTTGTTTTTTTTGTTTTTAACTAAAAATTTCATTTTTGACATGTACAATTTTTTCAGCGACAGTTAGAGATTTCTTGTTACTAGATCCAACTACTATAATTCGTTGAGCTTGGTAAATAATCCCCGTTTTATCCAACTTTAATCAATTTAGTAATAGAAATTTTCTTTTGAAAAAACTTTTGTTAAAAGAAAAGAATGTAAGTGAGTCGCATTAAGGTTTTCACAGAGGAAAAGTTATTATGTAGTGTTTTATAAAAAATAACACACTGTAAGTAACTTATGTTTTTTTTTAAACATTTAATTAAAACCACATCTTATATATTCATCTGAAGTATTAAGATACTTGAGATATGGTTTTATATTATTCTGCTTATATGAACATTTTTTTACTTCTAAAAATTGCATCTTTTCCATTTAAATTAAAAAAATCATAAATAAAGTTAATTCCCGGTATACCAAACACCGATAAACTCAAACTTTTGTTATCTCAAACTGTTTCATTTGGTCCCTTGAAATTGTCCAATTGATTATTAAAACTATCCGGTTAAATCAAACTGAAACTTTGTTAAGTCGAACCATTTTTCCGTTCCCTTTCAGCGAATTTCTTTGGATAACTAGAACCTTTCGTATGGGAAATAAAGTAATCAAAATAAAATTTTTTTGAGAAGACATTCCATATAAAGCATAAATAATAGTAGCCTAATTTTTTCTTAACTTTTTCGATGTATTTACATCTGAATAGGATAGATCGTTATCAGATTTAAAATAATGATATAATAAAATATATAATATTATACATTTTATAATTAATATTAGTTATAAAATAAATCAAAATAAAATACCTGTAAAAAAATTCACTATGTGCATCAATAAAAAAAAAAACTGTATAGTTGACATTCTCATTATAGTTAAACCTTGTTTTTAACTCAGCTTATAGTGAAGATATCTTTATAAATAAGTTTTAGAGTACTTTGTGCTTTATCTATCTATAGCAACTTTTAAAATTACCTCAGAAATACAAGATTTACCTGAGCTGATTATTTTTGTAATTTTTTTGAATGTTTTAAAGAGTATGACACTTTTATACATAAAAATGAAATAATTTTATATAACAGTCAACAAATAATGCGTGCAGTGACACGGCCTAAAAGTGAAAAAAAATCGCCCACAGCGTAGTTAACATGCACTTCGCCCAGTGGGCTTGCGTTGTACGGGGGACGTCCGTTGGAAGTCTAACGGACGTCTGGATGTCTGTGAGACTTCTTACGGACGTCCCCCGGACAATGCGTGCCCACTGGGCAATGAAGTAGATAGGAACCCTCGAAATAGCTAATTGTGGTCAAATATTCGGTATTTGGTATTCGGCAAAATCTCTAATAATCTTTAATAAGTTAGTCATGGTGTTGTTGAACTTTTTTGAGTGCTATCCTTTGAGTGTACAGCGTGAATCTATGCAACTTTTTTCACTGAAAAATTTTTCACATTTTTATTAGTATAAAGGAATATATTTATTTTTTATACTTTACCATTGAAAAAATCGCTTAAAATCAAACTAATATCTCATGTTAGCTAAAGTTCAACCTAAAAGAATTCGCCTAACCTGAAAGAAGTCTAACCTAAAAGAAGTCGAACATTCGTTAAATCGAGCCATTTTTCTTGATCCTTTGTAGTTTTGAGTTACCAGGAATTATTTAACAAGTGCTTATCAACTATTCAACAAGTGCTTATCAGAGTCTTGTTTGTCAGCCTGCTGGATAGCGGTATCTGTTATCCCTATTTTAAAAAATTCTGGTAAGCGATCTGACTAGTCTAACTACGTTCCCATTAGTCTTCTTTCTATCAGAAGCAAGGTTTTGAGTCTTTAATTAACAAACACTTAATCTCTCATCTAGAATCTAATAACTTATTTTCTAGTCATCAATATGGATATCGATCTTCTCGTTCTACTGCTGGTTTGTTAACGATAATAACAGTTTTATCGTGCATTAGATAGTGGAGATGTTAAGGTTATTGCTCTCAACATTTCTAAAGCCTTTGATAAAGTTTGGCATGCTGGTCTTCTCCATAAGCTCTCTTCTTACGGTGTATCAGGTAACATCTTAAGATTATTGAATCCTTACCAATCGTAGTATAAAAGTTTGTCCTCTATGGACAGCACTCTTCCAATTTTCCTGTAACTTCAGGGATTCCATAGCCCTATACTTTTTTAATTTACATTAACGATCTTCCAGAAATTCTCACATCTAAGGTGGCATTACTCGCTAATGATACTACCATTTATTCTTGTCTTAATAAGAAGTCAACACTCTCTTATTGCTTGGAGGGGGCATTTGAGCTTGAAAAGAATCTCATTTCTGCTACAGCATAAAGCTCTCAGGCTTGTGAACTTCAATTTAGATAAAACTCTTTTAACTTAATAAAATATTTTCAGCTAATCGTTATCGCAACAGTCTAGATCTTCCAATATTTATGAACGATAATGTACTTGATGAATCATCTACCCTTCGTTTTTTAGGATTTACTTTTACTTCTGATCTTTCTTGGAAACCATATATCTAATCTATCGCAAAATTAACATCTGCTTAGGTTGCATCTCGTTACCGTGCACGCTACTTTCTTACACCGGATTATGTTCTTTATTTCTATAAATCTCAAATCCATCCTTATATGTAATATTGTTGCCATATCTGGAGCGGATCTTTGAATGATGCCTTTTCTCTTTTAGACAAGGTGCAAAAAACGCATTGTAAACATAGTTGAACCTGTTTTTGCAGCCAACTTCCAATTATTGTCACACCGTTGTGATGTTGTTTCTCTTTCTTACCGTGACTGTCCAAAAATTTGTCTAGTTTTTTTGCTCGAACATTAGTTCTTTGGAATTCGCTCCCTTGTTTTCCTAATTCATATGCAATATTGCAATCTTTTAAGTCGTCTTTTATTCGTTATTTTGCTTTAAAAACTTCATATTTTCTCTTCCAGTAACTTTCAACCCTAATAGTGGTTGCTTGCATTTTTGTTGGAAGTGAAGATGTTTAAAAGAAAAAAAATTAACCGTAAATACAAAAAAAAAAAAAAAAAAAAAAAAAATCTTTGTAAATATTCCTTTAGAGATAAAAGTTGTATATTCTCATCTTTTATTTTTATTTGATAAATAGAAATAAAAATGCGGACTACATTCCATTAATTAACGATTTATTTATTGAAGAATTAAAAGAGCGATTAAAAATTTTTTTGATGTAGATACTTAAAAAACTCGCGGTATTTGATGTAGATACTTAAAAAACTCGCGGCTTTACACATAAAATCGTAAGTTTTTGCCATATAAGGAAGATTTTACTTTTGTAATTTATTTTTTTTACTTTTGTTATTTGTATTTTTGTATTAATATTGCATTAATTTTGTATTAAAACTGCAACAAGTTAATTCTAAATTCATATTTTTACATTTTTTATGTTGTTTTTTTTACAAATTTTTAAAATTTTATGATTTATTGATTTTATAAAAGTAATTTTTTTTTAACTGTTTTAGTTGAAGTATTAAATGATAGTTGAAAGATCTTTGCTCTGCACTCCATGGCTAAATGTTTTCATGGGATTCTCTCATTCAAAAGCATCAAAAACAAAACGTGTTAAGTAAGCATTTGTTTTTGATTTGAAAATAAACACTCATTATTTATTATTGTAGTGTAATTATTTCTCGTTTGTGATTGATCAACTTTTTTGATTTTTTAGTCTTTTTTTATTGCTCGGTTATTTTGAGTTTGCTAACTTATTTTGATCTCACTAGCCTATTTTGAGCTTGCTAACCTGCATATAATACTGTACAGTTTTATACCACATGAATATAAAATGATTAAATCCTATTGTAGACTAAATGTAGACCATTTACAAAAAATGAGTTGGCTAAATTGGGGCCCCGAATAGTTAAATTATATAGATTTTTTTTTTAACTATATTTTCGTAATAAGTAAAAGAAAATAAATAAAGAACAAAAGTTAAAACTATAAAAAGAAAAGAAAAGTATTTGTTTATAAAAATTAATTGTTTATTTTGATTCACCAAAACCCAAAGAAAGGTTTTGTTTTGATGAACGTTTTCCAACGCAATTCTTGCTCTGTGTTATTTCTTTCCTTTATTATTGTCCAAAAGTTTGAATTATGTATGCAACGCTGAAATGATATTTTTTAGACGCATTCTCATTCATTTGTTTTTGTATAATCGCTCTACTTGATATCTTGATTGTGTGTCAGCAGTTTTGCAATTTTTCATAATTTTTATTGAAGCGTCAAATATAAGAAGCATGATGTATCTATGTTTAATATAAAAATTCAATATATTTTAAATCATAATTTTGTATTTTTCACGATTTATTTCTTGATAGATTGTTTTGTAATTGTGGAAAAACTTACTACGTCAATTACTGACGTAGTATCATTTCAAATAAAATGTGTGTAGCCGGCTTACTCTATCTAACAATTGCTTTCTACTTTTGGGCAGGATTGAAAAGTCTTTTTTTTCAAAAAACCTTTACAAGCTAAATTGGAAACTCAAAACAAAATTAAAACGTTTAGAAGGGGGCAATAATACCTAACATGCAAGCTATAAAGGCCTATTTAGTTTCAAGTAAAGATATTGCATGTGGAATAATAACTTTTTCGTTATAGTCATTGAAACTTGTGTCACGGAAGGAACCTTTCGTTCTTTCCGTGACACAAGTTTTTAATGCCTATAACTAAAAACTCAGAATTCTACTTACAAATCTTTTCTCAAAATTAAATAGATATTTATAGGTAGTTTGTTTAGTATTTTTGCTCCCTTCTTAACGTTTTTATTTTTTTTTTAATTTCCAGTTTAGTTTACAGAGGTCATTCCTTTTGAAAAACATGACTTTTCATTGCTGCCCTTTTAGATGAATAAAAATCTTTTTTGTTTTGATAAGCACTGAGAAACTGAAAACATTTGTTTGGAACATTCACGGTTTTCAATTTTTTTTCTTAATTAAGATTAGTGAAAAAATATCAATGTTTTTATTGATAACAATAGAACAACATTCTGAGTGGTTAATCTGTTTTAATTGATAAATATAGTTTGCGTCGTAAATAATATTTTAAATAGATTATGCAAAGTTTTTTGTAATTTGCAGAACCACGGCTGTAAGAAATTCTTCAAAAGATTGTAAGGTTTGCGCCTTTAGGATGATCCAAAGTAAGATTTTGACTTTTTAATAAAACGCGGACTTAAGATGTTATTATCTTTTTATACTAATGAAAATATTTACATATACTTTTCTGGTCTGCGTTTTATTAAAAACGCAAAAACTTATTTTGATTGATTTCTTTACCGATGTTGCTTATTTTGTAAAATGTAGCCAACGTTTTGATATCCTACGTTTATTTTATGATAAAGATGAAACACTTTTCTCGGTTTATTGAAGCTGAAACTTGCTATATGCTTGGTATTGTGCCAAGG
Organism: Hydra vulgaris; assembly: GCF_038396675.1. Taxonomy (NCBI): domain Eukaryota; kingdom Metazoa; phylum Cnidaria; class Hydrozoa; order Anthoathecata; family Hydridae; genus Hydra; species Hydra vulgaris. The sequence goes on from NC_088926.1 coordinate 38,161,189, forward strand.
ACAATAATATACACTCAAACTTTAATTTGGCTAAAAGAGTGAATGCGAAGTGTTTAGCTAAGCAAACCGTTTCCATATTCAATTTAATGATGAGCTTTGTTCATCTTTTTTTCAAACCTATCTTTAGTATTTTAACAAAAAATTATTTTGACGAAGAAAATTTTTTGATCTCCCATATCCATTTTGTATAATTTTATTGTGGAAACCTTTAGTGTTTTTTGATGACCATTACGTGGTTTATAATTTTGGTAGTTTTTAATTAATAATTTTTGTAAGTTTTTAATTACTCGTTCTCCCCACTTCACCCCATACCTGTCCGACTTAACCCAAATGACACAATTCCTCTAAAATCAAAAATATATATTCTTTATTGTAACTATATTATCTTAGGGGATGGAATCAGTGCCCAAACTGATTCTTAAGGGATGAAATCTGTTCCCAAAATAATAATTTATTTGTTAAAACTTGTTTGGTGCACACATAGATTGTGTAAAAAGATTAAAATTAATCCTGAAACTTTTTTTTAATGTCCCGCTTCTTCCATTCTCCGCTATTTTTAAAAATAAAATATTCACTAACTACAATAACAATGTTTTTAAAAATAACACCTTTTTTTTTTCTTTTTTTTTTTTCCAATTTATTTTCAAGAATGGTTTCTAATTATTTTTTCTTAACTTAAATAACCTTAAAAAAGTTATTAGTAACATCAAGTATAATCCCCCTTCCCCTTTTAAACTCTGTAGCATGCCAATAGTAGTTTAAATTGGAGCCCAAAGAAGGAATCAATTAATCCGTCCTATTTGAAATGTATTTTAGAAATCCTTAATATGTTAGAAATAAAAAAGCAACAGTAAATAAACAGTATAAATAAAAATTAAATAAAAAAAAAAATAGAAAAATTTAATACTGCTAAAATGTTCTGTTTAGATATTTTGTCTATATAGTTCTATATAGAACTATATAGACAGAAGATATCTTGAGTAAAGAGCTTCTATTTTATTGTTTTTATTTATAATTTTGTTTTGTTTTGTTTTGTTATATTGCCAAATCCAGTATTGGTTTTTTCACAAATCCTATTTCATAATAAATGTTCCAAATTTCTTTCATCATGAGTATATAAGCGTTACAAATAGTGTAAATGTAAAGTAACTTACAAAAAGATTCTTCAGTTAGTTTAACGCAAAACAATAAAACAATTAAAGTTACCTTTAAAAAATGTTATCCATAAATAAAATTGATTTATGATTTATTAATTTTAGACCAATCAATATTTCAAACTTATAACTTCAAACAAATCTATAGTGATTACAAACTTATTAATGGAATGAAGATGCTTGCAGTAGTGATTGCAAACTAATTTGTGGAATGAAGATGCCTAAAAATGTGACGTTAGATGATTTAACTTTTATTTTGAAATAAAAAACAGAATTTGTCACATACAGTGACAAACAAAATAGAAATTAGTTTGAACTTTCCGCCCCTAGAAAAAATGTTTGGGGTATGGTAGTACACAAATATGTGGTAATATTGGTAACTCCAAAATCAGAATATTATGTCAGTAGAAGAAAAATTAAGTTTCACTTTTTAATGAAATCTAATATTTTCTAATTTTAAAAACTTGCTTTTAAAACTCTAAATGAAAAAAAAATTGTGATTTTAATAAAGTATAAAGTAAAAGTGAAAGCGTTGTTCTGTTTTAAAACCTGGCTTACTTTCAGATGCCAAATAGTTTAAAAAATTACAATGCAGGATATCTGTTTGTTTTCTGTGCATACTATTGTAAGTACAGAAAACAGATGACTGTTTTTTGCACAGACAATAGATAAATGACTGTTTTTTGCACAGACAACAGATAAATGACTGTTTTTTGCACAGACAACAGATGAACAACCATTTTTTGTTTAAGCGTTCGGAAAACGTTTTTACTTATTAAATTGTCCTCGAGTGCCAAATAAATTAGTGAAAAGTACGACATACCACTTACAAGAAGAAATTCAGGTGAAGAAGCTATTCTACACTCCTTACCTGACTATCAAACAGTGAAGACTCGTGAGTCAATTTATGACTGCCTAATTTATTGCATAGGAAAAACAAAGTTTAACCCCTCTACCAATTAGCACTGCCCAAATGTTTACCCTAAATAACAAGCAGCAGTTGAAATAATGTTAAAAATATTAAGAATGCTTTTCCATTATTGCTAGAGGTCTTCCTCATAGTTGAATCAAACAAACACTTAGACGGAATTTGTTTAATGTTGCTACAAAAAACGATGTTCCAGCTAAAATAGTAACTGTTATGGTAATTTTAAACAACACTCCATCATCTTCGCTCCATCATCATTAAAACTCCATCATCTTCACTCCATCATCATCATCACTCTATCATCTTCACTCCATCATCTCATAGCATTGTAAGGCTGAAGCGAAAAAAAAAACTGCTTTCTGTGTTTTCTGGTAATGCATTCTTTGGGTTCTTTATTTTTTTCATTTAAAAATTTATGAATATTTAAACAGTTGAATAAAGTAAAGATTTAGAATATGTTATTTAGCAAAGAAATATATAAAAGTTTCACCTAAATTTTTTTTTTTTGCAGAACCTTCCGGATGTAGACAATTATTTAGACCCTAAATCAAGTGATGCCACGGAAAATTGTGGAAAAAATCTTCCGGGTCTTGTTTGAGTATCATACTATTTTTTAAAGTTAAACTGGATGGAAGTTGTGGTTTTTTTGAAATTCACTCTTGAGTTTCTCAACTTATAGACACAGGATGACTCTCCTCCATATAAGAAACTTTTTCTTTCATCTTCTGCAAAAAGTTCTGAAGTTAAGAGGTTTTCTGAGATTGCAATCTCAGAAAACAATGAGTATAGTGGACTTATTATGTGACATAAAATTTGACAACACTGTGTGTGGTCTACAATCATTTGGTGTTAAAAGATATTTTTTAGAGTGGCAAACTCAGAACTTTTAGGTTCATTCAAAGTATTGAAAAAGTCTTTATAGCTAACCAAGCCAACGTAAAGAGAGCAAGGGAATGCTAATATGTTATTTCAAACATAGCAAAAGCCATTTCATGGTGGCCAATTTGCAGGAAATGACTATAGAAAGCTTTTGAAAAATGTTGACTTGCTTCAACGTTGACTAAAAAGCATGTTGGTTCTTGGCGTTTCCATTCATTGAAACACTTCGTAAATTCCATTCAGTTGTTTATGCTATTTGATCATTATTTAAAATTAAATTTGTAAATATGCCAATTTAAAAAAATGAATTGCATTTTAGTCATTACTAACTAATCAATTTAATTGTTGGTATGATGTCCCTAAACATCGCAACAGTTACCTTGGTATCCATTGAGTGAGTTTTTTAAAATATTTTTCTGTTGAAGAATAGATGAGGAATATTGAGATTGAAGATTTTTGGTTTCTATAAAAATAAGCATAAATTTAAAAAAATTAATTTAGTATATATGTTTTTATATAAACAATTATATTTTAGATAGAAATAAATAAATTTAAAAAAATAATAATAAAGAGATAGAAACATGTGGAAGTTACATGAAAATTAGTAATTTCCTCCAGGTGACAAGTACTTGCGAAGTTCTTAGTCAGGGTTGCACAGAGGGTAGGGATCCGAGTCGGTTTTCCATGGGCAGCGCGTTTATGGAGCATCATCATTGGACAAAAAATCCTAGAAGTGTTTTATTCTTTTTCTTATTTTTATTTTGGTGGAGGTAGGGTGAGGGCATCCAGTAAGTTTTTAACTATCTACCCCGGGCATCACGAAGTCTCTGTGCGCCCCTGTTTTTAGTTTTGATTTAGTTTAGAACATAGCATTGCATCATTATAAAATGGTTTAAAAAATTTGAAGTTGATATTATTTTGGAGTCCTTTGATATTTAAAAAAAACTTACATAATTATCCGATTCCCCTAATTATTTTTAGCCATAACTATTTTTCAAATTTTTGTTTTGTCATTTTAAAAATAATGAAGATTTATTGTCATTATGGAAGTTAAAGCCATAATTAAAAAAAATATCTTATTCAGGAATGTAGCACCTTAAAATTGTGTCATTATTTTCTTTCTACATTTTTTTTAAATACTATTAAAAAATTTAAATCTCAAACAATTTTCAACGCCCGTTGGGTAATGTACCAAACTTTTTAGTTGCTATTTCTACAAAGTTTTGTTAAACTGTTAAAATATTTTTTATCATTTGCTTAGCTTTAACTTTTATTCGATATTTGGTTTAGGAAAGAAATAGTTTTTATTTTTGACTTTATCAGATTTTATTATCTTTTGCTTTACTCCACCCATTTCCCTCCTCTAAGCTTATTAGCAAAACAATAACTCAGATTTTGCATCAATCATTACATACTAGCACAATCTATATCGTGCTATATATATATATATATATATATATATATATATATATATATATATATATATATATATATATATATATATATATATATATATATATATATATATATATATATATATATATATATATATATATATATATATATATATATATATATATATATATATATATATATATATATATATATATATATATATATATATATATATATATATAATTTTAGTTTATTCACGATAGAATTCACAGTTTATTGATGAAGAGCGGCCCGCCATGCCGCTCTGTGATAAAAATACAGTCTTTGACTTTTAAATTACAGATTAGGTATTATGAGATAAAGTTAGTGTTTGAAGTAATCTTGTAAAAAGGCCTGGTAACTAAAATGTTTAATTAAAAATATTGTATTTGTCACACGTTGTTTGACACGTTTAAAAAGGGCAATTTTTAATTTGAAATCAATAAACCAAACTTGCACACTAAACTCCAACTTTGAATAAATAAATAGCTGGTGGAGTTTTTTTAGAGTTAGACATGACTTTTAGCGACAACCAGGCATTTGATTGCCAATTCTGCTGCTTCTACAGGTGCTTTCAATTTAAGGTTGTTGGATATTTTTACTCCAAGCATGTGCTCAAAACATGTAGATATGTGTAACTTGATTTTTGCAACCAACGTGCATTTGCACTTTTCAACGTTGACGTACGTTTTTTTGAATTTATTTATTTAGGTGCCCCAAGAAGTCTTTACGGCCTTATCATAAAGCACCACGGGAGAGCATTTAACTAGATGTTCACGCCTTCTTCCATACCAATGTCGCTTGTTGGGCTAGAACCGGCGTTGAACCTCTGGGTGCTGAGCCAGAACTCCGGCGTTGAACCTCTGGGTTCTGAGCCAAAACTCTAACCACTGTGCCAAGGCTGCTCATAACCAGTTCCAGCTCATAACCAGCATTAAGCAGTTGTGCGTTCAATTTAAAGTGCTGTCAATTTCCGTTTCGCAGTTTTTTATAATCAGACAAAGATTGATAACTTCTTTAATCGTGATATTGTACAGTTTGATTATTTATGCAGTCTGGTGGGTCATCGACAAAGTGTAAAAATAGCCCAGTTCTGTTTCTTAGAGGATGTCACTTGTCTGGTCCAAGTTCTGTTTCGTAAAGGATGTTACTTGTCTTCTTTTCTACTTTTCTTTTGTTGTCCAATGACTTCTTATTATTTCTATTAACACCCAAGAGTCAAGTTTAACAACTTAAATAACAAAAATATGAATTTAGTGAACATGTCGTTTGTGTGACATAGTGTCTAACGGATTGACAAAGTTGGTAAAAAATGGGTAAGGTGTCCACGGTAATTTCTCTGTATAGTTTAGAGTACGGTATTCCTGTACGGTTTAGAGGTAAAAGACAAGGGTCTGTAGTTACAAGCCTTGAGCTTTGTTTTCTTTCTTTAACATAGGTGTGACATTTTATTTGCGCCAAAGATCTAGGACATCTTTGAACCTGTTTACGAGTTGTTATATGAAATCAAGGACGGCTGCATTGACCTTATTGTCAATTGTTTAGATGCAGCTCAATGCTTATTACCTAATTTTGCGTGAGAATCGCTACCAGCTGCAATATATTTTGTCCAAACAGTACATTATTTTTTTACTGCTTTCAAAATTTTCAAAAAACTTTAGAGATTTTTTTACAAAAAGACTGGTTACTAGTAAGTATTTCTTTAGAAGTTTGGGTACTAAGAATGCTGTGAAGTTTGTCTCCAGATAAGCCAATGACAACTTGGAGATTTTTTGTTGTTGTTGTTGAAGTCTATAGCAAGAAGATCAACTAAAAGACTGGAATCACATCGGTATATGATCAAGCAAATATATATATATATATTATATATATATACATATATATATATATATATATATATATATATATATATATATATATATATATATATATATATATATATATATATATATATATATATATATATATAAAGATAAGCATAACTTTAGTTAGTAGAATAAAAAGGTTTTATGATATCATTGCTCTCGGTGTTGGATGCAATATTTTAAATTTTTGTTGTTTCCAGCCTCCGGTTGCCACAATTTTTTGAAAATGCATCTTTATTTGACGCATGGGAGTAAGCTAGTTTATAATATACTTCTTGCTGACTAAACTACCTAAACTTTAAACACTATAAAAAGCTGAGTACAACTCTGTTGTATTGTATTTATACTATTCACTTACCCGATAGTTAAGATTGAAAAAAAAGAACAGAAAAACAACTCTCAATTCACACAATATGCTGCCGGCATCACGCTAATATTACATTTATTATTTAAATAAAGCTGGCCAGCTGCACGTAAAACACAGGAAAAAAAAGTAAAACTAAAATAAATTAAGACTTTGTTTTGTTTGTGACTCACAAACAAAACAAAATGTTTATGACATTTTATATTAAAAAAACAAACAGGTTTTTATGCAATTATTAGAAATCAAAATAGCGTGAAGTAGTTAATCACGTACTAAATATCACTTATGTCTGACAAATATATTTGTTTAGTATATATAGTTTTATCTCATGGTTATTTTTCTATGTTTATCCATTTTTGATTAAATACATTTATATTAATCTCTATATCAAAAATATTGTATATTTTTGGCTTATACATTTTTTTCTTTCAGAGAACAAACTTTCCTTAATTTGGATTTATTTTTAAAATCCACAAGACTCTTTCAATTTAATAATTTGGTTTCCGACGGACTGTTTACAACACTTCTAGTATGCGGCACACTTAAACAATATTTCTAGTATAGCGCGCACACTTAAACTCCTGAAATTGGTTATATAGACTGTTTTTCTCATAAACTCTGATGCCGTGTGAAAATCAGCTATCCACAAAAAACACATCTTATTAAATTAGCTTGCAAAGCTCAAAAATTAAATATTTTTACTCATTATTGGTTAGAGACTCTCAAAAGGTATCGAAAATTTTAAGGGTAGCCTTAGTTAAAGAATACACTTTTTCATAAGGCTAAGACTGGTATGGATTAAAAAAAATTTTGGTTCTGTAAAATTTGTTCAACAGAATCTAAAGTTTGAACACAGAAAAAAACGGGGCGTATGGAAATTTGTAAATTATATAACGCGTTTGTAAATTAGGTTTAAATTAAGCAAAAACTTTTTTTACAGTTTCTTTCTGTTTTCCTTGGCAAAAATTTATGGTTTGGAATCTTACTTAATGACATCTGAAGTATTGCAATAATGATAAAACTTAAAGTAACCAATTTATCATCTTAAAAAAAATGAAGTTTTGAGAAAAAAAATACTTGAACAAAGAAAAAAACTTTGCAATAGCAGTTAAATTTTGAAGTAACTGTGTATAATAAAGAGAAAACTTTAGAACGTTTAGAAACATTAGAAAGAGCAAACTTGACATTTTTCATTTGCCATCAACAGGGGGGTCAAAAATGGTCAAAAATGGTCAAAAATGGTCAAAAATGGTCAAAAATTGCGTGACTTAATTTATGGATGATTCCCATATTGTTTATCAGAAAATGTAAATTCAGTAAACGGTGGAATAATCAACAATAAACAAATAGTCCTTCCAAACAAAATAAAATGGTAACTTAGGCAAAAAACAACAAAAGAGTTTGTTTAAATTACGTTCTACATTTGCAAGCTTAGAAGAAAAATTCCAATTCGGATTTCCTCAACTTAATAATTTTATTTATGATTTGAATTAATTTTCAGGAAGTTAAAATTTAAAGACAATTTCTCGCTAGTCTGTCGTCAACTTATGAATCTATAAATAACACAAGTATAATGGTAATTAAATCAGACTTTTTGAGAGAATATAAACTCTTTAACATGTGAACATTAAAAATAATATTCTAAAAAAATTTATTAAATATTTGCATTAAAATGTAAATGTAAGAATTATTTGACTTCTAATCAATTTCCATCTCTTTTGCCTGACAAACCTACAACATCGTGGGGTTGATGACAAACCCACGATTTAGTAGGAATTTTTTGATAGGCAACAAGTTTTTGTCAATGGAGTATTATGATCCATAATCCAAGGTGACGATGACAAACCCACGATGGGTTTTTTTAAACTTTATTAAAAAGTTTGTAAATTAGTTAAATAATAATAATAGCACAAATAAATTAAGTTTATAATTATTATTATATATATAAATATTTATGTGATTATAGTTCTAATGTAAACAATAATTACCAATTATATTAAATATTAGATGACATTGCATACTAGATTAATTTTACAGAAAAATCAAAAAGCAAACAGATATGTATGCTGTGCATATTTAATCTAATTAATCTTCTATAATTAGCAAAAGTGTGCATTATCTGAAATAGCGTGTCTCATCAAACAATAGCGCGTCTCATCAAAAAACAGCGCGTCTCGACAAAAAATAGCGCGTCTGTATTAAACGTAATTGCAGATCGAAAGTGTAAAAAAAATAGTTTTTTGTTGGAATAGAGTTATTGAAGAAATCTTTGTCAAGCTTATTTTTGAACACTAATTTTGTTTTGCTCCCATTGGCAATCTGGAAAACTACAATAGTAAAAAATAATTTTCTTCGCTTAATTTATTAAAAAACCATTTCTTCAGAATGTTGTTTCAACAACTGTGAACACCCTTGATCACTTTGAAACGCCCTTAAATACCTTTGAAATAAAGAAGAAAAAAAAATGTATTGGTGTATTTATTAGATATAAAATGTTTCATATTGCAACTGTATTGCAACACTTTTATATTTGTTGCGTGTGTTATATCGACTCAAAAGTCGTAAATTACTTTCAGTTTAAACAACTTCATTTTATTATCATACTTTTCAAGAAGAAATGGAAGAAAGAGAAAGAAATGCAAGACACAATGAAAAGCCAAAAAAGATAGCGAGACAGATTTTAATATCTGGGATCTTAAACTAAGGGACTGTTTATATAAAGCGGGTTAGCCTATAAATACTGTGCAATAAGTGCAGTCCGCATCTAATTACAAACTTTCAAACATTCTGAAGCTTTTTATATCTAAAAATAAACATTACCGATTCAACACACATTAACGACAATAACTATTAACGACAACAAATATTAACGACAACAAGTACTAACGACAACAAATGTTAACGTCAACAAGCGTTAACGTCAACAATTATTAACGTCAATAAACAATACCAAAAACAAATATTAACGTCAACAAACATTAAAGGCAACAAATATAAAGGACAACAAATATTTCTTAACAAAACTAGTTGTAGATAAATTTGTAAATAAAAGAAAAATCCCATCAAAAAAAAAGTTTTTGTTTTAAGCAATTTAGTTAACTCTAAAATATTATCGAGTCACACCGCTTATGTTCGGAAAATTTTTTTATTTAAATGATGGTATATAAAACTACGATGGGATAACAATGGACTTGAGATCCTCAGTATTTACAACTCGTAGAAATGCACATGGACACTGGGAACATTATTATGGTTGAGAAGTGGTTAAAGGATGAGACGCGGGAATAGAGAAAAAAGAAAAAAACGCAATCGACAGATAAGAATAGTAAGATAATTAATACGGTTGGAGAAGCTGAGTCGCAGACGGTTAAAGAAGCTGTGACGCGGACGGATTGAGACGCACAAACGAGGTTGTAAGATGATTCGCGGTTGAAAGGTTAGGGGTGGAAAGTGTTTTAAACGTTCAGGGGTGACGAGATAAATATTCAGTCGCATTTCAAGTTATATTGCAGGTTATTAAGATCACACGTTTTGAGGCGCATCACAACTATTAAATCACTTTACAAATTTTAGCAATAGTATTTTTACTTGTACTTTGTAATCGCAAAAAAAAAAAAAAAAATAGAAAAAAAAAAAAATCAATATAAAATTTTGTTTACATTATAAATAAGTAATGATATTGCTAAACATCAAAGAGATCATTACAATATATAGGCCGTATATACTTTTTTTTTTGCAGTTAGTTAACTATTTATGTTGCTATATACTAGTAAATACAAGTTTATATTACAAAAAACCTCTAATTTTTTTTTATTTTACATGATTTAATCATTGCTTATTTTTACAAAAAAATTTTTGAAAATTTTCAGTCATACAGAGGTGACGTTTTTCTCGAAAACAAGTATTTTATTGCTCATTTTAAAGATATGTGTGTATGTGTGTGTGTGTGTGTGTGTGTGTGTGTGTGTGTGTGTGTGTGTGTGTGTGTGTGTGTGTGTGTGTGTGTATTATATATAATATATTAGTATTCATAATAACATTAATATTAGTATTAAAAACAACAATAATAACACACTTTGTACTAATAAATTTAATAATTAACAGATTTTTTTAATTCCAAAGAATAAATTTGTTTGAACGCTTAGTAACATTTGAATTAAAGAAAAATCTTTCATAAATCGTATTCATATTGATTAATAGTAAGGTAATGATAACGTTTAAGAAATGAACAGCTTTAGTTAACGTTAGCAACAAGAAGGCTACGACGTAATAACATTTTATCAATGGAAATATTTTTTAATTTTTTATTTTTTTCAACTTATTTTTAAATTATTACTTTAATTGTAAGCAATTGTTGAGAGAGCCTTGATCAGTAATCTTTAGAAAAATTGCATTAATTTAAAAAATAACTTTTTTCAAACTGTTTTAATCTCGTAATGACCATGTTTTCAGCATTACAACGACAAAAGATTACTTTTAATTGAGCTCAATGATTAATTACATGAACCCAATATCGTACGCATATTTTTATAAATTGCATGCAAGCGCCTTCTAGTGGGCAGCTGATACTTACAAAGCAAGTCAGGAAATTACATAATTATATAACAAAAAATAATTTTGATGTCGGAAATAATCAAAAATTGATTTCAAACTCATCATTTCTATATTTTTTGCAGTTGAATTGTTTTAATAAAACTAATATGACGGCAAATCGAGTAAAATTCCCTTTGCGTCTTCAATCCATTGAGGAAATGGAGGATGCTTACATTCTTAAAAAAGATAAAACTTTGCGAAGGCAGCAAGGAGTGGAGACTGAACTGAGGTAGATAATTTAATTATTTTCGTATTCTAGTATACTAGGTGCACTTGGTAGCACACTATTAAGTAATAAGGGTGAAAACAATCTTATGCAAGGTATGTTTTCATTCAGCAATTACTTTACAGGTTTTTATTTGGTACTTAGCCATTTAGTACTTAGTCATTTAGTACTTAGCCATTTAGTACTAAGTCCTTTAGTACTTTTGTTATTAGTTATTATCAAATACAATTTTGTTTTAGTTCAACGTATTAAGTGCGAACTTCAAGATTTTAAAAATCAACTTATTTTATGTTTCGAGTTTTCATCTCAAAAATGAAAACTATTTTCAAATAATATTTAAGTATATTTGCAAGCAAGCGTGCAAAATATTTTATTGTGGATTTTATAATAATAATAATTAATTATGATAATTTATGATAATAATTTAAAAGAAATGTCTTATGTTACCCTTACTTCAACATTTTCATGCGTTTTTCTTTATTATTCAAGTTAATAATATTTTAAATTGTTTAATGTGAAGCTATACAAAATAACTGTTAAGCAACGGAGCAGTAAATCACTAATCAATCATGCTGTCAAAAATAATTTGACATTTAAATATTTTTTATCTTTACATAAACACTTTACATTAAAGACTTTTTTGTTAAACAAACTTTGTTTTTATATTTTTATATTAACTTACATACCGGCTTATAACTTATTAAGTTCACTTTTGAAGACAAGATCGACTAAAAAGGATGACGCAAACTTTTGTAAAATATTTCTTCTTAGTTACTCAAAAAAGCAATTATTAAAACTTTACTTAGGACGTCATAACTTTTTATTCCGGATACCCTCAAATACAACGCTTAAATATTTCCGTATTCATCTAAAGAATGATTTTTGAAATCAATAGCTTTTTAAAGACATAGCCTTTTTGTTATGATTGTTAAGACTATTGTATTAATTTTATTGCATATAACCTAATTATAAGTATCGATGTTATTTTTTAGCATTCACGATTTTCATTTTTACACCTATAAACTATTTTCGATAACTTATTTGTTTATATTTTTGGATTATAATGTTCAATCATCCAAGTGCCATTTTAAAATAAATCCATTTCAATTTTTGTTTTTATCATCTCAGTATCATCTAGTATATAATAATTTTGCTTCCGAAGCCGTTCGTACCAAAGCGTCTGCATTATTGTTTTTTTTTAAAAAGGCAAATATTTCTCTTGATTTATTCGCACTCTATTAACACCCTTAATTCAAGACGCAGATGTTTCATTGTGAACGGTTTTAAACTCTAGACTAGTGTTTATTAGCCTTATTACACAGCTAAATCTTTTAAAGACAAAAAAAAAAAAAAAAAATGGCAAAAATATTTCCTGCGATATTTTAAACATTATAACATTATATCCATTGGAGGTGAACCCTTATTTCCATTGGAGGGAAATCCTTTTTTAAAAATGGGAAAAGGGAAAATTTTTGAAACCTTGTGAAAAGTTTTGCAATTTGTTTGAACTAAATCTTGTAACGAGTATTTGTGTATATGTGAGGCATCACTCTATCCAAGTTTTGATTTTTGGGCTAGTAATTATTAGTCAACGAGACCACTTGTATGCATAAAGCTCTTAAAGAGACCATAGAGAATAAACGTTTCAAAACTAACCACTTATGAGTTTCCAATATGTATCCAATATTAAAAAAATCATTTGTAAATATTTATAATCACGTTTTCGTTTGTTTGTTTTTTTACTTTAAAAGGCTTGTGGTCTTTAGTCAAATACCAACCAGTTAACCACATATCAACCAAGGCTAATATTTGTACAAAGTGATACTTTAAACATTTTCATCAAATTATACATGACCTCATAAGTAAACTCATTGTCCTTAAAAGTAAACTTATTGACATTAAGAACAAACTCATTGACCTCAAAAGTAAACTCAAAAGTGACCTCAAAAGTAAATTCATTGACCTCAAAAGTCCTGCGGTCAATGAATTGCATACTTTGCTGAAAAACTTATTCTGCAGATTTTAATGCGCGTACGCAGCGCAATAAAATCATTTTTGTGTACGTGCATTTTATATGTAGGTGCGTACATGTTTTTATACGTGTACGTGTTATATACATGTACATGCTTTTATACGTACGTGCGTACGCGTGTGAGTAGGATCAAGGTCTTGCCCGAAACCTTTTCAAAAAAAATTTTTACTCAATGTTCTTATTTATTATAAATGTAAACAAAACAAAAAAACTTGCTCATCCAAGTTTCAATTTTTTTTTATTTTACATTACTGTTTGAAAAAACAAATTTGTGTTTTGTTTTTGTTTTATTTTGTTTAATTTTTTATGCTATATTTTTCATATTAATCACAGAAAAACTAATCTTTATTTTTAATCATTAATTAGCAAATGTAGATTACAAAAAGAAAATGGTATTAAATATCATTTATTAAGTATCATGGCGTTTTTAATTGGGTTCACAACAATCTTCTAATAGTACAAAGTAAACAGCAGGCAAAGTAAGCAAGCTAAGTGAGCAAGCTAAGTGAGCAAGCAAAGTGAGCACCAAGTAGCGCAAAAAGGGATTAAATGAAAATAGCTCAATAGTTAAATTTGCTTTTGGAAAAAAAATTTAGTTTTTGAATTAGTTTTTAAAAATAAAATAGCAACAGCGATTTTTTGGGTAAAGGTAGTTTTAATGAAATACTAAAAAAAAATTACATTTTATAGCTGGCATTTTCAGCACTTTATTTAAAACTAGCGTTGCTGTCCCCAACTTTTAACTGACATCGCCGGCCTTTTATTTAAAATTTAATTTTAGAACATTGAAAGAGCTATTTCATCTTCGTCAATGTGTTGATAAGCAGATGTATTAAGAAGCATGTGTTAATAATCGTGTGTTGATATGCCAAACATATGTATTGATAAGATAGGTACTAATAAGCATATATGCTGGTATAAATTTAACTATTCCAATCATTTCTTTGCAAGTAATTAATTAGTAAAACAGTTAATTATAATAAAAACATACAAACCAATCGAAACATGTTTTAATTATCAAAAGTCGATTTTCAAGTGTCAAAATTTTTTTTGCGTGTGTGTGTATATATATATATATATATATATATATATATATATATAGCTTTTTTTATTTTATATATCTATATCAGTTAATGATAATAAAATATTTAATATTGTAAAAAATATAATAGTTTATTTTGTATATCTATATCAGTTAATTATAATGAAAACATAAAAACCAATCGAAACACGTTACAATTATCAAGAGCCAATTTTCAAGTGTTAAAGTTTTTGGTGTATATATATATATATATATATATATATATATATATATATATATATATATATATATATATATATATATATTGTTTTTTTATTTTATGTATCAATACACTTTTTAATCTAATTTTTTACTCGACAAAATGTTTGTATCGCAGTTTTTTATCCGACAGGACATTAGTAACGCAATTTTTTTTATCCGACAGGACATTTGTAAAGGAAATATTTATCTAATTTGAGTTTGCAAAAAAGATTTTTATCTGACAGGACGTTTGTAAAGGAAATTTTTATCTGACACATTTGCATAGCAAGTTTTGATCTGACAGGACTTTTAAAAATTAAATTTTTATTGACATTTGTAAACCAGATTTTTATTAGATGTGTATAATTTATATACTGTGAATAAAAATAATTTGAACCATCCTATTTGAAAAAAAAAATTTTTTTGCACAGTTTTGCAGGAGAAATGAGACAAATGATTGTGTTTATATAGAGATGGAATACATATTTGTTATGTCAGTTTAATATTGCACATTAATATGATTGCAATATAATTCAAATATAAATACAAAAGAATATAAGATTATAATGTATAATGAAAAGATAATAATTAATGTAATAATAGATAATAGATAATGTATAAGTTTTAGTCTTATTGTCAACTTGAAATGTTTAACTTTTTTCCTTTTTTTTTTTTGTTCCTTTTTTTGTTCCTTTCTTTTTTGTTTTAAAATAAAATAAGATTTTCTCAATATAAATAGAATAGGATCTCAGTTTCGTCTTTACATCTCAACTCTATACTTACAACTCAGCTTTCTCTCAACTTCATTATTACTTCTTCTTCTTAACTTCATTTATACTTCTTCTTCTTAACTTCATTATAAATTCTTCTTAACTTCATTACTACTTCGTCTTCTTAACTTCATTTTTACTTCTTCTTAACCCTTTGTATCTCAATATCTCCAAAAAAATTTTTATGAAGTACACTTGATAGCTTTTATTAAATAAGTAAACACATATTTTTTTGTTTTTCAAAATTTTATCTGTTAATGAACAAAATTTATAAAAATTGGGAGTGTGACATTTATGTCACAATGCTTTACATGTACAAATTAAAACGCTTACACTGGATTTTGTGAGCATTGAATAGGTTTGTGACAGATCTGTCACATGGCAATACGAAGGGTTAACTTAAGAAAACAGTTTTCTGTGTAAGTTTTATATATGTTTAATATAAGCTTTCTAAAAAGACGCACTATTTTTTATTTATATTTATCCTTTTGTACCAATTTTTTTACGCAAGTCTCATTGTGCAACATGCTCCACTATGCATCTTCATGATCATAATGCATCTTTTAAAATGTGTACAACGTTTATGTAATGTATACTTTTATAATATGTACAACGTTTCTTTATAAATAAAAAAGACGATAGTTTCCTTAACTCAAAAACAAGTTTTTTTATCTTCTTTGATTTTCAAGCATGTTTGTTTTATGTTTCTTTTTTTCGTTTTTTTTTAAAAAAAAAAAAAGTTTTAAATACACTATATTTCCTAAAGGAAGATGAGAAATTAATAATATATGAATAATCAATAAAAGTTTTAATCTAGTTTAATTTAATTTATTTTAATAATAACTGCGTACATCAACAATAAAAATGTACGGAGCCTAGGCAATATAGGCTTTAACAGCCGATTTATGTTAAAAACAAGTCTAACTTTAATTTAAATTCTTTAAGAATCTACAATGTTTTGATCTAAGTTATTCCAACTGCTGATAAATAATTTTGTTTATAAATTGAAAGATAAAGTTTTAAAATTTCTTTATAAAACGGAAATCCGGGTCCGAGCAAATTCATAGGATATGTGCGTTATTTCTGAACTATATGTAGACATTTAAGTCAGAAATTATATTTTTATTTATGTTTTTAACTTTACATGCTTATCGTAGATATAAGTTTTCCATGGTTACCTTTGTTTTTACTAAAGTAAGCTCAGTTATCAAGTTCATTGGGTTACTTTGATCTAAAAAAATTTGAAAAGAGATTAAGGAGGAACATTTCTTAGATGCTTGGGAGCCTAACAAATGCATAACATTCTTATTTAATAAAATAAACAATAATTTAAACTTCTTTAGCGGAAGTTGTAACTTCCTGTACAGCTTTTAGTTTTCATAGTGTGTTAATAATATTGCATATTATAATATGCAATGTTGATAATTATCAACAAATCATAAAAAACAACACTAAAAATAATTGACACTTGAAACACTAAACCATGGAAACAACACTATTTTTAAATGTTTTACGCAATAAAAGTGGATAATAAAAATCGTCAAAATTTTTTCATAAAATTAACTAATTTTTAATTTTTTAAGCAGCCCTTCGTCAAAAACAAAAATTTTAACAAACCTTCTGCAACCTACCAACCTCCCGATCAAACTATTATTTTTATTAAAAACAATTTTTATTTTTGTAAGATCGATTATTACCATTAGATAGTTTTATTTTTGCATTTAAGTAATTATTTATTGCTGAATTTACATTACAGTTTCAAACTTACGACAGAATATCCAATAATTTTAATTCAATAATTTCTTTTAAATGAGATCTAATTTTAACAGAATTTTTGTTTTTGAAATAAAAAAATGTTTTCTTCTGATTCAACTAAAAAAAATAAACTTTGGATTATAAATTTTATAATCAAGAGTTTTATAGAGTTAATAAGATAAATTATAATTTCATCAGGTTTTAAAAATAATAATTATTTTAAATACAAATTCTTCCCTTTCCAATTTCCAGTATGATATAAGTTTTTTATTAATATTATTGCTTTTTTTATTCTAAATTGCTAAAATCTGAATTGTCATCAGATTTTTTAACAATTTTTAAAATAAATTTGCTTTCATAAATTTTATATAAACAAATATATTGTTTGATTTTGAAATTCAAATTTTTTCGTTAAATTAAATATAATCCGTCAGGGTTATGGTTATAATGGTTGACAACTAATAGAATGAGCAAAAAGATAGCACCGCAATTAATATTTAAACGATAATGAGATTTGTTGATAATTATTATCGAATCTCATTATCATGTAATATTGATTGCGGTGTTATTTAGAAATTAATTTAAAAATTATAGATTATTTATTATTTCTATTTTTGTCACATGCGATTAATGTCTCTACTCTTATATTTATTTTTATATTATTTCGTTATTTTTAATATATATTACATTTAAAATATATTATTTATTACTTTAAGAAACTATTTTTAAAGTATTAAAAAAAGTAGAAATGCTTACATTCGTAAAGCAGCATGCTCTATTAATCTTTATTTGTTTAAGCATCTACGGCGCAGTGATAACTATTTACTTGGGACACGGATGCTTAAACAAATATAAAAAATGGCGCTTTAGAGCGCTTGCTTCTGAATTAAGAGTTCTGAGTTTCGATATCTGCTCTAGCCATTTTTGTCAGCCCCATCAACAAGGAACCCAAAATAACATTAAATCAATACAAACTATATAATTATGTTATATTATTATCCAAAAGTATGTTTTAAATTGTCTAAATATTTGCCATTTTTTTAGATACTTGTCAATTTTTTTAATTGTTTAAATAGTAAAACATAAATGTAAAAACTTTTAAAATATTTAAATTAAATTCATGAACAACATTTAAACCCGCTTAATATTTTATATATATTTTTTTTATTTTCACTAATAACTTAACTTTAACATCTAAATTAAAATTAAACTAAAAAATGGAGTAAAACAATATCTTGAAGTGGTTTTTAGCTTGAATAGTTTTTTCGAATAGTATTTGGACTCATTGAGCTCATTTTAATATAATAAATAACAAAGGAAAAAAAGACTGTAACAAAATAAAAAAATAAATGAAATAAAATGCTATTGCAGATTGAATATTGTTTAGCATAAGTTCTAGAGTGAGACACACAGTCAAAAGAAATTCGCTATATACTCTGCCCATCAATGTTTTAACGAACCCCCTAGATAACGTCAAAACATATTTTGTCCATAACAACGAAATGTGTTTGCTTTTTTTTTTTTTTAAAAAAAAAAATATCTGGGTGAAGTCTGTTTTTTTATTTTATTCTTTTTATGAGAAATTTATAAAAGATATTTAAAAAACTTTGAAAAAAAAAAAAATGTATAAACTAGAAGTGTCACGCGTTTATTTTGCGGGGTATTTTATAATAGGCATATAATTTGGATGGTTAAGCGCTAAACCAGCCTATACAACAAAGTTGAAAAAAATTAATTTTTATTAAAAAATGATTTATGTAGTGTTTCATTGCAAACACCAAAATACTATAATTAAAATTTTTAAGTGCACTGAACTGCAATTACTTTTAATTTTTTCGGTTTATTGGCTTTTGTTAAAGACTTTTAAGTTTTGCGTCAAATTATCTTATTTCAACATATTCTTTGTAGAGGTTGGTTTGGCGCTAATTCATCCATTTATACTTTATAATAGCCTTATAAGTCACCGAGTGGATGACGTCAAAAACTGGAGGCGAACATTTTATTTCCTTATTTTCTGGAGTCGAAGTTCTTGATGAATTATTCAAAGTTTTTAATTAAACTTGTAAAAAATATAGTTTTGGTGTTATAAATTGCAACGGATATTGTGATAAAAGTCCAAATCTTTTCGTTTTCTTTAAACACTAAAAGAAACCTATTATATGACTAGCAGCCACATTTTTTTAATATTTCTTGGTTTTATTTAAAAAACAAAAAAACACAGTATATCAGATAATAAAGAAACCGATGTTTGTGAAAGACACTAGCTTGTTGACATTTTAACAAAAAGATTACAGCAAAAAAAGACTTTGTGACACTCCATCTATATTCACGTAGGTATAAATAAGTTGAATGATTTAATTTTATTACTTCAACGTTTTTGCGCGTGTCAGTCAATTTACGAGATCAATTTTATTGTGTTATCCTTCATTTTCTTGTTTCATCCTTCATTTGTCGCGTTATTCTTCATTTGTCGCGTTATTCTTCATTTGTCACGTTATTCTTCAGAAAATCATATAAACAGTTATTTCATAAAAAATAGAGCAGTAAAAATTTATTTTTGTGTTTTTTCTTTTTTAGCTACTACCACTATAATTAAATTTATTGTTTTGTAAAACATTGTTGTCGATCAGATATAAAAATTATACCGATGATTAGAACAAAAAGTTCAGAATTTTATATGTACATACTAAATTTCATTAAAAAATATTACGTTTTTCCATTAGAAATAAATTACCTAAGTTTAGTAGCAGAATAGGTACCCAAGTTGAAATATTGCAAATAAAGCAAAATATTGAGCAAATAACAATAAACATTAGCAAAAAAACAAAATATTGAGCAAATAACAATATATAACAATAAAGTTCCATAACAAAACTACCGTTAGTTGGTCGTAGTTTTTTTAAGTAAACCTTGTAATCATATTTTTTTACTTAAATGGGCAAAACTTTTGAAGATTTTTTAATAAAAATTTTACAATAGTAATACTAATTATAATTGGTATTACAATAGTAAAATTTTCAATAATAAAATTTATTATATTATATTATATAATACAAAAATAGTAAAATTTTCAATAATAAATAGAAGTCAAATAAATGAAAAGTTTAAATTTTTTTTTTTTTTTTATATATAAATTTATAGTTTATTTTAAACTTTTTTATAGTTATGTATTTTGACGTACAAAAGATGTATCAAAATCATTTATATGATTTTGCGCACCTTTTCAAATGTTATATAACTGAAAAGACTCAACAGCTTGAGTTATTTATTAATTGGTTTTTTTTATTTTGGGGCATGTTTATCTTCTTCCAGTCGTGTTAATATTTTTTTTTATAAATTACGATTGTAAATTATTTTTTTATTTGCAATTAGATACGCACAAAAAAAAAGTATTGCTAAACGGTCTCACATTTTAGCATTGCATAAATTAGCATAAACTAAAATCAAATCATATAATTAAAACTTCTTTAATTTGAAAACAAATTAAAAATTTTTACCTCAGGGTACAATATGATATCCTTAATAAGATATAATTTTCAACCTTCTCAGGTAAAAATTTATTCTTCAAATAATCATGTCATACAACTTTCTACCTTCAAGGTATATCTTTCTATCTTCCCAGTGGGCATGCGTCGTTCTGTGGACATGCGTCGTTCAGACGTTTGACGGACGTCCCCAGTCGACGCATGTGGGCACTACGCGTGCCCACTAGATTAAAGGTATCATTTTCTGTTATTAAAAGCTGTAAGAATTTGGAGTTTGATGGATATAAATGTTCTTCTCAAAAAGTAAGTTTTAAAAGTTTCAAAAAAGATATTTCTGAAAGTTATTCTTTTAATAGTCCTTCGGAGTTGTCCTCCTTTTTTTCTGCAAATCACTGATTTTTATAGAACCAGTTCGGAAAAGATTGAGAAGTATGCTGTACAGTAAAAAAAATATGGTACATACTTCATCACTGTACAACTAACACTAAAGAAAGTTGGTACTATAAAAACAAAACTTTTGTAATTAGACAATAATGGGGACAGTCTTTATTTTACAACATTAAGGCATTTTTTTAAAGATGCGGTTTTTTCTTAAACGAAGAAAAATGTTTAAAGTTTGAAACCTAGTTATAATGTATCAAAATGACTATGATTTACATAGAAGGTTTACATACCGTCCGAAATGATGAAGGTTCAGATTAAATAGAAGGGTATATCGTCCAAAATAACGAAGGTTCAGATTAGTACATTACTGTATTATGTTTCGTGAAGTAGCTGATATTACTTGCATTTCTTCTTAGTGCAGTCTAGAGACGTTTATATCAGAATCATACCAACTAAATATAAACAGAAACCACGTGTTACACCTTCTAACATAATCTTTAAAAACAATTATAATTTGTATTCTCCAATGAACTAAAGCTTTAATTTCGAAACTAAGTATTAAATAACATAGTTCAATAAAAAACGATTTCATTTTAAAAAAATTTTCATAAAAATAACAATATTTTTTACGATCAATAAATAAAAGAGAGAAAAGTTTTATCATTTTCTTAGGCATTTTTAAAACATTTTATTCTATTGAAAAACTCGTCTTTATGACGTCATTCGCACGATGATTATTCCAAAACTCGCCTTAAGTTTATGACGTCATCCGCAGGATGAATAGGTCTTATAAAGTGAGTTACGGTTCATTATTAATACGCCTTTATTACACGACATATTCAACCTTGATCAAAATTTTCTGAATACATGTTAAATGCGTCTACAGTTGCATTTTTTTTTTGCACGACAATTGATCTATAAACTGTATTGAAAATTTTCTTTTAACAAACTTCGATAAAGTATTCTGACTTGTATCTCATTCAATATCTCATTTAGTTATAATTTGTTTCGCATGAAAAAAAGTAACTTGCCTAATAATTTTGCCTGAAAAACGTCAATTTGTTTAATATTTTATTGTTTAATGATTATGACCATAAGAAAGAATTTTTTCAACAATGACGACAGTATCTTTGAACATTAAAAAATCTGAAAAATTTTAGACTCTATTTTATAAAACTGCAATAAATTGTTACGCAATAAGTTTGTAATAGTCGTGCATTTAAATAAATGGTTTTAACGTGTAGTAAATAAATTATATTGGTGGAGACTTTTTAAGTACCTCGCCTTCTTTACGTACAAACGTTTTACGTACCTCAAACAACGATATAAAAATGTTCCTCATTTAAGTCAGTGACGAGTTCAACATGTTTTACACCTTTCTTGTTTTGTAAGTTTTTAAACTATTTCTTTTCAGTTTTTAAATTAATTTACACTTGATTGAACTAACTATTGTTATAAACGTCTTCTAATTCCATTTAGGGTGCCATATCTGACCCATTTGGGTTGATAAATCCGACCTTATTTAGGGTGCCATATTTGACCTTATTTATGGTGCCATATAATTAGTTGAATTGTTTAGTTTATTGTTTTTTGAAATATATTTATTTTAATTTTATTCTCTTGTATATTTATCTCTTTGTGTTGCTATCACATCTTTGTGTTATTTTTTTCAGTCTAAACATATTATTTTACATAATAATTTGACATTTTATCGACTAATTGTTTTATACTATTATAACCTATAGACTATTATTGGCGGCAATAGTCTACATTGTAAAACATTTTAGAGACTAATATAATATATATAATATAGCATACAATTGAAAAAATATTGAGATTTGCGAGAAACACTGCCAGAAAACTATTAAAAACCAGTTTTTTATAAATCAGCTTTAGCAGAAATTTTTTGGCAACATTGACTTTAAAAACTCCGCAAAGTTATATTCGATGAGTGTTTTATTCAAAAACTTACGATATGAGCGACAAACCAAATTTAAAACTAATTGGATTAAAAAATGTTTTTTATAATTTTTAAAGTAATATTAGTGCAGGTTTAATGAGCGTAAAATATTTTGTGCGATTTATGTCATCCGCGTTTTACGTTAGTTGGCACAACAGAATTGAACGTTCAGATGAAATAATCACATTTTGCACTTATTAGACCAACAATGAGATGCAATTAGTTATGTGTTGGGTGTTGGTAAATGATTGGGAAATGTTTTGTTAGGAAAAGTGTTACTAGCAATACGTTTGGCAATGTTTTAAACATTTTCGTAGCACTGCATATATATATATATATATATATATATATATATATATATATATATATATATATATATATATATATATATATATATATATATATATATATATATATATATATATATATATATATATATTGACCGTTTCAAAATTGTATAAAAAAAAAGAATTTTTGAACTTTATTTGGGCTACCCTTTGATTTGATGTGGTTTGTGGTCAGGAAAATTAGTTCAAAATTGCAAACTTAAATAATGTGTTTTAGGGACAGCTCAATTAACTTTACTTTTTAACAGGTCCCTATTATTTTGAAAAAAGTAGTTTTTTCAAAAGTATGTCATGTTGGGTCTTAAAAGTAGCGAAATTATATAAAAACTTCAAAAAAAAAAAGATAGTTTCATACTGCAATTATTATTTTAGATTTAATTGCACAAAAACTATGGTTTTTTACTAGAAATAAAAAAAGTGCATTTTTACAAGTTTTTAATAAAAAAATTTTAATTTATTTTTTATAAAACAATTATTATATTTGAAATTTATATATTATTTTGCTTCTTTTGAGTACCAGGTTGACCTACTTTTAAGGAACTTTTTTTTTTTAATTTTAGGACCCCTTGAAAAGTAAACTTAATTGAGCTGTTACTAAATATTGGAATAATGCTTTGAAATTTTAATGGTTTACTTTTTTTCATCAATTAACAACATTTAAACATCTAGCCACTTAATTGTTATAAAATATTTTTTTTGAACTGATCTAATGTATATATGTATATATGTATAAGGGTTATGGCTTTTAAACTTTAATTAATTTCGTGTGACATAATTCGATGAACTTTTGCTCAAAAGTAATGAAAATGGGTTTTATTCTGATTAATTTTCAAAAAAGGTAACCCACAACATGAAATTTTTAAAATGGTATATAGGTAATACTAGTTAATATATTTCAAGTTATGGGTTACCTTTTTTCAAAATTAATCAGAATAAAACCCATTTTCATTACTTTTGAGCAAAAGTTCATCGAATTATGTCACACGAAATTAATTAAAGTTTAAAAGTCATAATGCAAATAGTATTTGTAGGCAGTACTATTATGATTTATCATTATGATTTTCTAAAGCCTATAGTTTTATGGAACTTTCTAGAATTTTTTTGACTGTTCTTGATGTTTTCAAAAATCTCTTAATCTTTCTACATTTCTCTGAAGTCTATGGAAATTTATGGAAATTAGTAAGATTTAGATTATATAAGCTTCCTGATTGAGCAACGTTAATAATTATATATCAATCTGATTTGCCAGACGGCAGTCAAATAATATAGACGTACATATTTATATTTATATTTTTTATATATTATATTTTATAATGTATAGAAAATATAAATATAAATATATACTTCTATTTTTGCGCATATATTTTTTATTATTGCCTTTCAGAAATATATTCCAGTTTTATCTTCAATTATAATGTCGTATAAGAAATGTGCTTCCTCTACTTAAAGGAAAAAGATGATCTAGATGAAGAATATTGTACAATTTTATGTGTCGCATAGGACAAATAGAACTTTCCTATTAGAAGAACAATTGCTTGAAGATAACAGCAAAATACCATTCAAATTGTTGGTCGCAATCTGTTTGTGGGAGAATCCATCAAAGGAAGACGAGAACGAAGCAAATTGAGAATTATCAAGTGTATGGCAAAAGAAATTAAATTTTCCACATTTCCATCAGTTCAAGTCCGCAGAGCCATTCACCGAAAAAATTGGTGAATGGCTCTGCGGTGAGGACCAAAGAATTTATCATCTTTAGATTGAAAGTAAAGAACTAAAAAAAAAAAAAGATCCTTGAAGTCTACTTCAACAACAATGATAGCAACAGCAACAACGTCAACTTCCAAACCCAAGTCTAAGGCAGAGTATCAAGATTTTGAAGATTCAGAAGAACAGCCCATAAGTAATACCAAGAACTACAGCAAAATCAAACTTCAGCTAAATTAGTAACATCTTCAGAGTTATCAAACAACATAGCAGTAACCAGTCGACAGTTATCTCAATGTGGGATCGATATTCAGACATCTTTAAAGTCTGGTATTTTCAGATCAACTATTAAAGAAGTGGTTAAACTCAATAAAGAAATGAAGAAAAAACACAACATTTAGAAATTGGTCTCTGCACTTTGATGGTAAAAGTATTAGTCACCAAGAATATCAAGTCTTAGTGTTGAAGAATAAACAAAGAGATGTTAAGTTACAAGCCTAATGCTTGTAACTTAACAGCTCAGGAAGAATTTCAAGAATGGTTAAAAATTGATTATTGAAACAGCAAGATGGCGTAATGATATGAAATTTCTACTTCGTTTAACTCAGGTATTCCGCTGTTTTGAAGAACCTGGAGGATTTTCTAAAGTGAAGTTTCAGAAAATATCTAAATTAATTAATGCAAGATGGAATTCCCAAGCAATACTAGCTCTATTGGCATTTATTCTTCTACCAGAGAGAAGAGAATCACTTCTCAATATTTTTAGATTCATTCCATACAGATAGGCGGACCATTGATCTATTGACCAAGTATTAATGGAGATGATTTTTGGAAGCAATGTAGCAGTTTGGACAGTCGCAAAAAGGCTTTATATTCTGTGAAAAAACTTTGGAATCAGGAACTTTCGAGACAGAAAATTCCTAGAACAAATCAGTGTGTAGAAGAAGCAATCAAGTGTTTTTAAGCTCTTTTTGACATTTATAAAAAGATAGACAACCTCCAGTTTAGATTAGTTTTGTCTAAAAAAGTATAAGAATTGTATATCACGCTTCGATTATAATGAATACTACACAACAAAAACATTTTTTCAATAGATACAGCAGCTTTTTGTACTTGTAGAATTGTTATTTAAGCTTTGTAATTTTACATTTATTTGTAATTTAGAGTATTACATTTAGCTTTTGTGTGTGGACAATTTATAAAGATGAGATCAAAAAAGTATTACGCAAAAGTAAGTTGTAAAATGATATTAAAACGATGTATACGATACGATGATATTAAAATAAACTGCTAAATGTATAAAAACTACTTAATAACTCTTCGTATAAAAAATTAGAGTTGAAAAATAACAATCATAAAATTTTTTGAAATTTTGTCCTCAAGCATATATGGTAAATTTGAATTTTTGTTTTGAGGGTTACGTTTTTCCATAAGAAAATCGAATTAATGTTTTTTTCATTACTTTTGTATAAATCATCGATACAATTTCATCGATTTATGACCCAGGATCACAAAAAGTTATAATCATAATACACGCACACAGCTTTGATATTTATATTGTCACTATAGTTACTTTTACTATTATCATTATAATGATAATTGAAGACTTTGGAAAAACTTGAAAATGAAAACTTCAAATGGATTTTTCTGAAGAGCATTTAAACTGAATATTATGATCCCACTAAGATAGGGGAAAGGCGCCTATGATGGCATACTTAACTTTGAAGCTTCATTATTCAGTATCCTGAAGACCAATAATAAAAGTTTTGATATGGATACATTTCTTGTTACATCTAGAACAATAATTAACTTGGGATTTTTCATCAGTTTTATTTTTTTTATAAGTTATTCTTATTGTAAAAAAAAGCACAAGTATGCCATCATAGGCAACCACTGCTCCTATGATGGCATAGGGGAGGATGGGGCTAGTTAGGATCGAGGGTAACTTAATGATTTCATTTAACCTTAGAGTCTTCCCTCAGAAAAGTTAGAAATTACTCGAAACCATCCTAATTTACCATTTCATGCTACACACCAGCATTGTAAAATTTTGCGCATGCGCATAGGATATATTGCGTTTTACGTATTTTTTTGACCAAAAAAAAATGTTGGAGCATCGCTTTCCTTTAACTTTACTTAAAAATAAGTTTTTCTTCGAAAAAAAAAAGGTTTTCCCAACTCGTCAATATTTCAACACCCCCAACTCGTCAGTATGCCATCATGGGTAAAAGTATTCATTTTCATTAAAACAAGCTGTCTGCTTTGTTCAAAAGATAAAATTAAAGTAACTATTCCACTAAATGCACAAAACTTGAATATAAAATGCATGAAAATTTCATTTCTGCACAGTTAATAGTAAAATCACAATCTTAAATATATATAAAGGAAATAAAACTACAACAGCACATCCCAAAATCGATTTTTGTTGATTATAAAAACAATATTTGTGCACAAGGGATGTTTTTTCACTAAAACTAATGTTAAGTCAGTATAGTCATGTAGGTCTAATCATTTTTTTACCAAAACCAATTTTAATGGAAATATGACCGGTATGCCATCATAGGCACTATGCCATCATAGGCGCCTTTCCCCTATATATTTTTTTAAGTATTAAAACCTATTAATCCTAATATAACTTTATATACTAAAATAATTTTATTGTAATATATATATATAACTACTTAAAACAATAAAATAACATATAAATAAAATGTTTTGCATAAAAGCAAGGATTTGAAGTTTTTTTCAATAATTTTAATTTAAAGTTTTCAATTAACTGTAATCATTACATGACTAGTTATTATACTTTAAATTATTATACTATAAATACTAATATTAATACTATAAATACTATTATTGATATGAAGTATTACTAATTACTATAAACGCTATTGCTATGATTCCTATTTTATGATTATTTTTACTGATATCTTGTATTTCAAGTATTTAATTTATATTAGCACTTTTACTATATCCTTTAAATGTTACGTATTATGTCGAAAAATGATTTAGTTAACATTTTTTTACATTTTTACGTAACTTTAAACGTAAGACACTTTTTATTTATAAAATTATTAAAAAACAAAACAAGTGGTTAAATAATTTTAAAAACAAGTCGAATAAAAAGTTTATTGTTTTTTGTATTCCATTTAGCAAAATGTTTGATAAGCTCGTTACTAATAGCAACAGTCTGTTACTTATAGTAATTTATTTCCGTTGTTTATCACTATTTTTTTTTTTATTGCTTTTGTGAGGTTATTAGTTTATTGGGGAAGATAACTTGATTAGAATATTTTTACAAGTTTAATGTAAACTAATTAAACGAACGCCTTTACCATTGTAAAAAAGTAGATATAAGACATTGTTTTAAATGTTTGATAAAAGTTATTTTTTTACTTTAATAAGAAAAAAGAAATCAGAATTAAAAAACATATCTTTTATACACAATGGTAAATCTTTTATCTTCAGTTTTTTTGAGTGAAAAAAGTTTAATTAATATAGGGTTTTATAGAACAGCGGTGTTTCAGTTTGAACAGTATTTTTTTAGTTAAGTCAGTATTCTTATGTTTGTGATCAGAATTTTTGAGCGACAAAAATATTTTACCGCCATCGCCATAGCCACCATCAACAACATAATACACCACTGTAAAAAATTAAATCTCTTTTAACATTTATGTTTATAAAATCAGTGGGGAATATATTAAGAGTTTTTAACCTTTGAAGCAACAATTTTATTGTCTTAATTTACTTTAAAAAATATTCGTGGTCAGTTTCACTTGAGTTAACTTTTTTGTACCAATAAAAATTTTTAAATTTTATTTCTTTAATTAAAAAAAAATAGTAACAATTTCGAGAAAATAAAAATTGTTGAATTGAATAAACAATATTGTTGATTAAATAAATAATATTGTTAATTGAATAAAGATTATTGTCAATAAATATTGGAAATAATATTTTTTTGATATTTATTCACCTTGATATCTTTTATGCCCTTTGTATTATATGTTTTCTCTGTAAATCCAGAAAACATTATTTATTGCATTATTTTTAAATGCGGAAAACTTGCTATATTTCATTGTAAATTAATGACGGATTAAAACGCAATTGGAGTTAAGAAAGATAATTAAATGTGTAGCAGACAAAATAACATTTAACATTCAAAAGTTAAAGCATATTTGAGTGCAACTGTCTCTTGTATTCTGTTGCAACCTATTGTGAATGGAATACAATCATTTCAAATATTTAGTTAGCCGTAACTTTAATTTAATAACAGAGATGTTCCCATGCCCCCTGTTCACTTTTCATTAAAGATTAGTAGATAAAGCGGTCAGCGTGGAGTCAGTTTTAAATTTGTGATTTTAAAGCACCGTTTGTTTAACATATAAGATGTATTGAGTTCAAAATAGATGTAATTTATGGTGTTTCTAACATTATTTAAAGCATTTAGCGGTATTGTCAAAGAAGATTAATTTTTGAAGAAGATTAAACTTTTTTTTTTTCCGAAATAAAATAAATAAATAAACAAGTAGGAAAATTCTAAAACAAAAAAACAAAAAACAAAAAAAAACAAACAAAAAACTCACACAACAACAACTAAAGAAAATTGCAATTTTCAAAAGTTATAGACTTTCGGCGATAATAAAAACAAGAAATATAGAAGTCGAATAAATAACATGTGATTATAACACGTCAAGAAGTTTTTAATTATTTTTGGAAGTATATGTTCGTTTACTCATAAGGTATAGAATTATAAAGCAAGTTCCATGGAAGTTATTATGAGAGTATTTATCATAAAATGACAAGGTAATCTTATTGTTAGAAATATAATACCAAATATGTTTATTATTTTTGGAGAATATACAAAGATGCATGTATAGCGCAAGAAGAGATCTACATATATTTGAATACTTCCTGTTTATATTATTTAATTTTAAGTTCTGATTTTAAAATTAATATCTTAACAAATTATGCAGTGTTCTGCACTTTATGTTACGCAGTTTCTGTAACACTTTATTATAATTAATGTGCTAAACACGATTTTACAACTAAGATATTTTCTTTAAAACAAAAGTACATGAACATAGTTTGTTTACATATTATGATACCAGGTAACATTAAAAAAGATTAAAATCAATTTACGGTTATCAAAGGCTATAAAAGGTCATTATTCATGACATCTGGAGGGTTTCCTTTGTTTAAATAAATATTTTACAAATGTTTCCACTTGAAAATTCTCATTAAAAAACAACAGAACAAAAAACAGATGAAACATCACGAAATGAGTTATCCGTAAATTTATCCATATAATTGTAAATCGTATAATCGTTTTAAAACCTTTATACTCAGCTG
This sequence comes from Hydra vulgaris, assembly GCF_038396675.1. Classification (NCBI taxonomy): domain Eukaryota; kingdom Metazoa; phylum Cnidaria; class Hydrozoa; order Anthoathecata; family Hydridae; genus Hydra; species Hydra vulgaris. The sequence goes on from NC_088926.1 coordinate 38,191,700, forward strand.
TTAATTTTTTTTTATAGTTGATACAAACATTACTTTAACAAACTTCAAAAAAATAAATAATAACGGTAAACCGAATGCAAAAAATTAAAAAATATATCCCCTGATACGTTGAGTATTAAATTTGATAAGTGCTGAATAGCATTTGGAAATTATGGTCTTAACCTTGTTTTAAAGCAATACCCTTGAACATAAACTTTTGTGAGCTGTTTATTTTCTGATCTATATTGAGTAATAAATATTTTTTAGTCTATTTTATAATGGTTTGTTTTGAAATATTGTGTCTTTACAACAAATGTTCTGTAAAATTGAACTGTAAAATGTTCTGTAAAATATAGATTTCGTTCTTTGAGGAATCGTTAAAACTGGTTGAATAAACAATGCGTAACAATCATTTAAAAACAATTTGGTAAATCCTTTTTTATTGTTATCTTCTTCACCACGGAGGATTTTGTTAAGTCCCGGGGAAGTTTTATCTTGATAACCTATGATAACCTTCTTTAACTCAATTTTTATTACCGATTCCACTAAATTTTTTAAATCTTATTTTTAATATTTAATAAGTAGTTGTCTAAAGGAATTTAAAATTCTACTATAAAATAACAATAGAAGGTGTTAAGTATCACAGATAACTTAGAATAATAACTCGGTTATTATTTTTCAAAGTTATTTATATTATGTTATAAATAGTTTTTAACAGATTTTTTATCAAGCATGAAGATGTTCTTTGGTATAACGTAAATTATAAAAATACAATAAATTTCTTTTATATATTAGGTGTGATTTCTTTTATATACTAATGTGAAATAAAATATTTTTAGATAAAATATAGCGCCACAAATTATCTGCTCACTTTATTTGGTGCCTGGGACAAGTCAACAGTACTGTTCGCTTATTACATTACCATGAAAAATTACATAACCGTGAAGATGCGTACCCTATATCACTTATTTGCGTATATAAAACATTAGTTTTAAAAATTACAATCCTTAAAGAGTTTATAATTTTCATGCAAATCGAGCTATTTTCTTTCAATAAATAATGCTAGCAAACTTGGTCATTCATTTTTATTATTTTTCTAAAATTCATCTTTAGCACGAAATATAATCCCCTGAGCTCCAATTTTATCGGGCCATACAAATTAAATTATAAATATGGAATTTTTTTTTTTTTAAATAAAAAAATACTATAAATATTTTAACTTAAAATATGCACACATACATAAATTCATATATATATATATATATATATATATATATATATATATATATATATATATATATATATATATATATATATATACATATATATATATATATATATATATATATATATATATATATATATATATAATATATATATAATATATATATATATATATATATATATAATATATATATATATATATATATATATATATATATATATATATATATATATATATATATATATATATATATATATATATGAATTTATGTATGTGTGCATATATATAATATATATATATAATATATATATATATATATATATATAATATATATATAAATATATATATAAATATATATATATATATATATAAATATATATATATATATATATATATATAAATATGTATATATAATATATATACATATTTATATATATATATATATATTTATATATATATTTATATATATATTATATATATATATATATATATATATATATATATATATATATATATATATATATATATATATATATATATATATATAAACACACACACACATACATATATACTTCACTTCGTATTACTCTAATTATATGAGATTGTCAACTTGAGTTTTAAAGTTACCTGACTCTTTATAAACCATGTGTTACAGATTGTCAATCTCATAGTGTTAAAAAATTAACTCTAATTCTCCTTCAATATTTCTTAGGCTTAACCATTTTCACTATGCACTCCCTCAAAACCCTCTCTAGCTGCATAAACTTGTCTATTTATGTCTTTAGATTCCACCGGCCTCTTGTTTGTTTCAACATTTTTTATTGCAAGAGCTAAAAAATTCTTCTTTGTAAAATTCTTCCTTCACTTGTTCTAGATGTTATACTCAGCAAATGTCTTTCTCTAACTGACATCTTTCAACTTTTTCTTTGCATATAACCCACATTCACTGACCTATCCTTCAATCATACACTTTTTGTCACACTGACACTCACTATCTATTTTCCAGTCTGGTTGACTGGTAGATGGACTAACCCCGGTTGTTATTACATTTTTCTTACTGACAAATGGTTTATTTTTGGCCACCATTTTAGGCCAACAACAAACTTTTTGGCATAATTAACTTGTGCAACATGTGATACAGAATTTTTTTTTTGAAACTTGACACTGTTGTTTCTGAGCAGATTTTTACTGTTAGGTACAGGTAGGCGTTACAAACTGCAAGGTACAGCTAGGCCTTACAAACTGCAAGGTACGACTAGGCCTTACAAACTGCAAGGTACAGCTAGGTCTTACAAACTCTAACATGTTTTATACAGTTTAATGCACTAATTATTTTTGTTTTAATATTATCACTAGAAAAATTCCATTTGGTTAATAAGCTCCTTTCAGCCTTACCACACTAAATTGGAGTTTTACTTTAGAGTTTTTGAGGTGAGTTGCTTTTACCATGGTTGAAAAATTTTAAATTGCTAACTTAAATCTATATGTAACAAAAGTCTATTATAACTATCTAGATTTATATTTATGATATTTATCTACTATAGCTTATAAAACAGATTTTCCGAATTTTTTGCTTTTTTAAATACATTTTTTTTTCAGATTAAAAAGAAAAAAACTTGTAAAATCTATATTAAATTTATAAATTCTCTAATTAATGGGGTAAGGTAGGAGGAGCATTTATTTAATGTTCTTTCTAATGGCAGTATTAAAATGTATATAAATACTCAATGCTGATCTATGTAATAAGTTAGTGTCAGGAAGGGCATCAAGTAATATGTCATATTTAAATCAAAAAACATTAAGGAAACCTATTTAAACCCATGCTAAACTTAAGATATTAAATGCCATGCAACATTTTTTAAATAAGCATTAAAATTGAATATATAATAAGTTGTTTTAAACCAATAGGCAGTTTAACATTTTTAGCACCAAATTAACAAAAAATATTTATTTTTTATTCAAAGTTGCATTTTTTATTTATATTTAATTATATGATGTTTTACTGATCTTTTAATTAACAAAATATCTTTAACTTTTTATTTTTCACTTTAGTAAAAATCAAACTGTTGATACAAGTAAACTTCTTAATTTAAACGGACCTGCAAGTGAAAATGATAGATTGCATCCTACAGGTACAACAACTTATCATTTTCAACGTAGGGGAAGTTTTCTTTATCGTCCAGAGAGTGATAATGAAAATGGAACAACTCGTACCTCACGGAATTCTTCATTTTCGAATGAAGGGTAATTTATTAGTTAGTTAATTTTTTTGTTAAATATTGCAATCAATTAAATTTAAATATGTGTTTATGAAATTAAGTTTTAAGTATTTAACCAATCAAGTTTTGGATTTAAAAGTTTTACAAAATTTCAGTAAAACAGACAATAAATTTTGAAACTTTAAAAAAATCATTTTGCAACTTTTAAAGTTTTAAATATTTTAAAACTTTAAAAGTTTAGCACTTTATTTTCCTTATCATTTTTTTTCCTATCTCTTTTAAACTTTAAATTAATTCTTTGCTGTTACAAACTTTGTTTTTACAAACTAGTATTTATACTAACATTATTATCAATGCTACAATAGTCTAAAATAAAAATGAATTACCATATGTAAAATGCATAACGATTACCAATAATGTTGATAAGTGATTGTGAATTGCCAGACACAATCATTGTTGTAACCAAGTAACCAAAATTATTATTCATGATAGCAAAATGAATTCAAGATATTGTTTATATTTATTGTTGATTTCAAGAATTATACTTGAAATTTCTTTTAAATTTAATTAAAAAATAAATTTCAAGTTTTATATAAAAAAGAAAACTCTCCAGTGTAGCTTTCATTAAATTTATATATGCAAATTATGATGAAATCTTTCAAACTTATCAATTTTTGGATGTGAATTTATAAAAGCTTTTTGGTTTATGGAAAAACACTCAGATTGAGAGATTTATTTTATATAAACTATTTAATTTAAAAAATTGGTAATGATTAAAAATTTCTACCTAATGTAAGTAATTTTCAATTTTAATTTAATTAATTCTATAAGTATTTAATTTTTTTTAATCAGGTTTTATTTTATTAAATTTTATATTGGACATTAACTTTAATTGGCTTGTTAGGTCAAGTTTTATATTAACATGGAACTTGACTTTTTTTTTATCAATTTTGTTATTTTTCAATTAAAATTTTAAATTTTACTCAAACATTTATATGGACTGCACTATTATAGGCTTTAATTGTTCATCGTTTGTAAAATAGTAGGAGACAATGTTGTTCATTTGATTGGAATCAGGTACCATAAACAAGATAGTGGAGAACAACGATCAATTATGTTTACATATATATCATATATATATCTAATACTAATATATATATATATATATATATATATATATATATATATATATATATATATATATATATATATATATATATATATATAATAACATTAAGCTATGTTTTGATGTATAAGCTGTCAATTTTATATTATAACCTTACTATTTACAAAGATTGCAAACTGTATTTTTACTTTTTCTAGTAATAATTAATGAAATTTCATATAAGCTGTTTGCAGGAAAATAGGTGACTAGAATATATTATTAAAATGATGTGTGACAAATAATAGTAGCAGGAGAGAGTTTTACTCCTGATTCTATTCTCTACCTCTACAAATCTCTTATTTGTCCCTGTATTGAATACTTTTGCTATATTGGGCTGGTTCTTCTAAAGATGCTCTTTCTCTTCTAGACAAGGTTCAAAAACATTTTATCAACATAGTTGGAACCACACTATCTGCTAAGCTTGAGTCTCTTTCTCATCGTTGTAAATTTGTATCTCTTTCTTTTTTATACAAATACTATCATGGGCGCTGCTCAAAGGAGTTGTCGTCTCTAGTTCCATCAACCAAAACTTATTCTCGTTTGACTCATCATTTAACAAAGTCTCATTCATTTACTGTATCTGTCCCTGCATACTCTAAAAACATTTCATCTAGTCTTTTTCCCTGCACTTCAACTCTTTGGGACTCTCTACCACCTTCATGTTTTTCAGGCTCATACAGCTTTCAAGTCTTTTGTCAACCGTTTTCATGCTCTTTAACTCTATTCTTAGTTTTCTAGTAACTCCCAACTTAATAGTGGTTGCTTGCAGCCATGTTGGGAGTGAATCAGAAAAATAATAAAAATAAAAGTGTTAACTATTATTTTTAATAAAAAAATAAAATAATCTTTTTAAAACTGTTGTAAAAAATATATATTTTTTGAACAATAGAAAGTGTAATTTATTAAATGACAGAGAGTGTGAAAAACAAAAATTTTAAATGGTACTGGAGTAATGGAATATTGAAAATTGTAACAGACAACATAATAAAGACATTTGCAATGTTTTAGTCAGTTCATTTAATTAAAATTAGGAATATTGAAATGCTATCTGATCTTTTTATCTGACCTATGTCAAAATACAGCTATCAGAGATTTCAGCATCTTACTATCAGATATAATAATTCAGATAGTATAAAAGGTTCTTGTGAAAATAAAACCAAATCTATGTTTGTTTAAACAAACCTTGTTTTTTGTTTCAAATAAACCTTAGTTTATTTAAAAAAAAAACAACAACTAAGATTTGTTTAAACTCACATACATTGAAATTTGTATAGTCATATATTTACTTGTGTTTATGTATTACAGCAGTGAAAATTTACAACATTAGATAAACTACCACAAGAACAATCCATTACAAATTATCATAAGATCTATACAAAACTTTGCATGCAATATCATTGGTTTTAAAATTAAAATTAGCATCAAAAAGGATGTAATTCTCATATTGAAATAATGCAAAGGCTTTAGTGCGTACACCAACTGTGGGTTTAGGTTTGGTCATGTACAAAAAAACATTTATTACAGCAAAAACAAAAATTGTTATTTTTTATTCTTATTCATTTTTTTCTTCTTTTTCTAAAAAACTCTATGATTCAAAATCAGCATTTTAAAACTTTATATTTTTAATATATTTAAAACATAAGGAGAGTTCCATCCTTTAGGACCAAACTAAAGCCAGCAAAAGTAAGCGTTTGTAGCTTTGGCAGTCACCAAATAACAAAGGGTAAAACGTTTAAATCCATGAGACTATTACTAGTGATTATACCCCAAATCATAATCCATCTCTCTCTCTCTCTCTCTCTCTCTCTCTCTCTCTCTCTCTCTATATATATATATATATATATATATATATATATATATATATATATATATATATACATACAATAGCTTTCAAAAATTTGTTTAATATTTCAAGAATTTTATTAATATTTCAGCTCATACTTAAATAAAGCCAACATTTTATATATCAATTAAAAGGTTTTTATTTTTACTATTATGTTTTAAACAAAATTAATGAACAAATAATTTAGTTAGTGCATTTTAATTAATAATAACGATTTTTGATGAATTCAAAAATTTTTGGACAAAGTGTTTATATTTAAAAAATAGGAACTTTTTATTTATTTTTGATCAAAATTTATTAGAAATGCAAAATCACATTACTATTTTGTAGGACTCTCTTTAATGGAGAATGTTTGTAGAGTGAAGTTCTCAATTGAAAACGGCTTCACCTCATATCTGTGAAGTCGTTCTTAATGGAGAATGGCTTCACACATATGAGGCATAAAGTCAACTAAGTTAATGTAAACATCAATGTGAATTGAGTGCAATATTTTTTTGATTTTTCTGAATAAGTTGGAATGATTTGTAAGCTGGTTAATAATATTAATAACAAGCTTACAAACATAATATTTGATGGTCAACATGTTCCCATAAATAATCAACAGCATTTTATTTTAAACCAGTTGATTAGGATATCAACTTTAAAACACAAATTTTACTCTTTTTGAAGATTTCGAATCTATTTGCCTGTATGTTTGAGATCGTTTTCCTGTTGTTATATTAATTCACGAGGCTATTTATCCACAGTTCCAGTATATCAATGTAGCGGATCTACAACATCCTGACTAAAATATCTCAAAACCATTACATTATCTTTTGCATATTTTGTGGTAAGTAGTTGGGATTTGAGATCATATTTTATATCTACTGGATATCAAACAAACTTGTTCCATCTGATCCATTTATTGTGAAATGCTTCAGAATGATTACAAGTTTTTGAGCACATTAAAAAGCTTTAGTATTTAAATCAATTAAACAACGTTAATTAAATAATCAATATTCATTCAAAACATAACAGTAAACTTGAAAATCTTTCATTTAATATGTAATATTTATATATCAAGTGAATATATAATATATGTGTGTGTAAATATATTTTACACACACATATATTAGTGAAGTTAGTGAAATATTATTAAAATTTTTTACACACTTTATTTCACCACTTTTTCAAATATTTTTGGACACTACTATATATATATATATATATATATATATATATATATATATATATATATATATATATATATATATATATATATATATATATATATATATATATATATATATATGTATATATACATATATCAGGCCTTGTTAAGAAGCGTTACGCAGCTTGTATTTTGCTTGCAAAAAGGCGATTTTCCTACGCGTTCAGCAGTTTTGCGCTACGCAAAAACTTATATCTTTTAGAATATTTAAATTACCTTTTGATTGTCGTTAACGTGACGTTTATTCAGAAGAAATAAAGTCGTAAGTAAAAGCATTTAAACGCAATTGCAAACTTATAGATTTTTTGTTAAAGAAACAGTTTGTTAAATAATTTTGTTGTTGTTGTTAAAAATTAGTTAAAAAAAATTAAGTGTTTAAGTTTTATCTTAAGGAATTAAATATATAAATTTCTTTCAAATATAAAATTTATTTTTAGTCATAATAGTTTAAAAAATGCACGATTTATTTTGATGTAAATATTTTATTAATAAGATATTTTGTTTATTGTTAATTCAATAACGTAAAGTTTTAATGACATTCGTTTAATTTATGAAAATAAATTATGATGACGAATACGTTATCGGTAACTGATAAACAACAAAAAAAAACTCTTTCTTGTTTAAAAACATTAAAATGAGTTTACAAATTAAATAAGAAAA
>NC_088926.1:38205000-38380000 GCF_038396675.1 Hydra vulgaris
AGATTATAAAACTGCTTCACAGAGAAACAAGTCTACCTAGGATGTAAGTAACATAGTATGTCAAAATAGGTTAAGATGGATTAGGCATGGTGTACATAAAAATACAGGTTAGGCATCTAGAAGCAAGAAAATACAGAACAGGCATGTAGATGCATGTCAGTTTATATAGAGAAAAATAGAGATATGAGTTTGGAGTTTGGATTTTACTTTGTAACACTCAACCTATTTCTTTGGGCAACAATCAAAGTTAATATTTCAACAATCAAAGTTGATGTTTCGAAGTTAAATGGTTGAGAGCTGTAACAAATAATATTAAAGTATCTTTAAAAAAACAAAACTAAAATTTATAAAAAAATCTAGGTCAATTAACATAACCTACATAAACATACATAACCTGCAGCCTACATAATTTGCAACCTACATAAACATAAATAACCTATAACCAACATAAACCTACAATCTAGATAAATCTACATTACCTACAAAGCATTTTGCTGCAATGTTAAAAATATATTCTTACATTTGTATTAGTTAATCTTTTTGAATTACAACAAAAAAATTATTTAAAAGGTTGCTTGTTGATGATTTGTTAAGAATAATAATAAAATGGTTTTATCGAGGTTTGATGTGAGGACCAGTTTGCTTGATATATTAAAGGCTATTAATACAGCTATTCACGAAAGTTTAAATGATTGCAGAATTTTTATCAAGTATGTTTGGTTTTTGCTTAATAGGAAAAAACTGTAAAATGAAATCGAAATAATTTTTTTTATTTATCAAAGAAAAAGTAATTAGCTTTAAAATGAACATAAACATATTATAAAAATTTTAATATTAGAAAAAAACAATTACAAAAAATCAAATAAGAAAAATAAGAAGCACTAAAGTTTAAACAAATAGCAACATTCGAACAAAAAATAAATAAAAAAAAGCAAAATTAATATCTAAAGTGTCCTCCTTTGTTTTTATAGCAAATATAAACTCGTTTATTTATTGATTCAACTAATTTCATGCACATCACGCGACGTACCTTCGCCAGCACTCATTTAAAAGTTGCTTTAAATGCTGAGTTGATTGAATTTCATGGTATGTCAGTTGATTGTCGATCCAAGACCAAATATTTTCAATTGGGTTGAGAACTGGTGATCTAGGGCACCAGGGCATCACATTGAACTTTTTTTTCAAAAAATATTCTTTGATTGAGTGAGGTAAAGCCCCGTCTTGTTGAAAGATGAATTGCTTGCTTCTACCATACAAGTGTCTGATTGATGAAACTAAGCACGTTTCCAATGTGTTCTTGTAGGTGTATTGATTAATTCGGCCTTTGTACAGCTCACAGAAGCCTATACCTTTTTGAGAAAAACATCCCTAGATGCCGACCGAACCTCCACCGCCCTGTCAGCAATGTTGCAAAAACCTGTCTGAATATTTCTCAGTTGCAAATCTTTTGACATAGATTCTTCCCTTGCGCTTTACGACTTGAAAATTAGCTTCATCACTCCAAGTAACTTTTGCCCACTGTTCTACAGACCAGTCCAGCCTTTCTTTGGATTACACTCGTCGTTTATGTTTATCCGTGATTGAAAGAATAGGTTTTCTAGCAGCTGTGTACGTTTCAATACCTTTGTCCAACAATGTTTGTCTCATGAGCTCTCTGCTAACTTTTGGATTATTTTTTGACTCGTTGAAGATTTGTGCTAGCTTTTTGTAGCTGAGTCTAGGGTTTTCTCTGCTCATTCTGAATATACCACTTTTATCACGGTTGCTGAGTTTGGATGGTCTTCCAGTACGCGGCTGTCGGAGACATCTTTGGTAAATTCCCAGGTTTTGATGGTTTTTCGAACGCAATATTCAGAAATGTGAGGTATTTTACCTATTTGAACGTTTGTGTGATTTTTTGTCCTCGCCATACCAATAACTTGCTACTTGATCTCACTAGAAACTGATTTTCAACCCATTTGCACGCAATTAAAATTAATTTGAAATTTACAATATTTCAAGTTGATTTTTAATGAATTTAAAGCTGCCTGATGATGTTGTGATGAATTTTTTGATTGTAAACTACTCATATTAACTTTACTTAAAAATAAAAAAAGTTTTCACCGGATTTATCAATTAATTAGCAAATAAATGATCCTAAATAAAATCGTTTAAACTTTTGTGACATCTCTTAATTTGTAACACCTATCTTTTAATGAAATTTCTGAGTAAACAGTGATGAGTTGAAACCTACTTTTTTTTATTCTATTAACATATAACTTATTTACCAAATAGGAAAAAAAAATTATTTTGATATCTATTTCTGTTAGATTTTTATTCAAGAAAAACCGAAGATTAGATCTTAAAATTCTGTAATCATTTAAACTTTTGTGAATAGCTGTATAGTTTGAAATGTTTGACTTGATAAACTCTTTTCAAGATTCAGGAAAGCATGAAGCTAGGAGAGAGTTCCAAAAGATTGAAGTGCAGGGAAAAAACTATGCAAATAAAAGTTTTTAGAGCATGAAGGAAAGATATAGTAAAAAGATGTAACTTTGCTGAGTGACGAGTCAAACAAGAATGAGTTTTGGTAGGTGGAGTTAGAGATGATAGCTTGTATGAGCAGCGACCATGATAGCATTGGTAGAAAAGGGGAGATACAACCTATATGATGGGAAAGTGGATCAAGCTTGGCAGAGAGAGCAGGTCCAACTACATTTACAATGTATTTTGGGATCTTGTCTAGAATAGAAAGATCATCATTTGAAGAACCAGTCTAAATATGACAATAGTATTCTATACAGGGGCAAATAAGAGATTTATAGAGAGAATAAATTAATAAAAAATCAAATAAGAGAGAGGTAGAGAATGGAATCAGGAGTAAGATAATAGTAAGTACAGTAAAGAGCAGGTACCTTAGCAGATAATCTTAGCTGTTAACTTTGCAATCAGTTGTGTATATTGTTTCCATGAAAGGTCAGTAGTGAATGATAATCTAAGGAGGCATAAAAAAAGGGACTCAGTGAGAGGGTTTTCATTCATTAGTTTAGGAATGTCTACATTGTTAGATTAGTTGTTTGCAGTAAATAACTGAGTTTTGTTATAGATAAAAATTACAATTCATTGCAAGCTCCAAGTTGTTACAGAAGTGAGATCAGATTTAAGATCAGCTGCCTGTTCTAAGCAATCGAAAATAGAAGACTTTTTTATCAAGACAGGAAAAAAAAGTTGAGTCATCAGCAAATAGAGCCACTTTAGATAATGTTGTCAGGAAGATCATAAATGTAGATAAGAAATTACTCATTACCAAGGATAGAATCTTGAGATACCCCAAGTATTACTGGAAATGAAGAAGAGTCTTAGGCTTCAAGGATGACTTTAATAAAGTGATTAGAAAGAAATGATTTGGTAATCTCAAAACTTTCCCAGATACACCATATGAAATAAGCTTATGGAGAAGACCAGCATGCCAAACTTTATTGAAAGCTTTAGATATATGAAGGACATAGCCTTTGCTACACCCCCTCCCATTTAATGGATACTAAAATCTTTGAGTCACAGCAGTTAGCTAGTCAGCCGTAAAACAAGAAGATCAAAAACCATATTGATTGTCAGAGAGTTATTAGACTCAAAATGGAATGTTAGAAATTTGTTGATCAAAGACTCAAAAACCCTGTTAATAATAGAGAGAAGGCTAATTGAATGATAGTTTGAGGGATAGTCGGAGTCAGATTGTTTTCCAGAGTTTTTAAAAAATTGAAACCATAATTGCGATTTTCCAGCAGGTAGGAAAACAAGATTCAGTCAAGCACTTAATAAATAGTTTAGAGAATTGAAGAGGGTTCTGGAGAACGCTTTTGTAAGACTATAACAGGAATGTTGTCTGGACCACAAGTTGTAGAAAAATTTAATTGAGAAATGACTTAGCAACAGTGCTGTGGTTTGGTCTAACAATGGGTTAACTTTTTTAATTGGAATGGTAGGAGGGGTATGAGAATTAGATTCAAGAGTTGAATTAGAAGAAAAGTTTTTTACAAGTAATTATGCTTTATCTTAAGGAGAGGTAATAAGATCAGTCCCATGAATTAGAGAATTTCAACTTATCTTCGTTAATCACACAGTTAGAGATTTTCCAAAAGTCTTTAGAGCCTAACTTCTGAGATAAAATGTGAGTGAATTGGGAATAATGGAGTTTAGCAGCAGGCAGCACCATTTTACATTTTACATCTTGTAAAGGCTAAAATATAATTTGGCTATAATTTGTCTAAAGGCTAAAATATTATTTGCCTATAATTTGTCTAAAGGGTAAAATATAATTTGGCTATAATTTGTCTAAAGGCTAAAATATTATTTGGCTATAATTTGTCTAAAGGGTAAAATATAATTTGGCTATAATTTGTCTAAAGGCTAAAATATTATTTGGCTATAATTTGTCTAAAGGGTAAAATATAATTTGGCTATAATTTGTCTAAAGGTTGATAAAAAAATGTTTATAAACATTGCCATATGTTTATAAACATTTTTTTATCAACCTTTAGACAAATTATTGGAATGGTAGGAGGGGTATTTATATATTTTTGTTGCTTTATAACTTTTAATTTTTTCACAAAAAAATAAAGATTTATTTGAAGAATTTTTATCTTAGTTCAAAAAGATGCTAGACAGAGAGTTAAAAGATTTTTCGGAGACTGGCTCTGGAGGAGAAGAAGTGTCAGCGTACATTTATGATAATTTTCTTGGTAAATTTTGCTTTATATCACTTTATTATATTTTACTTTATTATATCGCTATAATGACATCATAGTGTAGTTTTGTGTACTTATTTATATTATATATTCATATATATGTGTGTGTTTCTATATACATATGCATATAAAAATATAATAATTCTAGGAAATATTTAAATAATCAGTATGACTTTCTCGCAGAGAGTCTTTACATACTAAAATCTCAAACTCATTTTTCTCAGAAACACAAAAAAAGGACATATGACCTTTCGTTCTCAGCTGGTGATCTGCTAAATTTGACTCTCTTTATTGTGTATTATTGTGTTTATAAGTGCATTCATATATATATATATATATATATATATATATTTATATATATATATATATATATATATATATATATATATATATATATATATATATATATATATATATATATATATATATAAATATAGAAAAATATATATATATCGAAACATTTGCTGAACCATCTTCGATAGTGTTTGTCAATTTGATTTCATGTCTGTCATGTCTAAGTGAAGCAGAAATTTTAGATGCAAAGAAGCATCATGAAGCTAAGGTATTACTTATGCCATTCCTGAAACTTAACACCATTTTGACTGCATTTACCTACCTGATAATTTTGGAAAAAGTGGGACCACTGCATATAAACCTAATGACATTGCCAAAATAATGACATCACATATATAAGATTATCTCTATTTTTGTAACACACATTAAATGTGAAAAATCGTTTTCAAAGTTATAGTTAATAATTACGAGATATTGAAAATCTGTTGAATGACTTCTTGGAGTCTATATGTTGATGTCTGTCAAAAAAAGTCTATTTAATAGCTTAAGTGTGATACGATCATTTGAAGATATGCATCTTTGTCCTCTGAATTTAGCAAATTGCTTAAAGAATTGTTTTTGCAATACTTTGCACGTCACTCTGTACTTTTTTAGTTCATTATTAATTGATTAGTTTGTGATTTCAGTTTTCATGTTATGGGTTTTTTTTGGAAATTTGTGGCTGTCTTAGCAATATAAGTATGTTGGGAGGGCTCCTAAATTATTTGCCTGACTGGTAAAATATATTTAGCCAATCCGCCACTATGCAACCCATTTTTTTACCATCACGTCAAGTTGTATATTTTGGGTAAATACTGTTATATTGTCAACAACAAAAAAAGATTCACTAGTATGTCAATCTGAGTGTCAAAAAATCTTTTCATTAAGATTTTAGAAAATATTAATATCTTTAATTAATAGTATTTATTGACAAAAAAATATTGTAAAAAAAAGGCTTAAGAATCTAATAAATATTTTAACAAAATGTTTCTTAGCATAATATAACAAGTATTTATTTTTATTAAAAAAATTGTTATTTTTAAATCTTTATGAAAATAAAAGGTCTATCTTCTTTTTAGATCTCTATGAAAACACTTTGAAATGAAAACATAATTTTTGACACTTGAATAATTTATTTCTTTATTCTCTCTAACCTCTTTAACTACTTTTAAAGTTATTTTTATTTGTAACATTATTGCTGTTATATGCACACACAGATAGATGTGAATGTGTAAATATGTGTTCATATTATATGCACACACAGGTAGATGTGCATGTGTAAATATGTGTTTATATTTATAACTTTTTAAAGTAAACTATTCTTTTTTTTCTTTTCATTGCAGATAAAAAAATAGAGGCAGTTACAAAACGACCAAATAAACCTTTACGAGCGCGCTCAAAAAGTCTGGTGAATTCATTAGCAAGAACTGTTAGTGGATCTGGTTCTGTGCCAAGGTTTTTTTTTTAATTTATGGATATTAATCATTTCTATTGTCATATACAAAGTCATATTACTAAATTACAGACGACTAAGTATACTAACTTGATATAACAGGCAATAGTAATTTAACATGCAAGATTTTGGTTTGTATGAACCATATCTTATTTATTCTTTGCTTGTAATTTTATTTTTTTAAAAACAACTCTGTTGTTGTGGTTTTATATTTTTAAAACTGCATTATGTTGATATCATAGACTAGCTATAGATCTTTATGTTGTAGTTGCTAAGTTACATAGTTACATATAAAGCTGTAATATGTAGCTATCAACATGTTATTATAAAATATGAAGATCTATAATTATATTAATAATTATTTTTAATTTACTAACTTCATTGCTTTATTTAGGTTTGGTGTTGATAGCATTGATGATAAAAAATTAGAAAAAGTGAGTGATTTTTGTTGTTGTAAAAAACGTGATTTTTAATTTAACAGTTTTTTGTTCTTTATTTTGTAAATAAGGAATAATATTGTAATTTAATTTTTTTAAATTTGTTTTTGTTTTATGTTTAAAAATTATATTTATTGTCCTAAAAATTGTTCAAAAATCATATTTATTGTTACTATATATTATTCATAATTAGTACTGTAATTCAGGGAAATTTAGAAAATCTGGGAAATTGGGAAGTTATGATTAATAGAATAAGGTGGAAAAATTTTTTTTTTTCTTTTTTGATAATTTCAATCGTTAAAATATCTTTGTCAGAAACACATCTATGACTAACAAACAAAATATAAAAAAAGTACTCCTCCAAAAAAAGTAAATAAAAGAAAGTAATCCTCCAAAACATTTATATTTTGTTCTGAAATGATGGATTAAAACTAAAAAAAGTTTTTTTTTAAATCTCTGTTAGTAGACCAAATTCCACTTAATTAAATATTCTACAGTAACTTATTAAAAGTAAATATAAAAAACAATTTTATAATAATTGGTGACTTATTTGGAAAGGTTTTTTAGTTAAATAAAAAATATGAATACACAATCTTTAAGTTTAAATATTACTTTTTGTTAACCATCAACCGAGACCAGATTTTTTTTATAAAACTACAAAAATGTCAGGATTAGAAAGATTTTATAATTTTCTGCAGACACAAAAAAATAAACATAAAGACATTTGTTAAAATATTTTTATTTTATAACAAACATTGCATAATTTTATAGATTTTTATTTTATGATTTTAAATTTTCTTTTCTTAAACCATTTAAAATAATTAAATATTTTATTCAAAATTATTGAATATTTTAGTTAATGGAAAATGTTGATAAATGGAGTTTTGATATATCTCAACTTGCTGTTTTTACAAAAAATCGTCCACTACTGAGTATCACATATACTATACTTCAGGTTTGTTTATATTTGTATTTTTTATTTAAATATTTTATAACCTATAAAATTTATATTGCTGTAAATAATTTTTAGGCAAGAGACTTGCTAAGACCTTTCAAAATCCGACCATGGATTCTTGCTAATTACATCAATATTATCGAGGTAAATATAGTGTAACAAATTCTTCAACAAGTTTTTGTTAAAATTTGGATTAAAAAATTTACTTAATTGCGAAGTTGACTTTGGCTTCAACTTGTGCTAAACTTGAAACAGAAATTTATCTTTCACTTAAGTTTCGTAAAAATTACATAATTCATTTAACTTTCAGTTAATTTCAAATGGTAATTTTTATCAATAAAATAAGAAATTAATTACAAAATGTATTATATATTAGAAATAAAGTCTTAACAAGACAATAATCATTTTTAAGCATGAAATTTATTTATCACTTATTTAATCTTATGCTATTTAAATGCTTTCAAAAAATACTAAAGGCAATAGGTTTTTACTTTTTGTAAACGTATATTATTTGTAAATGTATTTACAAATTGTAAATTAATAAAACGTTTAAAAAATTTACGTAATTACACAAATTTTTTATTTTTAATTACAAATACATTTTAATAAATAAAATATTACTTTCTTTAACTTGTTGTTCATCATGTTTTAAAATATGGTTAATTAAGAACTTGTTATTTAAAATAAAATTTCATTTATAAAAAATGATTATTCAAAATGTACTTTCATAGTTTTTATAAAAGTAATAGTTTATGAATTTTTTGCTCAATAATACTGTAAACATAACTAATTTTTATATTATCAATCAAAGTTTTCTATAAATAATATTCAATGCATGGTAATTTACTAATGCATGGTAGGTCAGTTAAGTTTGATAAAAAAAATTTGTCTTTGGCTCAGTTAAATTTAAGGTACCCATGGTCTAAATTCATCCCTTTGAATTAGTAAATGACCAGAGTTGATATTTGACCGGGGCTGGGTTTGTGACCGGGGCTGGTCACAAACCCAGTATTTTAAAGTATATTTTTATAAATCAAAATTCATGTTATATTTTGTATATATATGCATATATAAACATCATTATGATCAACATGATCATCATCATCATCACTGTCGTTATCATCATCATCATCATCATCATCATCATCATCATCATCATCATCATCATCATCATCATCATCATCATCATCATCATCATCAGGCTTTAGCCTTCCTCTTTTATGCTGTTTCTCTAATCATTGTCAATTGTCAAACGAGCTATCATCTCTATTAGGATAAAACAAAACTCATTTTTGCTTGGCTTCTTATTCAACAAGTTGTATCCTTTTACCACCTTGCCTAATCACAATGATTAGGCAGGATGGTATTTTTAATTTAACCAATATCATCCCATTACTTTTTTTTCTCCACTTCAAGCACTAAATGTAAGTATAAAATTATAATATATAAAGAATTATAAATTTTTTTGGTTTGCGAAAAGTCTCATTTTTAGCCGGGGCAGGGCCCAGGTTGCTTCCTTCTTTGAATTTGGGTCTCGAAAAGCTAACTTCGTCTGTCCTTATGTATTTTTTTATATTACATTTATTTGACATTCTAAATTATCTTTATTTTAGATTGTTATTATTCTTTTAATGAATTGGTTTGTTTTCTTATGTAAAATTTCTTTTTTTATATATAAATATTGTGAAAACATTTTTTTTTTTTATATAGTCACATTACGTCAGTGAAGTATCATTTCACAATTCCCTTCATGCAGCTGATGTTGTCCATGCCACACATTGTCTCTTATCTTCGTCTGTATTTGAAGTAAGTTGCTTTTTTTAGAATTTTTTTTTTTACATAAGTTATTTCTATTATTGCTTATTATTATTCATATTAATAATTATTACTATTACATATTACTTGTTTTAATTATTATTACATATTACTTGTTTTAATTATTATTACATATTACTTGTTTTAATTACTTTATTTTAGTATATTAATTTGTTTATATATTTGAAGAATTATAGTAAGAATATTTGTTGTAGAAACTACAGTAACCATTAACAACAGTAACAATATTACTTGTAGCACCTGTAATAAAAGTTAAATGATATTTGTTTTAAGGGTGTCTTTAATGACCTAGAAATGCTAGCAGCAATAATTGCTAGTGCTATCCACGATGTTGATCACCCTGGTGTTAACAATCAGTTTTTAGTGAACACTAGTTCTCAAATGGCATTAATGTATAACGATGAGAGTGTATTGGAAAATCATCATTTAGCTGTTGCTTTCCAACTCATGCAAAATGACAACTGTGATATCTTGGATTCATTATCAAAGTCTGAGCGACAGCTTTTCAGAAAGATGGTCATAGAAATGGTTGGTTTCACTTACAATTATTTTCATGATTATATATATATATATATATATATATATATATATATATATATATATATATATATACATATATATATATATATATATATATATATATATATATATATATATATATATATATATATATATATATATATATATATATATATATATATATATGTATATATATATATATTTATATATTTATATATATTTATATATATATAAATATGTAAAATAGTTTTTATATATTTATATATAAATATATAAAATAATTTTTATATATTTATATATAACTAGGAGTAAGTTACCTGTTTTATGCATCGCTTAGTACAAGTAACACATAAAGCCAGTGACATATAAGGTCAAGCAATTTGGAGGGTCTAAAATTAAGAGAGGGGAGCTAAGACAGTCAGAATCAGAGTTTGAATAAAAAAAACTAAAATTTTCTAAAAATTGGGGGGCGATTGCCCCCTCCGTCCCCTCTGTTCCTATGCCAGTGCATAAAGCGCAAACATGATCTTATTTTATAAAGAAATATTGATATGTGTACAATATTCTTTAACAATAATTAACTCCATAATGTTGCTGTAAAATAGGTTAAACTGGGGTAAAGTGAACTAGGGGTAAAGTGAACTATTTAATTATATTAAAAAATTACTACATTTAAAAATCTTTTTGTTTAGTAATTTAGCATTACTTAATACAACATTTTAAAATACAACATTTTTGCTTAATACAACATTTTAAAATTTTTCAAAAAAAATAAAATTTAAAATCAAGCTTTTGTTTTGATGTAAAAGCCATTTTAAAAAACGAGTTTTGCAGAAGTTTTAAAATTGCATTATCAAACTTTGCGATAGGTTTTACTAAATTTAAAGTTTGTTAATGCAAATATCAGTTATTATTTATATACATTTTGAAAATAGTATAATGCTGCTTTACAAATATTATAGTTTTTATCATGATATAAAACAGCTAAGTTTTTAGTTTAAATATCAATTTAGTTCACTTTACCCCTCATTTTTCTATCTAATAGGGGTAAAGTGAACTAGTCTTTTTGTTATGTTTTTTAATCAAATAGTTTTAGTAGAACTGTATACATACATCGTAATTACTTAACTAAATTGTTTACTCTTAAAATAAATATTTATCTTAGAAATTTGCTTAAAGTTCATTTCAGAAATATAATATATTGAAATAATGCCTAAAAACTGGATTAAGAAAAATCTTGAAGGAAAACATATGCATCTAACTTGGTATTGCATATCTAATTCTCAGTAGGTAAACCTTCAAACATATGCACCTAATTTGGCTAATTGCTTATCTTTGATGGTCATATGAGTCTTATTTCTTTAGAAGCTGTTAAAAAAGAAATTGAATATTGTGCAACTATTTTGTGTTTGCCAGCACACTGTTTGCTTCTGCTACAACCACTTGATGTGGGAGTCTTTAACCAAGTTAAATATGTATGGCGTAAAATTATGGTTAATTGGTATACCGAGTCAAGGCTGAAGGTGGATGGGAAATCTGTTTTTTATCTTTACTAAAAAAACTCTATGATACCTCTTTTAAGCCAGCTCATTTAGTAAAATCATTTGCCAGTACTGGAGTTTTCCCCTTTGATCCATCTGCTATATCATCTGACAAGGTAACTTCTTTCAAAATCTATAAACACCCTTTTTCTCAGAAAACAAATTATTGTGACAATCACATCCTTCAAAACATCACTTTAAACACCAATAGCAACAATCAAAACAATACTTGTGAAATTTTTTTTATTGAGAAGTCAAAAAATAAAAACAACACTAATATCTGTAGACAAAGACTTAATGAAAAAATAAATCAACTATTAATATCAGATGTAGAATTATTTAATTGAAATAAAATCATAAAAGAAATGATCAAAAGTGAAAGAACAATAAATGGCCACAAAGGGTGATGTTTGTTCATACAACAAGCGACCTACGAAAAAAATAAAAAGATGCTATGGAGGTGAGTGTCTTACATCTGAAGATGCGTTTGAAAGATTAAACGATGAAGAAAATAAAAGCTATAAAAAAAAGATCAAGCAGCAACGCAAAATACAAAATAAAAAAAATAATTTATCAAAAATAACAAACACAGAAGAGTTAAAGATGAAGTAGTTCACTTTACCCCAATGTGGGGGTAAAGTGAACTAGTGAACATGTTTTTTTTAAATATATGTTTTGTATTGTAATAATAATAATCTTTGTTTCATGTTGTACATAATACTTTAAATCATATAAATTTTGAAAACTGCAAGATGTTAGGCTTTTTTTCTGAATAATTTTCCTTTAAATTTTGAAAATAGTTCACTTTACCCCAGTTTACCCTTCCAAAAATTCATGCCCAAATTTGAAAAGATTTCCTAACCCCCCCCCTCTCTCATCCCCCTCCTCTAAACACAAATGCACCCTTAGAATTCCCCCTGGTTGCATGGCATTGTGATCAAAAAGTTTAATTGATCCTTAATAAAAAAAACAAATTTTCCAAAAGCGAAAGAAGTGCCGCTAAATCAACTGAGGGTTTGGCATGGGGCAGCAATCTTTTCAATTTTTTATTTTTTATTTTTCTGAAAAAGCTGTATGCTATAAAGATAAGCAGAACTAGTAAGCATATGCTAATCCAAACACATTATAGTAAATATATATATATATTTTTTTATTTAATTCGCCTCCCCAAGTCCGAGAAGGTCACTACAAACAAGGAGGCTACTTAATTGTGATTATAATAAATATATATATATTTTTTATTATTTTTATTGGCAATGATAAGATAAAGTTCTTATTTTTTCTCACCAGCGTACTTGTTAGTGAAAATTTTTTTTTATAGTTGAATCATTGTTATAGGTGCTTGCCACAGACAACGCCAAGCATATGAACATCTTGGGCTCTCTTAAAACCATGGTAGAAACCAAACGACTTTCTGGTTCACCAGTACAACTTGATACATTTAATGAAAAAATGCATGTTCTTAAATGCTTGGTGCATTGTGCTGATCTAAGTAATCCGACAAGGCCCCTTGATTTATACAAAATGTGGGTGGAACGCCTTATGGAAGAATTTTTTAGACAGGTAATTTAATGCCTAGTTATTTGATTATTTTATTTTTTAAAAGGTTATAGGGTAATCCTTCAGTTAAGCAGTGTATAATAAAATTATTTTCTTTTTTTGCACTTGTCACAATTACGTCTGAATATGGGTTCAAGCATCTAATAATTATGTCTGTTATAACGCACTATTTCACAGATCAAAAAAATTTAAGGGTTAGAGTTAGGGTTTAGAGTTAATTTTCGTATTAAAACAACCTGACCCTTGCCTTAACCTATTTGGATCAGCCATAACTCTAAATCTGATCCTAATCATGATTTTCATTACCCTAAGCTTTGCCCTCACCTGATCTATTTTTTTTGTGTGTGGAAGGGTACGTTGTTTCAAATGTAGTTTAAAAATAAATCAAGTACAAAAAAAGTAAATAAATAGTTTTATTTGATACTGCCTAACTAAAAGGTTGCTGGTTATACATTATAAAATTTGTAAAAAGGTTTACTATTTTACTTGTATACATATGTATGTATATGACTTTTTATGATAAGGGAGATATTGAACGTGAGCGTGGAATGGAGATCAGTCCAATGATGGATAGGCAAAATCCAAATGTGGAAAAATCACAGGCAAGTTTTTCTTTTTTTTGTTGTTGTTGTTACTTTCACTTTTAATTGAGTTGGTTTTAATTAAAAAATATATATAATTTTAAAATTAATACAGTCTTAGTTAATATGTTTATTAACTGGATGCTATCAAATGGTCTATAAATGTTACCCGCAAGTGTAACTTGTTTGCTTTTTTTTTCCCATTCACCTACCATGTTTAATATTTCATATTTAAATGAAATAAGTTAAATTGTGGCTTGACTTGACTATATGGCTTCTCACACACTTTTTGCAATTTTTTCTATGAATATTATCTACCTTATTTCTATGAATATTATCTACCTTATTTCTATGAATATTATCTACTTTATTTCCTTTCCTGAAAATCTTATTTACTTTACTTATTATTAATATCTTTTCATAATAATTTTCTTTTTAAAGTGCATTTTGCTTATTGCAATAAGATATTTTCTTTTTTGTGTGTGAATCTAATCATTTTGCGGTTGGTTGCCCAAAACCTCTTTAGTACTTAATCCACATCAATGACCCTTGCTTTAAAGCAAATCATTTAACAGTTGACCATAAAGTTTATTATTTTAATTACTAAACATGTACATGTTTAAAATACAAAATAATAATAAAAAAAAACTAACCACAAGAACTTTAGCAATGATTATGATGCACAAATTCACTAAATATTTTTTTGACATCAAAATGTCTGAGAAACCATTTAAACTATTAACAAATTTTAATGAATTAAAATTTATTAGAATAGTTAATATAAAAGTATGTGATTTTAATCACATGATAATTGTAATCACCTGATAACTTTATAACAATCACATGGCTAATGGAGTAATTTCCCTTAATAAAGTTGACCACATATTTACGTAATTGCTAAAACTACTAACAAATTAAAATTTAACTTAAAAATAGTTTACAGAGCTAAATAATAAATCTTTAGAAACCAAACAAGTTATTTTGAAAAAGATGTTTACAGTTTTTATACTGTTGTTTAACAAACCTGTTGGTGTTGCTAAACCTACAGTTGGTTTTGCTTAACAAACCTGTTGGTTTTTCTTAACAAACCCACTGTTAGTGGTGGCTAACAAATAGCAGAAAATTTATTACATTAATTGACTAAGTTAACAATGTGAACCAAAGTGTACTTTGGTTCAGCAAAGTATACTTTGGTTTACTTGTACACAACTTGTACAACAACAGCATTTAATATATGGTACTCAAACTTTTTAAGTGAGTTTTTCTCGAACATCATTTCTTTAGAATTCGGTCCTTTCATCTTGTTTTCTGATTTATATAATTTGCAATCTTTTAAGCCATCTGTTAATCGTTATCTTGCTCTATAAACTTCATCTTTTCTCTTCCAGTAACTTCCAACTCTAATAGTGATTGCTTGGAGCATTGTTGGAAGTGAAGATGTTTAAAAATAAAATAAAAAAAGTTTTTATTAATAATTTAATATTAATATTTTATTAATAATTTTGTGTTATTAATCGTGCTACTTCAAATATATTCAAAAATCTTAAATTTATTTTTATTAAAATTTCTATTTAATACTTATTTAATGCTGATAGAAACCAGTAACTTTGTCGCTCTTACGTTTTTTGCTCGTAACCATGTCATCTACATAAATGTCAAGTCTCCTTGTGGTCCAAAGTTTGTTCTGCCAAATTACTTAACAACCTATATATATAATAATAATTTTGCCAAACTTTCTAATTTCCCTTCCCTCATTTACTGAAATTTTGAGTTAAAATGAAAAGGAATTCTAAAGATTAAACTTGTTTAATAAACTACTTTCAACATTTTAAAAGAATTATGCAAATCAAAGGGTTGTTAATAAAACTAAAATAAGGTTGATTAATAAACTTTTAAGGTTTGAAACAAAATAATCTTAAAAAATAAAAATCTTTTTGATTGTTTTGTTCAAACTAAATTAGCAGATTTTTTTGTCACCATAACAACGAACAGCTTAATCCGTTGTTTTGGTGACAAAATGACGAAACCGATGTTTTGACGTGTAATTTTATTCATATATTTATTATATACTTAGAAAAAAAGAATATAAGAAAATAAAAGTTGGAAAAGTATAGTTTAGAAAGATAATTATGGTTTAGAAAGATAAGTATAGTTAGGTTTAAAATTTAGTTTGGCTCTAATATCTTATTTATTGGGATAATATGACCAATTAGCTTGTGTTGCTATGAGTTCTCCTTTAGCATCAATTTTAGTAAATATTTTTATCAAATCACATAAGCGATGGGTGACGTTATTAGTATTTTTAATTCTGAATTTGAAGCTTAGAAGCTTTTTAAACATCCTAATATAAAAAATAAAATCTTGAAACATGGAAAGTGAACAAAATAGACAAATTGTTTACTAATAAATGAGAAAAATAAGAAAGTCAAAATACTCTAATATAAAGTTATCGTAATTATTATATCACAAATTATTCTTGTTATAATCTTTATCTAATACGTTATTTGATTGATAAAAGGTATAAAATTAACAAAACATGACCAGGATTTATTAAAGACTTGAAAAATATTTATAATTTAAAAAAAGTAATTTAAATAATTTAAAATCTATTTCTACAAAAAAAAAAAAAAAAAGTATAAACATTAAAATAATAAATTTTTTTCCTTTTTTTTGTTGGTTGCTTTATCTTGTCATAATTTTATTATATTTAATCGTCCGTAAATATTTCTCTGTAATGTTTTCATATTGATATTATAAGAAATAATCTTTTTAAAATAGGTCGTTTTTATTGACTATGTAGTCCATCCATTATGGGAGACTTGGAGTGACCTTGTGTACCCGGATGCACAAGAGATTCTAGATCGACTTGTTACAAATCGAGAATATTATCGATCGTTAAGTTCTACTAATATGAGTGGAGATACTTCGGCTTCGCTCTTAACAACGAAAATGCCTGTAACATGTGAAACCGATATTAACGGTGATTTTGTTATTATTGTATGGTATTGTTCAAATGTTTTTATTAGTTTTCAAATCTCCCTCCCCCCTCCCCTCCCTACTTTTCATCATTTTAAAATTATTGTTTTTAGATTCTTCTGATGACAAAAATATTTCGAGCAAAAAGAATGTAAAACTTTTTCAGCAGCAAGAAACAGAACGGATCGAACTTCTCAGTGTAAAAAATATACGGCGAATGTCTGATACGGACGTTTTGAAATTCACTAGTAGAGCAGTTAAAACAAAAGAAACAATTTATGAAAATGAGAGTAAACTTTGTAACTGGTCTTTAAATGCGGCTAAAAATTCCGGAACCGATGAAAATCAGAACTTATTAAATGGTGATTTATTAACGAACTTGAGGACTAATGTTACTAGCATCCAACCACAAGTTTCGTAGCCGTAAAATTTGGAGTAAGTTGATTTTAGTTACTTAACTAAAGTCTACAGAAACACGTGACATTAACATGTGACTCACAATCATGTTAAATAAGATAATATCTACTTCATCACTGGAAAAGTCTAGATTTTTTTGACGACGTGATATTATCAAAAATGGGTGAATCTGTTAAAAACTTATCTTGCTCTCTGGGCATATAAAAATAAACTTGAAAATCAAGTTATATGGCGAAGGTATTTGCATTTGGTACTTGTCTATTTACCGATACCGTTCAAAAAGAAATCTTTGTATAAATTTATCATAGCTTTCATATATTATAGGTGTATTTTAATAATCTTTAATGGATTTTAGTTGTTTATTGCTGTTTATATTTTTTACTTAAATAATATTTTAGTTTAATTTCCCCGCAATACATTCTCTACTACATCGATAAAATATATTTTTATATGTGCAAATGTTACTGTAATCAGTTTAATTTAACCAACAATTAATTTGTAGTTGTTAAATTTTGAAAAAAAATTAGTTAACAATTGCAAATTAATAATACTAATATCCGAGTTTTTAAAAAAGCAAATTTCTCGTCTTGAATCTAACACTTTACTTTCTAACAATCTCTCTAATAGTCAAACAACTTAATTTCTAACAATCTCTCTCATAATCTAACAACTTACTCTCTGACGATCTCTCTATTAATCTTACAACTTACTCTCTGACAATCATTACAGATTTTGATCCTCTTGTTCTACTGCTGACTTGTTAATCGTTTTTTATGTTCATGAAAAAGGTTCATGCATTAGATAAATCGATTAAGCAAGGGCAAAAGAAAGAAGCAGCCGATCCTGAATCGAATATTCTGGGACAGCTTGGGACTTGCTTGTTTTTTTTTTGTTTCAATTTTGAATGCAACTCTTTAGTTGCATTATTTTATTTTAATGTTTTATAATCTTCATTTATTCATCTACTGTTTTTATTTGGGTTTTTGGTGAATTCTCTCTAATAATGTTTACATAATTATACATAATTATGTAAACAATTATGCAAAAAAATAAATAATGATAAAAATTGAATTTTTGAGATGTTTTGATGGTTTTCTCAATATAACATAACGCGACATCCGACTGGTTTTGGTCAGATGCGTCACAAATAAGGTTAATTAAATTAGCATAATTGTTTACATAATTATGTAAACAATTATGCAAAAAAATAAATAATGATAAAAATTGAATTTTTGAGATGTTTTGATGGTTTTCTCAATATAACATAACGCGACATCCGACTGGTTTTGGTCAGATGCGTCACAAATAAGGAATTGTTTGATGGCTGATGAAATTAGCGGTTTAAAAGTTTGATCGCCAATCAAATTAGCAATTAAAAAAAAAAAACTATTGGTGGAAAATCGTTCATGCCACAATAACTTAATTTTTGATGGATTAACTGAGCTGCCTAACGAAACTTGGAGTGATTGTGCAAATCAACTTAGAGATATATTTAGAAACAAGATGGGAATCTTGGAGGACATAACTATTGAAAGAGCTCATAGTGTCGGGAAAATAAATGACAATAAATCTCCAAGAACAATAATTATTAAACTATTAGACTTACAAAATAAAAATAAAGTTTTAACATTAGCGAAAAAACTCAAGGGTGCAGGGATATTCATCAACGAAGATTACGCCAATGAGACACTGGAAATAAGGAAAAAGCTATCGGAAGATGTTAAAAGATTTCGCAAAGAAGGTAAATACGCTATTATTAAAGTATGATAAAATAATCGTTAAAGAACTTTGTAAACAAAGAAATCGGCGAGCTGTAAAGCCGCAATTTTTGTAATTAGAAAGTTATTAAACTGACATAATGGCTCTCGAATCAATTAACTTTAAAAGTCTTACTACGATAATTTTAAAACCGCAAATAATATATTATCGCATGACCTTTATCACGTTAATTAAAAAATATTTAACGAAAAATGTTGTAATACAGAATATTTTGATATTGATACCTTAAGAACCCAAATTAATACATGTAATGAAGATTTTTCGGCTATACACATAAACATAAGAATTATTAACACAAATATTAACAAATTAAAATTCTTTCTTTTAGAATGTAATTAATTATTCAGCATGGTTTGTCTTATAGAAGCATGGTGTACTGACGAATTTTCACAAACAAATTCAAATTTTCATATTTTGAAATACAAAATGATTTTTTTTGAAAAAAAAAAAAATACTTAGAGAGGAGGAGGAATTATAGTGTATAATCAGGATGATTTAGAAAAAAATGATTAGAAATGAAATTTCATTTTCTAATGCAGACTGTGAGACTCTTACAATTCAAATAATTATTCACAAAAAGAAAAAGATTCTAGTAACTACTTGTTACAGACCACCTGATGGCAATTTTATTATATTTTTTGACTATTTGAATCAAGTTTTTATTAAAACCATCAGTGAAATAAAAAATTATTTTGCATAAGAGACTTGAACAAAGACTGTTTAAAATGCAATGAACACGCCAACACAAAAACCTTCTTTGATAATTTTTCAGCACGGTATACTCTCATTAATAAATAAACCCACACGAGTCACTTCAACATCAATTACGGCCATAGATAGTGCAGGGCCAACGACGCCGGGGGCACGTGCTCCCCACTTTTTTCTAAATATTTTTTTAAATATTTTATTCTATATATTCTAAATATTCACTTTTTGTAAATATTGGCCCAAACCTAGCATGACAATAAATAATTCAAACAAATCATTTAATAACTATTTTATTGACCATACTAGCTTACTTCCTGAAAATAATCTTAAGTTAGAGGAACTCGAAGAAGCAAAAAAATCATTTAAAAAAACAAAGCTCCTGGCATCGATGATATTTCCAGTAATGTAGTAATAAATATCTTACTCTTTATAAAAGATCCTCTTTTTAAGATTTTTAACTCAATTCAAACAGGAGTTGTCCCAGAAAAATTAAAAATAGCAAAAATTTGTACTAATACTTAAAACTGGAGACACGACATCACCAATCATAGACCTATCTCAATTCTTTCTGTATTTTCCAAGCTTCTGTAACGAATAATCTATAATAGACTCTACAAGTATCTAACAGAAAACAAAATTTTAGGTAAATATCAGTACGGTTTTCTAACAAATTATTCAACGGAACATGCAATCATAGACCTCATTAACAGCATCAGCTCATCTTTTGATAAAGAACAGTTTGTATTGGAAGTCTTTATTGGTCTGACAAAAACTTTCGATACGGTCAACCATAAAATTCTGATTGAAAAAATGAAAAAATATGGTATAAAAAATAAAACTATTAAATGGTTCACCAGTTATTTAAATGATAGGCAGCAATGTGTCGTAACTGACGATATTTCTAATTTAAAGCTATTAAAAATAAAATGTTGTATTCCACAAAGATCAATTCTTGCCCCTTTGTTATTCCTTATATACATTAATGACCTTCCTAAAGCCTCTACAATTCTTAATTGCATAATGTTTGCAGATGACACAAATCTGTTTTATTTACCTTCTTCTATCGATGACCTTTTTGACTGTCAACCTTGAGCTTCAACAACATTAAACATGGTTCAGTGCTAATAAGTTATCAATAAACGTACAAAAAACTAAATACCTTATCTTACTCAAAGCAACAAAAAAAGGCAACTCCATCAATTCTTCCCTCTCTTAGTATCAATTTCAACAATATTGAAAAAACCCAAACAATTAAATTTATTGGAGTGGTTATAAACAGAAATATTTCATGGACTGCTCACATCAACACTCAAATATCTAAAAATCTGGGTTTACTTTTCAAAACTAAGCCATTTTTATCACAAAAAAACTTAAAAATTTTTAACTTTTTGTTTATACATAGTCATCTTACATCTAACAGGAAGACCCCAGTGGAATTTACAATTGTTCATATCAAACACCGGCGCTTCCACATTTGCATTCCTAATCGCTGGTGCCAATATTGTAGTGATGAAAGTACAAAATGAATCTGCATTCCAGCCTCCAGTTTTTATTTCATAAGCCAGCACTCCCATTGTTGAAACAGCACAAATCAAACTAACATTCTTGCCACAATTTCCAGACGACTGTTAAGTTGCTAGCGCACCTCTTAGCGAATGTCCATATGTGCTGTTAATGTGCACATTAAAAATTCTTTACTTTTCGTTAATATATAGTCATCTTACATACGCTAACATCGCTTGGGGAAGCATACACAAGACAAAATTAATGTCTCTTTATCGACGGCAGAAACATGCTTCTAGAATAATATATCATCAAAACAAACTTACACATGCTAAACCTCTACTAAAAGAAATAAAAGCGCTAAACATTAATCAAATTAATCTCTATGCTAATAGAGATAATATACTATTTATGCTAAAATACAAAATTGAGATTAGTTCCTTCACGATTTACAGAAAACTTCTTTCATTCAATTACCAATAAGTTTAACACAAGAGCAACTGATAACTTTATCGTACCCGAAAAAAGCAAAAAAACTCTCAATATATGGATTTATAGTCTCAGTTCTGTTCCGCAAATTATCTCAAAATTGTTTAGAAAAGTAAACATTTCTAGAATTTGATAAGATTTGAGAAAAAAGTTGAGTTGCAGAATATGACACATTGATATTACTTTGATATAAAATCTTTGATATAAATTTTTTTTAACACTAAATATCTTTCCCAGCCAAATTTATCACTAACTTAAGTTCGAAATATTTATCTTACTAAACGATTTTGTGATAATTTACGGAACGAAACTGAGACTATAAAGCCGTGTATTCTCTATCTTTTATCGAGGCCCCTATTTATCTAAAAAATTCCGAAATACACCTTAGTTACTCTTCCTGACAATATATTTTCTTTAAAATTAAAACTTAAAAATCTTGTTCTTATTATAGATAATTACCATTATCTCCTAAAGCGCCGGAAAAATTAACCTTACCCTCAAAACTTATAGCCTTGTTGTCACCCCCACAAGTTTAAATAGCATTGCCAACATCTGCAATAAATATTGTAGCCAGCTCAGAAGACAATGATAATGTCAAAGATAAAATCTCCAGATTTCCTTACATTTCTTAGAACTTGATTCAGAAAAAAATACTTCAAGTTTTTTGGAAAACTAAAAGTTTATTGTTTGGTATTATACTGGCAATATAACTTTGTATTTCACAAAATTTTATTTTAGATTTTATGTTTCCTAATTTCATAATATTCAATCCTTGTAAAATAAATTCCAATTATTCTTTACTTTTGCAAATAGTCACATTTAACATAATTCTTGGGTGAAATGGTTTCCATAGCAACCACTATATTCAAAAAAGTCAATATTATGGGGGTAGGAGAAGATTTAAACCTTCAATCTTTTTAAAATCGTTATTTTGGCGAGTATTTATGGCATTTTAGACCTCTGTAGTATGGTTCAAAAGATTAGTATACTGGTCATCGACAAAGGAAACATGCTTTTGTGTTTTGTTAACTTTCGTTAAAAAAGAGCATTAGCAAGTTTTAAAATTTTTCAAGTTACCTGCTGGTTTTTTATCAGTAGCATTAACAGTTATGTTTTTAGAATTTAGTTAAAAATTTTATTCAAATTTTATATTAACATTGAGGTTATTATGTGGTATAAAATTAATGGAATTCCATTAATTTTATACCACATTATAACCTCAATGTTAATGAAAAATTTGTATAAAATTATTAACTAAAATTCTAAAAACATAACTGTTAATGCCACAACTTTTATCCATTAATTCCATTGGAATTAATGGATAAAAGTTGTACAATGAAGGGTAGAAACACCTTCACCAGTACTGAAATTTCGTGATAGGTGAATTGTTTCGTAATTTATGAGTGTAAATTGTAAATCATGTTTGTCGTATTTACACCAGGTTTCTGTATGACAAACTATTTTGAAATTGTGACTTATTTCGTGAATTAAGTGTTTAAAACTTTGAAAGTATTTGTTTATACTTCGAATATTATTAATTAATTTAAAATTGAAAATGTGTTTTTATTGTGTAAAAGATAAACTTCAGAACCAGAAGTTGAATAGTATTAGCTTTTTAATTACTTTAGGTTAAAATATTTACTGACTTTGACATTATAACAAACAGTGACATTTTCATCGCAAATTTTTATTAATAAATTATCGTCTATTTTAAAATAAAAAAACTCAAAAAATCTAACCAAAATTGGATAAAACAAAAATATATTGGTACTTATATAGTGTTTGTGGAGACAGCACCTCGTTTCTTCACAGTCCAATCGCAAATGACTAGTTTATCTTAGGATGTCACCGCAAATTTACCAGACTTTTTTTTACCTGCGGAACACCGTTTCTCCTTATTTTTTATTGTTTAAGTAACATAACTCACAGACTTCTAGTTTGTATAACATTTTGAATGACTGTATAGAAGGTCTTTGTTAAACTAACAAACAGACTTAAAGTAAATTTTTTTGTTTTTAAAACCATCCGATATTTGATCAATCAGATTGATTATTGTGTGATAAGTCCGATTGCGTTCTCAAAAACCAAATTGTTTGTTTTATAAAATATTATGTTTATTCAGATACTAATATAATCTGGAATGCATAATTAGCT
This sequence comes from Hydra vulgaris, assembly GCF_038396675.1. Lineage (NCBI taxonomy): Eukaryota > Metazoa > Cnidaria > Hydrozoa > Anthoathecata > Hydridae > Hydra > Hydra vulgaris. Next base: position 38,228,966 of record NC_088926.1, read on the forward strand.
GCTTTGAGAAGCAAGATAATATGGATATAGCCTTATAGTTACGTGTTATAGAACTGTCACCATTTTGTTTACAAGGACTATTCTTGCTAATTATTAAGTAATACTTGTGGTTAAGCATAAAGATTATGAATAAAGGTTATCGAACTGTATTAAATATAGCTTCCAAAATACTGGCATTGATATTATCATGACCAGAACTTTTGTTTGATTTTACTGTGGTTAGAGCCGATCAAATTTTGTGTAGTAATTTAGATTCATCCTTCACGGAAGAGAGAGAGAGAGAGAGAGAGAGAGAGAGAGAGAGAGAGAGAGAGAGAGAGAGAGAGAGAGAGAGAGAGAGAGAGAAAGAGAGAGAGTATTTATAAACATTATTTTTGCTTTTTGGTTGATAATTTTAACAGATAATACCTCTCAATCTGCATTGTTTATGTTGAGGTTTTCTATATTTATTTTACGACATGACGTAAATTAAATCAATTAAGTATGAAATGAACACGCCACTGGAAGGTCCGCTTTCTGCTTTCCGCTTCTCCTTCAATTGATTTATTTGATCTACAATCTAATAAGGAAAAAAATCCAGTTTTTTAAAAGTTTTGGGTTTAAAGTAAGTTCTTGAGCACTTAGGTTTCTGTTAAACAGATTAATACTAAATTTGAAGTTTAAACTTTTTGGTAATGCTTTCAGGTTTTTGAATGTTTTTTTTGTTGCTGGTATTTGAATTTAAAATAAAATAAGACGAAGAAGAGAAATAAAAAAGCTCAATATCTTACTGATGTCCTGCTCATGATGTCCTGCTCATTGCCTTTTCTCAATGTCTTGCTGATATTAAACTATTGGTTTCTTTCGAAAGATCAATGTCGTTTGTTAAAAATTGCAGTAAATATATTAAAAACTTTTAAAATATCTTATCCATTTTAAGGGTTATTTACGTATATTCAAAAATTCAAAAAATTCAAAAAATCCTCCAACTTTTTTGCTTTATTTTATTTTTCAAGTTGTTTATAGGTTTATTTTTTATAAATATCTCCCATTATTAACTTCTTTCCGTAACCCCTTCCTCCCCCCTTGGAATTAATTTTCACTTCAGAAGTAAGTTTGAGTTTATTTAGAATCCAAGACTAAATTTGTGTTTTAGTTGATAATTATACTTACATATACTCTAAAAAGAGATCATTAATTCTAAGCAGACATACCAGTGTTATTTCGCTTTGTTATTACAGTGGACATGAGCAGACACGCTAGTGTTACTCTGCTTTGTCACTACAGAGGACATTACTAGTTATCAGAACTGTTTGGCTTTGATGTTTGATGTTTATATAATGTAGTATGAGCTATAAGACGTAATTAAATTTATTTAATAAAAAATTTTATGAAAGTTACCTCTCACAAGTAAAAGATTTTGTAAGTGACTGTAGGGTAGATTAGGGCTATTTGAGCACGTTTAGCAAAAATTGGAATATTTTCAAAAATAATTATGCTGGATCCACAAATTTTGCAAATAAACAATTTTTGGGATCCCTACTCATGATTCACTTAGATATTTGAACACCCAAAATTTATTCTTAAAAACACAGAGGTTTTTAAAAAGTAGCAAAAGTACTCATATTACCCAGACCACTTTGTAATATGAGCTCTTTTAATTAGCTCAAAAAAACAACATTAGCTCAAAAAAACAACATTAATGAATTAAAAAAATACCAACCTTACAATTAGAATTAATTTTTGAAATATAATGATTCGTTATTACCAAAACTTATCATTAAAAGATCAAAATATTGCTATTTTTTAATATTGTTATTATTATTATTGTTGCTATTGTTGTTATTATTACTATTAACATTATTACTATTATTATTATTATTATTATTATTAATAGAATTGTTATCTTTATCATTTGTATTATTATTATTTTGATTATTATTTCCAATAACTGGAGTTTTTATTATTATTGCCTATTATTATTACCGATACTTATATTACTACATTATTTACAAGGTTGTTACTGTATATTATTATAATCTACTTCTCTTTTTTTGCTATATTTTAATTAGGTATATAAAAGTCTTTATTCTAGATAGATGTATAAAAGAAATTTGAATTATATCCGAAACTATCAAACTTCTTACTTAATTATTATTCCAAAAGTTTTTCGTTTAAGTATTGTACTGTTTTAGTTTTTTTTTTAGTTTTTTTTGTGTGTGTGTGTTCTTTTTGTGTTTTTTTGTGTTTTTTGTTTTTTAGTTTGGTGTTTTAGTTTCTTATTATGGTGTTTACTTTAAATTAGTACTTGTACTATATGTAAATATTCCATGAAATGTAAATTCTATTTCAGTATACATTTAATTTGAATTATAGCCATTCCCATTTTGACCCTCATGAACAAGTTTTAATACGCGGAGTGTCGTAAATATTTCCAAGGTATTATTTTCAAAATGAAGTTTTTTTATTTATTTTGGAAGACTATTTATACTCGCGACCCTCTTTTAAAGTTTAACATTTTTACATTTTTTGAGTTTTTACAGGCATTTTCAAACATCGGCGCGAATAGAACTTTACAAATCATTACCTATTTAATAACGTCATTATAAGTGATAGAAGCTTTTTTATCTATACCGATTGTGCGCATTTTTTATTACTATTATTTTTGTTAACTGGAGGTATTTTAAAAACGCACAAACTCGTTATGAAATTTAAAAAACATGGTTTTTAAACACGATAACGTTGAGGCCCAATACACAGCAATTAGAAGTTTGTCAATTGCTTTTTATTTCATACAGTTCACCCTCTTTAAGCCCTGGCTATCTAAAAGGGGCTTGTACAAAATTAGATAAGTTTCCTGACCGACCATTTTTCTTGTTAACCTCCTGCTATCATGTCATTCAGCCGTAGCCGTAAATAAAACCGTTAAGCTGGAGAATAACGTATTTGTATCATAAAACCATAAAAAGTTAAAAAATAGTAAAGTAAAGATAAAACTGCTTCACTTTAAAATACTTTTTTGCCAAAACAAAATGCATAAGTTTCTAATTTTAAAATTATTTACATTTAGACTTTTGAGAAGTGCAGAGAATATTGTGAATTTGTGGAGAAAAATCAGATCTTAAGGTGAAAATTAACAAATATGGAACTGTTTCACACACCTTGAATTTCATGAAATTTAAGTTGCATTTCTCTAGAATTAAGCAGGTTTTTATTCTGAGTAATAAAATAGTCAAAGAGATCAATAGAATGGGTGACTAAATTTCTCTCTCTAGTGGTTTTTGACCTGCGACATTTCTGATTCTGCAATTTTTAAAGTAAAACTTAATTTCGTAAGTTTTGATATTTTAGTCTTTTTATTTAAAAATAATCTATGTAATAAAGTAACAAATTGCTTAAAATTAATGGTTTGCAAAATGGTTTAAAATCAGATGTAAAATACAAAGAAAATAACTTTGATTTTATCTTGTCAAAAATAAATGTAATAAGTATATAGCAATGTCATTCTTAACCTTGTTTTATCTACATTAAATCATTTTTAATTTACATTTTTAAGATCAACAAGACTATTGGTAGATGTGTACTGAGCCTGTCTCAGAGGTGAATATCAAATCATGGAAAAATCTTAGAGGTGCTTGGTGCTGGCGTTAGCATCTTTTGACCGATATCAAAATATAAATATGGTAAACAGTTCTATATTAAAAAAAAAAAGAGATGTCCGAATAGATGTAAAAACGGATAGAACCAAAGCTGAAATCCTTTTGAAAGCAGTTTTTATTGATAAAGAATAGCCACTAGGTCTTCAGTTGTATATTTCACCAGACTACTGGTTAATTTTAGATATTCTAAGTCATATTCTGAAAAAAATGTCAACGGATGAGGCTCCCTCAAACATTTTGGATACAATGAATTCCAAAACTTTTAAAATCTTTCAAAGCTGCTGACAACTCATCAGAACTCACAGCAAAAACGTAAATCTATTGAGTTTAAGAAATTTTTTTCTCAAAACAAGAAATATATTTCTTGTTTTTTAAAAATAAGTTGGTAGGATATTTATTTCTTAAAACAAGAAACATATTTCTTGTTTTAAGAAAAATATTTCGTAATAAAAAATTCAATTTTGCTGTGTTTACTTTATTCAAGATAATGTAGAGCGTGTGATAAGCTTGGAGAAGCTTCAGAAACTACTTCAAATAAAGAGTTCTTGTAAAAAACCATTAAAAAAGAAGAAGAGTGGATTTATGGAGCAGCTACGGCGACTGCTTCCTCACTTTCTAATTATTGAATGGCTAATAAATTGAGTTTTGATCCGATACCTAACTGCAAACTCTGAACCCTAAAAGTACATTTAAAAATTATTTTTTTACATATTTTCGTGAGATATTTGCCTAAAGCTGAAAATTTTTAGGTATATAAATAATTATAGCTCATTTGCAGTGCTTAAATGCTGAATTCTGAAGCGAATTTGTTTTAGAAACAAGAGATCTGTGGCAGTGATGGATCCAGCATTTTTTGGCATTTGAAATAGCTAACATGGAGCAAAATCCAAGTATTTGTATGTTCACACTTATGTCAAATAATGATGCTTTTTAAAAAGTTGCAATAATTGGAGGCTAGAAACAAAACAACCTTTAAATTTTATTCCCCCTGCCCCAAACGAGAGAGCAACAAGTTGATGAAATAATTTTTTTGCTATTCTTAACTAAATTCATCGATAAATTTTAAGTATTGTTTTTCAATCGCGTTCTAAAATTATGACCATAAAAAATGAAAATTTAAGGCTTTTTTTGTTTCCAGCCTCCAATCCTTGCAATATTTTGCAAAGCATCATTATTTTTCATAAGTATAAACGTACAGTGACAAATATCATGACAAATACTGACAGTTTTAAGTTTGTGCCATGTCTGTTGGATCTCAAACATCAAAAAATGCTGAATCCTTCACTTATCTGTGGTTTGATGCCTACTCTAGGGTTTTTAAGCCACATAAAAAATGTGTATATATATTTTTGAATCACATTAATACGTTTCTATCAAGTAAAAATAAAAAATAAAATTTTTTTAATGTAAAAATACTCCGCATATGGCCATACTCCGCATATGGCCACTACGCCACTCCGCATAAAAATTGTTTGACGAAAAAAATTTATGGGATTGGCTACAGTACTAAAATGCTTTCCGCAACAACATCAGCAATTAGTTTGTTATTTTTTCAATTTCAAACCTCAAAGCTTTGAACAATAAAATTTCAAAGTTTTTGAATTTAAATAACAAAAAAATATTTAGTATTGTTAAAATGTTAAAATTTTTTACTGTGTTTTGTTTTTATTCAAAAAGTACTTAAAACCTCTGCGATTTTTGGACTATAAATTTTCAATTTTTTAAATTTCAATAAAAAACACTGGGTAATTTGAGCATCACACAAAAATGGCATCTATAAATAAAGTCAAAACTAAATGTTTCTATGCATTACATTTAAACAAAAATAGATTAGATTTTTAGCTAACAATTTTTTGTTTATGAAAAAATTAATCTTATTATTTTGGCACCAATATTTTGCGCCACAAATTGGCGTTGTTAAAATGATTTCGATATTTTTTTTAAAACGCAAAAAATTTAACAGCGTTTTAATTAGATGCTAGCCGCTAATTATTGCATATAAATTTAAATAATTTATTGATACATTTATAGCTAAATTCTTATATATTTTATTTAAATTATAGATTTTGAAAATAATAACTTTGACCCTTTTGAAGATAATTTAATAAATAACGAAAAATTTTTTTAAGAAGTTCAAAGGATTTTAATAAAATTTAATGAATTTAATGTATTTTGACCCTTATGAATTTAAGAGAAAAAAAAAATTAACAAAACCATTTTCTATATTACACATAGTAATACATAATAGTACGAGTATTAATCAAAACTTTGATAAGTTTAAAGACTTTTTAAATATTATAAATTACACGTTAGACGTCATATCTGCTACTGAGACTTGGCATGAAAATACAGTTGATTGTAGTTATAATGACAAATTGCCTAACTTCCAGAGATATTCCTATTAAAATTAAGCCAAAATCTAATTTTTCTTTCAAAACTTTTAAAAAGACTAGTTTACAAAAAAAAAAGTGACTAAAAGTATAATTTTCAAGAAAAAAAATTTATTCAAACTTTAACTTATGAACATATTTTAAACAAATGTATAAATAAATATATTTATTTAAATTTTTATGCTATATTTTTCTATACAATGTTCTTATATCCGAATATATTGTTGGCTTAGCATAGGAACAACCACAAATAGTCATTAGGACTAATCCAAAGTAGCGTCCGTCATTGACCAACATTTTTGCGTAACGGAGTACTACTCAAGCGCTGAGTTGGTGGTGGCAGGATTTGAAATCGTATCGTTCAATAGTCCGGGTTTCAACTTTTCGTTCAGGGTAGTAACCATTTAAAAATACAAATAGTAGTAACCATTTAAAATTATCTCAATAAACATTGAGATTATAAATGCACAAAAGCCCTAAACAAAAATAAGATTAAAGGGTTCACAAAAATGTTACCACTTTTAAATTATGAACATATTTCAAGTTAAAAAAATTCTTTTCACTTTAACATTAGAGCGAATCCGAATTCACAGTGAAAGCTAACAGAGTCTTGTATAACAAAAAATAAATTTAACAAACTGTATAAACCAGGGATCGGCAACCTTATGAGGCGGAAGAGCCGAAAGTTACAATTTCAAGTGTTTTCAGCTTTTATGGAGCTACCAACATCTTTTTTTCAATATTATATTAATATACGTAACAGAAACCAAGCGTAAATTTTTTTTGAGTTGTGCCGGCTGGGTATGTAACACAGGACTGTAAACGCTGCCTAATTTCCCTTTTTTTAAAGTAATTAAATTTATATAAAAAAAGTAACAATATTGACGTTAAAATGTTTTCACATACCCCTCCCCCTTGTCAACAATTGTCAAAAATTTTCAAACTCTCCATCATTTGTTGAAATAATTAATAGACAGCCCCTAATATATTTCTTAACAATTATATAGAGACGTCATTTGAGACTGATATTAGTGATCACTTCCCAATATATGTTAAATTAAATCCTTTCAAAGTCGTATGCAAAGGAAATCCTAAAGTTATAACTTTAAAAAACGCAATCTTTTAACATTTAATAAAAATATTCTTTCCAACAAACTTGAGTAAGAGACGTGGAATCACATTTCGTTATAGATATCAAATATTTCTTGATATCTATAACGAAATGTGCCCATACGAATTAAAAATAACTAAAAAAAACTACTAAAATTTTGGATGGATAAAAACTCTACGAAATGCCTAAAAAATAAAAAAAAACTCTTTAATAGATTTTTAAAAACAGAAGTAAAAATATTGATAAAATATACACAAAAATAAAAATGCTCTTTTTTTTAAATAATATTTAACTTCTTTTCAAGAAAGTTAAATATTATTTAAAAAAAAGCAAAAAAAAAACAAATTCGATGAAAAAAAACACATCGGACGTAAAATTAACAATATAATGGGAATAAAATAAAATAAATAGGCTATACTACCTAAAAGAATAAATATCAATAAAACAGAAATTTATATTATTCCGTAAAACTCTCGAATGAGTTAAATATTTTATAAAACATTGGACCAAACTTTGCTGAAAATATAATAACCACACCAAATTCGTTTCAAAAATATCTTAAATCTTTAAATGGCACAGTACTACAAGATAGCAATTTTTTCTTTAAGAGTATGGCCTTTTCTTATTTAAAAAAGAATAAAGTTTTGATGACTAGTAATATAGTTAATTGAATATAGTAATATAGTTAATTCGAACAAAAAGCACTTTTCCAGACCTTTGATTTATGTTATAAAACATTCAAAAACTTTCAATAAATGAAGGGTTTTTTTCGAAAAAATTATCTTTTAATTAAAGCAAAACCATTAATGAAAGACATGCAAATGATGAATATAAATGAAATCATTATTACCAACACTTAATTATTACGTATAAATATAATAACTGCATTTTCAACAGATTTCCAAAACCTTTAATGATAAATTTAAGATTTATCATTAAATTTTTTTGATATTAAGATTTAAAATCTATTCTCTTAGAATAAAAAAATGGAATATTTTTAAATAGCCAAGAATTAGTAGCAAGTATTCTAAATATGGAATAGCATATCGCAGAACAAAACTAAGGAACCCTTTTCAAAAAGGAAAAAGTAATACGGTAAAATTGTTAGGCTTCTTTAAGTTGTTAATAAAAAGTAAGATTTTTAAACAAGATAATTGATTAATTTTTTTTTCTAAATGAACATCGAATTCCATTTTTCTTAATTTTTGATTTATTTGATTTTTTTATTAATTTTATTTTTTTTAATAAAAAAAATAAAATTATTATAATTTTTTTTTATGAGAACGTTTCTTTATAAATTATAATTTCTTATTATAGGAAAACCATATGAAAAATAAAAAAACAATTTTTGAAAGAGCAGCTGTCATAATTACTTAATTTTAAAAGGCTATTTACTTAAGTCTAAGTTTTCGTAAGTATTTTTATAAAACGATCGAGCAGTAAGAAATATCGTAGTAATAATTAGGCTTAATTAATAATAATTATGCCTAATTATTTTTTAATTATGCTTAATTAATAATAATTATGCCTAATTTTTAATAATTATGCTAAATTATTAATAATTATGGTTAATAATTAATAATTATGGTTAATTATTAATAATTATGGTTAATTATTAATAATTATGCTTAATTATTAATAATTATGCGTAATTATTAATAATTATGCGTAATTATTAATAATTATGCTTAATTATTATTAATTATGCTTAATTAATAATAATTATGCTTAATTAATAATAATTACGCATAATTATTATCAGTTATGCTTCAATATTATTAATTATTAGAATTAACTATGCTTAATTATTATTATTAATTAGAAACATGGCTACTGTCTATTTCTACCAGTAAGTGTTTTGTTTATAGGATTGCGCCTGCTTTATCAAGAAAATTTGTTAACTTTAACTGTAAGTTAGGAGATCATATTTTAGCTTGGTCTTCTATTCCGAAAGATCTCAGTGTCATTCGGGATTTTCAACTGAACTATAAAAAGCATATTTTAAACGTTGTATATGCCACTAATACCAGAGCATACCTTACTTTAAAACGCTTCAAGTCTTGCAGTCATAGTATGTTAGTAAAAGCCTTCAATAAATATATTAGGCCTATATTTGAAGATTGCTCTCCAGCTTAGTCGCCATATCATTTTGAACTAATAAAGGTAGTTGAGAACGTGCAGAATCGTTTCACAAAAAAATTCCTGAACTTAAGCAATTTAACCTACGATAACCGACTTCAGTTGCTTGATTTGGAGTCGCTTGAGTTAAGGCGAGTAAACATGATTTATCGACTTGCTACAAAATTCTGCATAACTTTGTCTTAATTAATAAATCTATATTATTTTTTATTGACAACAAAAACAACACGCGATGACTTATATATAATGTACAAACAACATTGTGGACTAGATATTCTCAAATTTAGTTTCTCTTACCGAGTTGGTTACGTTTGGAATCAGTTTCCTTTCGATGTTGTTAATGCCAATAAAATCAACATCTTAAAGAGTAAAACTAACTCAATCAATTTTGAAAAGTTACGTCGGCGTTGACTACATATCTTATTAATTAGTTGTATATAAATTATTTATTCAATGTAGTACGCTTTTACATAACTTATTTTTTTTGGAACGCGCTGTAAATGCTTATCAATATGTATCTGCGTATCTTTTAGAACTTGTATTATTTTTTCTAATAAATACAATCTAATCTAAAGTTAAAATTTTGAAAACTTTTGCAAATTTCTTTAGTTATGTTTTTTATAATATAAACAAAATTGTATAACTATACAACTTTAGTTGTAATTTTTTATATTCAAATTAAAAAGTAAAAATTTCTAAATATTTAATGGAGATTAATTTTTTTTAAATAAACCCAAAGTTCTTCCGGGTACCGACCGGGTAACGACTCTAATTTAAAGCATAATTACCATTTAAGCTGTCTGCTCGGTTATTTTAACAACCTATATTGATTGGTTTTCGTTTTTTTTTTTTTTTTATTTGAAACTTCATTTTATCGACAATCTATGTTTTGTTTATGCGATCAAGCTGACCATGTTTTTGAAAAAAAATCAAACTACTTTAAAAGATCGTTTAAAGCTCCTCAAAAGCTTTCCCATCGTTTTGCAATTGTTATAAGAACAATACACTTGAATCTAATTTTTTAAACAATGGTTCGAGCATTAATGGATAATTTCTAATAAAAACCTTGAACAATAAAATCATAAAAGAATACGTCAAATAGTGCGATAATTTGTATTAAACCACATTTATAACTAATTTGTGCAGTAAAAATTAAAAAAAAAAGTTGGTTTCAAATATTGTTTCATATTTATCTCTTATTGACATTATCTTTTATAGCGAAAAATCATCAATAGAAATGAAATTTGAAGAAGAGCATTGAAAAAGATTTATTAAAAGCTTTTTAATTGGTTTGTTGCGAATCAATGTTGTCTAAGAAAGTAAAAGGTGAAGTAACTATAGTGCTGATGGTCGTTGGTGGTATTTTCAGTTTTTTATCAAATATAGGAAACTCCTGGGAACACATAACACAAAATGGCTCCTACCAATTGGGCTTGTGGAAAATATGTGCAAGTTCTTATAACTTCATATGTGTTAGCAGACAAAGAACAGGTATAAAGTATATATATATATATATATATATATATATATATATATATATATATATATATATATATATTAGTTTAGTTTATTTTTTTCGCCGTGTACAAATGTTTACAACGTACAACAATATAAAAAAGTGGCTAATCAATTAGCTGGTGCAAGAAGAAGGCATAAGTTAGCTTTGTCACCAAGCCTCAATAGTAACGGTACTAAAACCCGTATTATATAAGCAACAGCATTTAAAAAAAGGAAGTTTTAAGATGTTAAGAAACACACACACACACAAATATATATATATACACACACATATGTGTGTGTGTGTGTGTGTGTGTGTGTGTGTGTGTGTGTGTGTGTGTGTGTGTGTGTGTGTGTGTGTACACACAAATACACACACAAACACATAAACATATTAATTTTATTCAAATTAACGATGATTATAGATGATAACTAAAGATGCTCATATTTTTCCGGCTATTATAACTATTTTTAAACAGAAAAATAAATAAATAAAAGAAATACCCTGATTAAATATTGCAGAAAAATATAGATTTCAAAAGGAAAGTACTCTAACTTAATACTGAAATCATGTAAAAACTGAAACTAAAAACTAATATTTTATCAATCTTCTTTCGAAAACGCGATTCTTTAAAATTCTATTCAAAATATTAAAAAAATTTTAAAAATCGTTTTCATTGGCATAAATATTAAAGTTGTTTATAATATCTAAAATATTGAAAACAAAATCTAATATTTAATTAAATAAAATTTTCATGAATTTGTTTCTTTTCTAATAAAAAACGATTTTGTTATTAAGATTTAACATTAACGACTGAAATAAAAATATACGAAAATAAAGGTACTTAAGACAACTTGCATTTTGGTCTATGAACTGGGATGAGGAGTTCCAAAAAAGACTCCGAATTTGAAAGCCATAAGCATTTGAAAGATTCCAGGCTTTCAAACCCGACTCTACAAATATGAAATAGTTTTTTAAAGTTTTAATGCTCAAATTGAGAGGGTACAAATTTCTTGTGATCCTAATTTTTAAACGCTAAGAGATTATTTTATGAAATTTAAAACTTATACATATATATATATATATATATATATATATATATATATATATATATATATATATATATATATATATATATATATATATATATATATATATATATATATATATATATATATATATATATGTATGTATATATATACAGGTCCATACTAAGGGTGGGGCTAACCATTCAGCGGCCCCAGGCGCCAAACTTAGGAGGGCTAAAAATTCCACAAAAAATAAATAAAATAAAGTGAGTATAAATAAAACAAATTTTTACGGCGTTTCATTGATGTTGAATGTTGCGCCTCCATACATAATCTTCAACTTGTAAAATTTACTGAACAGCTGAACAGAAGAATGCCCTTTAGCAATAACATAGTTGATATATTAATTTTGAAATTATCTTCTTTAAATGCAGGGCATTTAATAATAATTTTGTTTATATTTTTTATTCTTTGAGACAGTCCCATCATCAGATAAAAAAACGTTAAAATGTTTTTACAATATCATCTAAAAAAAACTCGTTAAAAGAAAAAGGAAAACATATGATACATAAGTATTAATTTTTAGATTGCAAAAAACGTAATCATTGGTTTCTAAAACTTAGTAAAACCATATTTGATAAATTTTGAACAAATTTTTGATTAAATAATGATTTTTCGCCAAAAAATTATCTGGCGCTGAAATTATCAAGAAAGAAAAGAGCGTCTTGAAAATAATGAGAAACTACAAAATTGTTTCAAGAAGTGGTTGGTAATAAACTTTGCAGTGGAAAAATATACTATTTAAGATAATATTTGCGTTGAACTTAATGATAATTCAACAGATTAAGTTTTTTAAACAGCTGAAATTAATAACTTTAATTCAAATCATTATTTCGAACTAATTGAAGAGGAGATTTTCATCAGCCAAAGTCAAAAATAATTTTGCACAAATGATTTAGAAATAACTCAACAGATTAAGTTTTTTAAACAGCTGAAATTAATAACTTTAATTCAAATCATCATTTCGAACTAATTGAAGAGGAGATTTTCATCAGCCAAAGTCAAAAATAATTTTGCACAAATGATTTAGAAACAACAATGATAAATAGAAACTTTCGCATTTCTGACCAAGCTGAAATGAATTAAAATGAGCTTTGTTCAGAAATATCATATTTTCTACCAATTTCAACAGAAAACTTTTAACACAGAGAAACAGCAACATAGGTTAAAGTAACGGAAAAAATAAGATGTTGTTTGATTCGGTATGGGCTAGAGCAAGAAAAAAGAGAATGTTTCCCATACACGCTAAGTGATTTTGACAACAGTATGCGACACTTTAGTACAAGTTCGTGTAAAAACGTTCATTACAACGGTTGTCAATGGTGATTAAATTTGTTTGCTATTGGTTGTTGTACAGTAATAAAAAAGATTCGTTACTTGTTTTTGTTCTTTGTTATTTTAACAACGAAAACCAACAATTTTTCAGAAATTTCGATAGGATTTTGTGACTGGAAAAAACTAATCACAAGAATTCCTAAACGTGAAATGAACACCAAAGATATTCTGATCAAAAAACTCTAAAAATAAAACTTAAAGAAAGAAAGACCATGGATTCTGATCTGCAGAGATTTATCAAAGGAGAGATGAAAACGTCGAGAGAAATTTTGATGCAATTTCGCTCTGTGCAATAAATCTTCACAAATTGGCTTCGATTTAGAATTTTGAGAGATGTAGAGAGTCTGCTGTATTCACCAATTTTGACTTCCTCTGTGGGCATTCACTCTCTTCAAACTCAGTGGATGCACTTAAGACTGTAGTTTTCTCGCAGAAATGTAACATTAAGTCAAGATGTTTTCTTTTCTTTACTCAATGAAAACCTGTCTCTTACAAAATTATAATCACAATTTATACTAAATTATATATCTCAAATATTACCATTAGAACCAACATTAGCATATTTACAATTTCACATTAACCATATAAACACATTAACAATTACATACAAAACCGTACAAACATATTAACAACAGTTATCAAATAAACGCACTTTAATAACAAACCACTTTACGTCACGGAACACTGTAACATTTAACTTAATATAATTACAAAGACAAAAGCCAATAGTTTATCTGAGATTTACGAGACAGATTAAGATTGTTCTCATTTTCAGTCAGAATTTGCATGTTTTAAATATCAAATTGCTGTAATGATGAGAAACTTTAAAAAGTTTAGCCTAACCGACATTTTGCAGCTCATTATAAATATTCATTGACTGATGCTTATCCTAACGCGGCAATTGCTATTCGCATCATCCTCACCATACCAGTCAAAGTTGCTACTCGTAAAGAAAGGTTCAGTAAACTTAAGTTTATAAAAACTACACGAGATCAACTATAGAGCAAGAACGTTTGTCCAGTCAGGCAATAATTTTGATAAAACATGAAGTGGTCGATATCCTTGATTTTTGTTGACATCTTTTATCAACACGCAAAGTTAGATCGGCACGGCCCTGTATATGTATATATATATATATATATATATATATATATATATATATATATATATATATATATATATATATATATATATATATATATATATATATATATATATATATATATATATATATATATATGATTTCAGTGTAGACATCGTGTATAAGAGTGTATGTTATATTAATAAGAAAACATCAAACAATACGAATTCTCTTAATACAAATAATAATTTATTTTGAGAAATTTTCACTTGGTTATGGATACCAGCATCATCAGCTCGTAAAATATTACAAAATTTTTGAACGTTAAAAAACAGTTTTATGTTTGTTTATGCGACACAATGGTCGCAAAAAGTGACCAACGGAGCCGTCCAGTCACGTAGATCTGGGAGATGTGAAAATAGAAGTAGATTGTAGGTGATGTCATTGGGTGAGAATCATAAATGAATGTAAAGACTATTTTGTAGGAGGAAGAAAATTTTAGGACTCAGGGATTAGGTGAACAATAACTCACGCTCTAGTCATACTAAACAAATGATAAAACAATGGTCTATGTGTAAACAAGTCAATATCGATCCGCTGGTTCATTAAAGGCAACCATGGCTAAAATTATCGCGCCATACAAAAACAATAAAATAAGTAGATAACAAAATATAAAGTAAAATGATAAAAAATATAAGTACGAGCAATATAAAAAGAAAAAATAGGCTAGTAAATATGCTACTATATATGGTCTGAACTGTTTTTCAACGTTCAAAAACTTTGTAATATTTTACGAGCTGATGATGCTGGTATCCATAACCATAACCAAATACCCATAACCATAACCAAATATCCATAACCCAGTGAAAATTTCTCAAAATAAATTATTATTTGTATTAAGAGAATTCGTATTGTTTGATGTTTTCTTTTTAATATATATATATATATATATATATATATATATATATATATATATATATATATATATATATATAACAAAATAACTACCAAATTGATAATAAACAATATAATGGAAAAAGGTATGCCAAGTAAAAAAAACAATAATAGAATTTTTGAAATTTGAAAAAAGATTTATTTCTTTTAAATAAATATATAAATGATAAAAAAGCACTAGAGGCCTTTCACTATTTTCATCAGTAGTGCTATGTTTAATGCTTTTATCAAATTTTTTTATGTAACTGTAGAAAGTTAGATAATAGAAAAATTAAATTGCTATATTGTAACTATGAGTTACCATTGTAACATTTTTTTTAAAAAAGGAAGTCTCAATTAAATGTGTCATGTTTTTGTTTATGTAAATGACTTTCATATGACAACAAATACTTTTCACTTATATATATAGGGGAGAGTGGGGAGAAGTGGGACGCGGGAGAAGTGGGACACCCCTATAGTTTTATTTCGCAGCAGCGCCTAATTACTGTTATTTAATGTAAACGTATCTGCTCGCGGTGAAAACCCTTTTTTTTTGAAAGTACCCCAAAAAAGTACTTTTCCTGACAGTCTAGTAACTCATGTATGTATTTATTTTTGACTGTTGTTGCACTTTTTTTCTATTTTACAGGGAAATGCACTTATCATCTAACATTTAATAATTAAATTTGTATTTCAGCTTTAACTATGTGGCTGTAATTTTAGTTTTATTTCGTCTTCTCTACATAGGGGTGAAGCGGGACAAAGAAAAAAGCCGCTGTCCCACTTCTTCTTTACAGTTATGCGTTATTTTATTGCGAAAAATACTAGAATATTTTAGCTACGATTTTTTATAGTTTTCAAAATAAAAATATTGAGACACTTTATTGAAATATTTAATTTTAGTTTTAGTTCTTATTCAGTTGATTTAAAACAAAATTTGGAAAAAGAGATTCATTAAAGATAAATTTGGTTTGATTCATCATTATTGTTTGGAGCAAATTTAGAACTCTTTTTACATCAATAGTTTGAAAGCATATGGAAAGCAAAAGGCATGCATAAAAGTTTTTTTAATCAATAATAATAGTCTGATATAAGATATAGTAATAACAGTGACCTTAATACCATAAAAAATAAATATTTTTTATAAAACCTAATTTCTTTTAAATTTCAGGTCATGCCTAGAGTTTATAACAGAAAAAGTGAATCTCCACATGTTTCAGAAAACATTTTGAAAGTTGCTGTAGCCGAAGTGGAAAATGGGATAAGCCATAGAGAGGCAGCATATTCGGCTGGCACTTCATAGGTGTATAAAAAAAAGTGTCAATACCTAGCTGCTAATCTTCAACCAAATTATAAACATTCTATGATTTTCTCTGTTGCACAAGAAGAAACACTGAGCACTTATCTAAAGTCATGTTCTGATTTGTTATATGGCCTTACACCAGTTCAAGTAAGAGCTCTAGTTTTTGATGGTTCAAGCAAACAAAATAAAATGTCCCTTGCATTGGATAGAGCAAAAAAAGGCTGGTTTAGATTGGTTAACAGGATTTTTAAAAAGAAACCCAAAACTATCTGTTAGAAAACCAGAGACAACTTCAATTGCAAGAGCATCGGCATTTAATCGGTATACTATTGATATTTTCTTTAACAAATTACAAGAAGGTATATCAGAGTCTAAAGCAACATCATTTAAAATTTTTAATCTTGATGAGACAGGTTTTACTACTGTGCAAAAAACTCCTCGTGTCATTGCATCAAAGGGATCGAAGCAAATTGGGCAAATAACATCTAGAGAAAGAGGTGAATTAGTAACAGTGTGTTGCATTGTCTCCGCAGCTGGTGTAGCAATACCCCCTGTTATTGCTTTTCCGAGAAAATTATTTAGAAACTCACTAATGAGAGGAGCACCAGAAGGTTCTATTTGATTAGCCAATCAATCTGGATGGATGAATGCTGAAATATTTATAGATGTTTTAAAACATTTTGTTAAGTTTGCTCACCCAACAGCCGATCACAAAGTTTTATTGATTATAGATAATCATGAAAGCCACCTTTCACTACAGTCACTTGAATATGCAAAAAAGAACCATGTTTGTATGATGACTTTGCCACCACATACTTCACATAAGACAGAACCTTTAGATAGGTCTGTTTTTGGTCCAATTAAAATATATTTTAATGCAGCTGCCAATAGCTGGATGCTTAGCAATCCAGGGCAAGCCATTACAATTTATGAGATGGCCAGTCTCATTCAACAAGCATGGAAAAAATCTTCCACACCAACAAATGTTATGACAGGATTTCGTGAGACAGGAATTTAACCTTATGATAGACATGTATATGGGGATGATATTTTTTTACCATCAGTTGTAACAGATAGAGATGTGGCTCAAGAACCATGCAGTGAAGGCTCGTGTGAGAAATCGATTACAACTGCTACTCCTTCAGATATCTCAGGTTTGGATGTGCAACATGAAGCAGTTGTTACAGATAGAGATGTGCCTCAAGAACCATGCAACGAAGGTTCATGCGAGAAATATAATACAAGTGCTATTCTTTCAGATATATCAGGTTTGGGTGTGCAACATGAAGCAGTAAAAGAAAACTTAACTGTATTTTCTCCTGAGATTGTACGAGGTTATCCAAAGGTAATTTAAACTAAATATTCTTAGTTTAGGTTTTCTTTAAATTCTATAATTATATAATAATATAATATACATTTTGCAGGCACCTTCTCGTAAGATTTTAAGACGTGGACGTAAAAAGGGAAAGTGTATGATAGCCACATCAACACCAGAGATTTTAAGAATAAAAAATGAAGTATTAAACAAACAAAAAGGTAAAAAAATTGTCCTTCTAAAATCCAAAAATGTGAGGAAAAACATTTTACGGAAATCGAACAGTGACCTTGATGTAGATTTCAACAAATTAACAAATGATGTTTCTGCTAATTGTTACTCACTAGAGTTTGAAGAAGAATCGGAAACAGTTTCTTTTAGCGTTATTCAAAATGTGAGTGTCAGTGATTATGTTCTTTGCGAGGTTTGTAGTAAAAACACCATTTCTTATTATGTAGGCATAGTGCAGAAAGAAATAGACTCAAATTTTGATGCTGAGGTCAGCTTCCTGAAATGCCAGAATAAAAAAACTTCTAAATTTGTCAAATCTAGAATTAATGACATTCGCAGTGTGAATATTGATGATATAAAAGCAGTCCTGCCTCAACCGCTTGCTGGAACAACATCAAGAACAAAAGCTGAAATCATTTTCCAAGTGAACTTTGGCATCTTAAATGTAAAATAACTTTTTTCTTTTTTTAACACAGAAATTTTAATTCTTAAAATGTCATCTTAATTTGATTGAAAAAGGCATTGATAAATTGATTTTTTTTCTATTTTTCATCTCTCCAAGGCCACTTCAGTCGAGGAGGGGCCACTTCAGTCGAGGAGGCTACGCATTTTTAAATATTTTTTTTTATTGAGGTTACAACCCTCTCTCAACCCTTTAACTCGGAAACACGAACCTTTATGAACAAGGCCATCAGGGTGGCTAAAATCCTCTAATGTCCTTTTTTTTCAAAAACCTATTCTAAAATCCTTTATTATCCTCTAAGAAGTTAAAAATGTGATCAAATCTCCTCTTTAACTCCTCTTTTTTATTTTTTTATTTCTTGATGGTAGTATAATGTTCAAAATTCATGGTCTGCAAAACTGGGTTACATCTGAAATAAGAATTGGGTCGTAAAAAATTATTTTTAACGAATCCGTGTCATCTAACATAAAAAATGTCATTGTTGACCCTTGTCCAAACCCCAGTTATGTGGAAACATGGACGTTAAACCTGTAAATCCTCTATTTTTATTCAAAATTTTGTAGTTTTGCAAGAAATTCCTCTAAATTAAATGCAAAATCTCCTCTAAAATCCTCTAATATCCTCTTTTTCTTATAAAAATTTTATGTGGCCACCCCGGATGTGGTGGGAGTCTAACCTCTCTCTTACAATCCAAGCGCTCTACCATTACTCCTCTGCCGCGTTTTATTTAAACTAAACTTAACTTTAAAATCAAAGTTTGCTCAAATTAATATTTAACTAGATTTGGAGTTGTTTTTATATAGTCCCACATCTCCCCCAAATGTCCCGCTTCTCCCGCACACTTGTCCCACTTCTCCTACACTTGTCCCACTTTACCCCAATAGCAGGGTTCCTTTTAAACCAAGAAATATATACTTTATTAAAACATTCTGTCAATCTTAGGGGGTGCCCCAAAAACTGCTTTATTTGTTAAGACTAGTTTGGTTCAGTTCATACATCAAATAAAAAAGATATTAAATTACCCTGAAAAAAAAAATTCGTGTCCCACTTCTCCCCGCTCTCCCCTATATATATATATATATATATATATATATATATATATATATATATATATATATATATATATATATATATATATATATATATATATATATATATTTATAATTTATCAAAATCTAATACTTTACTGCTTTTCTTAAATTTTTTAGCTTTTTTTTTTAGTATATAAAACTTAACACGGTTTTTACATTTCTAGTATATCTTTTTATTAGGTGAATTTATTTTTAGATACTATGTTTATATATACCAACTATTTTTAGGTATTGACTGATTTTTTCTGAACACACAAGCAAATATAGTTTTAAAACTTAAAATATTTAAGTTTTAGAACTTTAGAACTTTTAAATTCAAGATCAAGTTTTCAGTATATAAATTTTCACGCAATCTAAATAAGTGTTTTTTGTTGATTAAAGAAACTGTCGATTTGAAAAAACAACATTTCATTGGTTTACATTTAGAAAATCAGGATCAAATAAGAAAAAGGTCGAATGTTTAAAAATTAAAGTGTTTTTTTTAACTTATCCCATTAAGCAATCTAAAATTCAAACAATTTAAACAATAATTTTTAACTAAGGTTCATCAAACTTAGTTAAAATTTGTTTACATAATCGACTAGGCTCCGCTTAAGCCAATATTTCTATGCGTCCAAACTTGTAAAATGCTGTCCTAATTGTTAATAGCCGTTTGATAAATGTTAATAGGTCTAAGTTACCTATAATAGTCAACAAAGCACTATAAAATATACTTAAACAGCAAGTTGTTGACACAGCTTTTTTTTATTAGGTCGGGTGAACAAAAATGTGCAATTGCTTTTACTCAGTATTTGGTCAGCTTTACAAAAATAGAAATTTGATCAATTTTCCTAAAGTTTTTAATCACGTAAAGCTGAACAATTACTGAGTAAATTGCTTAGTTTCACGTGAATAAAAATTTCACTAAAACTCATAAAGTTAAATTCACGTAAAGCTGACCAATTACTAAGTAAACTATTAGCTTTACTTTAAAAGAGTCAAAGTATTAACTTTTTGAAACAAAGATAAAAAGTATTAAAAACTGGTAAAAAAAAAAATCAATTTAAACACAACAACAATCTAATAAAATTTTAATACCTTTTTGAAAATCTTAAAAAGTTCTGTTTTTTATTCTTTTTTCAAAATCTTCATTTTTAATTTTTCAATTATTTGTTTAAACTTAATTAAATCAACAATCTAACAACATTATTTAAAGGTCATGCTTAAGCGAGTCTCCCATTTGTAGGCATTTCAATGCCATAATGGAAAAGTTATTTAATAGTATAAAAACCTTTTAAATGTTTTTATTTTACTTTATTATATGATTTTCTCTATGGGTTGCAAAATGCAGTCAAAATATTTTATAGTATGATATAGAAGAGGCGGCGCCGAGGGTGGGTTTATAAAGCCTTTGAAGACTTTTTACTTCATTGCTATTTTTTACAAAAATAAAAGAATTTTATAGCCAATGTAAAACAACAACAACAACAATAAAATAAAATAAAAAGGCAAAATCAAAAGTATAAATAATGCAAATCAATAGCAAACAAGTCAAGTTGACAATCGATACCAGAAATTAATTTCATAAGATTTGCATACATACAATTATAAATCACATAACATTCGTATAACTGCAAAATCGTAAATCTCATAACACAAAATCATTAATCACATAAATTAATATATGTATTTTTTTATTACTAACTCACTCCCAACATGGCTGCCATAGCAACCACTGTTAAGTTAGGATTAACTAAAATAAATTTAAGTAAAATAACTCAGTACGCTATAGAATAAAGTAGCATGGTTTTTTCATAGGCTCACAAAAGCATCCAAAATTTTACTTAAAATGAATGCTTTAGCAAAAACCTCAAAAGAAACCGTGCTTAAACATTTCGATTGCTTTCTCTTATTAAAAAAAGCGATAAAGACTTTTAAACTTTGCGTCAATTGTCTCATTTCAACATTTTCGTTGTATAGGCTGGTTTGGCGCTAAGTCATCCAATTAGAATTCAAAACTTAGAACGTTTGAAAATTAATTACCTTTTAACGAACTAAACATTTTCGTTGCTATCTTCGATTCAGTTATACTTCGATTAAGTTTTATTTCCTAAAAATGTCGAAGGTTGCTAAAAGAAAGCTGTCAAGTAGAATTATAACAGAAAAATACAAAATGCTAAAAGAACTCGACAAAGGAAAATCATCTGTCAAAGGAGAATCATATTAAAGAAATATTCCAAAGCAAACATTGCAAACATATATTAAAGAAATATTCCAAAGCAAACATTGCAAACATATATTAAAGAAATTTTCAAAAAACAATTAAAAAAAAAAAGTATTCCAAAACATTGGTCTGAATAGTTAAAAGAAAAAAAACGCATATTTAGAAGTCAAAAAAAAATATTTAGAAGTCAAAAAAAAATAAAACTTCTGCAAAAAGAGCGTGGATGTGTGTCTCCCTAAATAAAGATTTGGATAAAGCATGTTATATGTGGCTCTTAAATACTCGACACCAAAAAATTCCTGTGCCTGGAAACATTTTCAAAGTCAAAGCATTGCATTTTGCAAAAGAACTTGATTGTGACAACTTTTAGGCATCCGATGAATGGTTAGATAGATGGTGGAAAAAAACGAACAATGTATCGTTTAAAACAATATCAGGTTTTTAATCATTTTATTTTTTCATTGATATTTACATTTTTTTCAGTCATTTGTCTAAAAAATAATAATAAGCATGAAACTCTCATTCCATCGCCCATATTTCATTGCATTGCATCATATTTCATTGCATTGCATCATATTTCATTGCGTTGCATCATATAAAAATAAATTATCAATTCTTTTGTTTCAATTTTTTTAAGGCCATTACCACGTTTTGGCTTATTACCACGCACTGCATGAGAAGCAAATAAAGTCCTAAACCATAGCTAATAAAATAATGTCCTAAACCATAGCTAATAAAATAATGTCCTAAACCATAGCTAATAAAATAATGTCCTAAACCATAGCTAATAAAATAATGTCCTAAACCATAGCTAATAAAATAATGTCCTAAACCATAGCTAATAAAATAATGTCCTAAACCATAGCTAATAAAATAATGTCCTAAACCATAGCTAATAAAATAATGTCCTAAACCATAGCTAATAAAATAATGTCCTAAACCATAGCTAATAAAATAATGTCCTAAACCATAGCTAATAAAATAATGTCCTAAACCATAGCTAATAAAATAATGTCCTAAACCATAGCTAATAAAATAATGTCCTAAACCATAGCTAATAAAATAATGTCCTAAACCATAGCTAATAAAATAATGTCCTAAACCATAGCTAATAAAATAATGTCCTAAACCATAGCTAATAAAATAATGTCCTAAACCATAGCTAATAAAATAATGTCCTAAACCATAGCTAATAAAATAATGTCCTAAACCATAGCTAATAAAATAATGTCCTAAACCATAGCTAATAAAATAATGTCCTAAACCATAGCTAATAAAATTTATGCTGATTTTAAAGTTGCTTTTCTTATGTTTTATAGGTGAAAGTGTAGATGTTACTAATGACTGCTCCTTGGAGGGAAACAACTTTGCCAACAATATTGTCTCCTTATAACTCGTATGATATATTCAATGCAGATGAGTTCGATTTGTTTTAAAAAGCACTTCCAAAAAAAGAGAAAACGACAGAAAATTTGCATTATAAAGCCGTTAGGTAGCATTGGCTATTGAAAATTGCACCGCCCATGTTACGTCAGCCTGATGAGAAGTTCCGGAAGATTTTACTTACGAAGATATGTTAACAATTGATGATGACGTTTCGGTTATGGAAAGAGTCATTACAGATGAAGATATTGTTCAAGATATCATTGAAGTAGTTGGAGAAGAAATGCAAGAAGAACGGACTTTTTTTGTTTATATTATATACTATATATACAAAATCATATATTTCACATAATTTTACATATTGTTCTATACATATGTACATAATATTTATATATCAAAGAACATTCGATAAGTCTCGAAATCGCAATAAGTCGGACATTTTGAAAAAGTTCGACTTAACGAGAGCTTTGCTTAATTCAGACATTCGCTAAGTCGAACAATAAATATATACCCCTTCAGAGTACGAGTTAACGGGATTCTACTGTATATATAAACAGCCCCCCTGGCTTATTTTTTTTTTCTTCTGAAAAGCTATGTTGTATTACTTTAAAAAAAAGAAGTAATTTTTCATCTCAATATATTATTTACAATTTGAACCATCTAAACCCCCTCTCCCTCTCTTTCTCTCATAAAAACTTCCTCCTCCAGTCTCAGGGGTGGTTGTAAGAAAAAAATGAGGGGAAGGGGATAATCCTTAATTTGAAAATAGCTTTCTTTTATATGAAAATATACTCCTTTAAAATAGCACATACTCAGATCATTGAAGTTTTAAAAACTCTATTCTTGAGTCCTTAATACAAGGAGGAGGGGGGGGGGGGGATTGTTGAATTAATTTTTGGAAAATTTTCCCACCTTAAGCGTATTAGGACGTTTGTTAACTTTTACTTGTTATTAACAAAAGGTTTAAATCTCAAATCTTAAAAAAAAATCAGTGAAAATCGGCCTTAAAAATTAGGAAATAATTATTTCATCACGGATAAAATCAAAAAACCTTTAGTGTAAATGGGCTTTAAAAACCGTCGAATAAGTAAATCTTGCTATGCCGGTGACGCAAAATAGATTAACTCCCCAAAAAGTTAACTTCCGGTTAAAACATTTTAACTCCCCGGTTAATCTATTTCGAAATAAATGAACCCCGGGAGTTAAATTATTTTAAAATATAGCGAAATGGATTAACCGGGGGCTTAAGTATTTCTCACCCCCACTGAAATAAATTAACCCCCTATAATACGCGTTTTAAATAATTTAACTTACAATTATATCTACAATATTGTGTAAGTATTCTATTTTAAAATTTTCTTAAAATATATTTCGTATTATATATATATTAAAATATATAATATATAAATATTTAGTGAGCGTTGAATAAAATTACTTTATAACAAAGTTTATTTTTGACAAGCCTTTATATTATATATAAAAAGGAGATCAAAACAATAGTATTAGTAGAATAATAATATTAGTAGAATAATAGTATTAATAGAAGTTCGTGCAATACTATAACTATTGTTTTGATCTACTATTACTATTGTTTTAATACTAATACTTCAAAACCATTCTCTTTTGCTAATAATAATGTCTAAGGTTATAGAGTTTATATCTATACTATAGTATATACTCTCTCTCTCTCTCTCTCTCTCTCTCTCTCTCTCTCTCTCTCTCTCTCTCTCTCTCTCTCTCTCTCTCTCTCTCTCTCTCTCTCTCTCTCTCTCTCTCTCTCTCTCTCTTTCTCTCCCCCCACTCTCTCTCTCTCTCTCTCTCTCTCTCTCTCTCTCTCTCTCTCTATATATATATATATATATATATATATATATATAGATAGATAAATAGATACATATTGTATATTTATATATTGTTATTATATTTTTTCTTTGATAGAGAAATTATTATTTTGTGCATACAGTTACCTAATATGGTTAGAAAATACAAACGTCTAACTCATCGACAATCCTGGGAAGAAAATTTAATGAAAGCAGCTATTGAATCAGTAATAAAGAAGGAAATGGGGCATAAGAAGGCATCGTTAATGTTTTATATCCCAACAACGACACTGCGAGACAGAATAAAAAGACTTCAGCAAGGGAGTTTAGAACTAAGTAGTTGTTCAGTAAAAAAACTTGGAAATTTTAAATCAGTTTCTAACCTTGAACAAGAGTAAGAGTTAGCTAAACACCTAATTTTTCTAGAAAGTTGCTTGTTTCCAGTTACAATGAAAGATTTGAGAGATTTGGCATTTCAGCTAGCTGAAAAGAACAAGATGTCACATAGCTTTAACAAAAAAACAGGAATGGCAGGCTACCAGTGGGCAGAAAGCTTTTTAAAACGCAATCCTGTTATTTCTTTGCGTATGCCAGAGGGAAATTCTGGAGCTAGAGCAATAGGATTTAACCGACCTGCTGTGAATAAAATTTTTGAACTATTGACTAAAAGCATAGATGAAAATAACATAACTCCAAATAATATATATAATGTTAACGTTAATTTCTTCAGAACCAAAAAAAGTGTCAAAAGTAGTTGCTAAGATGGGAAAAAACAAGTTGGAACTCTAACATCAGCTGAACGAGGGAAAATCATAACAATCAAAATGTGTATGAGTGCCTCTGTTATATACGTGCCCCCTTGATTATTTCCCCCCATGTTAGAGCTCCCAAGAATGTTAATATTATCAAAAAGCTCCTCCGGGTATTATTGCATCATATCACCCTAGTGGTTGGATGCAAACAGATATATTTTTGAAGTGGTTTGACCATTTTCTGTCCTTTGTAATGCCATCCAAAAAAAGACCTGTACTGCTATTATTAGATGGTCATGCAACACATACAAAAAATATGGAGTTCATAATGAAAGCATGTGAAAATTGTGTTACTGTTATTTGCTTTCCACCACATTGTTCACACCATCTGCAGCCACTAGATATCTCCTTCATGGCACCATTTAGGAGCAACTATTCTAACGAAGTTCGAATTTGGCTGCGTACACATTATCCTAGAGTTGTGACCAAATATCAGATTCCAGAACTATTTGGAATAGCTTTTATGAAATCTGCAAACATGTTGACAGCTGTAAATTGTTTTAGAAAGACTGGAATAAGTCCACTTAATCCTGAAGTTTTTGATGATTGGATGTTTGAGCCTTCAGAAGCAACCAACAGGTCATTTCCTGAGATGGATTCAGCAACACCAAATCTAACTATCAAGTCTCAAACACAAACTATTTCACTGCAAGAATTATCCCTGACATCTTGCTCTGAATCAGAAACTTCGTCTTCGACATCTATGGCTTCTTTCACAATTGCTTCATCTGCAAAAATTGTAAGTATTTCAAATAAGAAAACTCAGCAAACTCGCAAACGATGCCAAAGGGTAAAACAGCTATACTCACCAGTTCACCATATAAAGAGGAACTGGCAAAAAAGATGGTTATAAAAACTAAAAAAAACAGTCAACAAGACTGTAGAAACAAAAAATGATACACCTGCAGAAATTGTACCACGAAAAGTATACCCCAGCTATTTTTGGGATTTTTGTTTAATAACATTTTCAAAAACTGTTGTGTTTTTTTCTATATTGCTAAAATTAAAAGCTTTTTTTTTGTTGTTGTTTGTTGAAAAACACTGATAAAAAAACACAGGTCGTTTTAATTTTCATATTTCATTAATCTAAAGCTTATGGGGGCTGTTATGACCCCACTTCCCTAAATATATATACATACATATATATATATATATATATATATATATATATATATATATATATATATATATATATATATATATATATATATATATATATATATATATATATATATATATATATATACATATACATATACATACATATATATATATATATACATATATATATATATATATATATATATATATATATAATGTAAATTATGTTAGTGTATTTTACAAATAGAGTGCTCAATGTTCTTAAAGAACAGAGCAATAATTAATTAATTAGTAAAAAACACTTATCTAACTTTTATCTTCTACTCGGAGTTTCACCAATGCTGGATAATAAGGAAGAGTTATCTTCCTGATGAAGAGAACTAATCCTGATTATACAGCAATTGTTAAACTCCGAGTATAAGTTAAAATTTAGATAAGTGTTTTTTACTAATTAATTATATATATATATATATTTTTTTTTTAGGGTGCAGTTGTGCCTCTCTATAGGGGCACAACCGTTTTTTTTACTAAGTGTAATTTTTGTGTTATAACGTTTTCAAAAACCGTTTTATTTTTTTCTTTATTACAGCAGCAATTTAAAGCTTAATGATGTGTTTATCGAAATACACTGTTAAAAAAACGCATGCCGTTTTTATTTTCATAGTCCATTAATCTAAACGTTACGAGGGCTGTTATGCCCCCACTTCCCCTATGTATATATATATATATATATATATATATATATATATATATATATATATATATATATATATATATATTCATTGCCACTATTGATATATGATATTATAATAGTAGAAATATAATTTATATCCATATCAATAACTAATTAACAGATTTAAAAACAACACATTTGGAAAACATCAAGTTAAAACTTTTTTTGTAATTCGTATAAGTTATTCCAAGGAAGTTAATATATTATGGGGAGTTGATTTGTTTTGCCGACAGGGGTTAATTTATTTCAACGGGAGTTAATCTATTTCGAAATAGATTAACTCCCCTGGTAATTTTTTACGCAACGGGAGTTAATTTATTATGGGGGTTAATTTATTTCATGACACCGGAAATAAGCTTACGGTTTATTTTTTATCTTAGTAAAAAACTTATATCAGCATATTAAATTCTATTGAAATTATGAAAAAACAGCTGTTAGAAAATGCGCATTTTACAGTAAGCCACGCTAGAGTTAAACAGTTTTATGTTTGGATTTTTTTCTTGGATTTTAATTTGGATTTATAAATTTTTTATAAAAAATACTTATATTGTAACATGGAAAATCGAATTTTGTTCTTTTACTTCATTTATTCTCAACTATTTATCTTAAATTGACCACTTTCGAATCTGCTTTGCGATAGTTGCTTTTCTTCTTAAATTGCAAATAACAGTAAAGAATACTTAACTAATCCAGCGCAACATCTCCAGCATCATAATCATAGTTCATCTACACGGTGCAAAATGAAGAAACTGTAATCTTGCCATATTCTGCCTAATTAAAAACGTTCGTTCAAACGGTTTGGAGAGCCAGTAGTTTGGTTGATGTTGGGTAAATGCCAGTTGATGCTCCCACTAAGTAGAAAACCAAAAATTTAAGACATTCGTTGTCTTGCCTCGCTCTTTATAGTACCCGGTCTTACGGACGTCCCGTGGACATCCTCCGAATGACGCGTGCCCACCGGGTAGTCATAAGAAGGCATTCTGTCTATTAAAGAGCCATAATAGATTTTTATAATGTTTTAACAAAGTGTTTTCGAAAAGTAACATGTCTTCAACTGCATTTTTTGCCTACTATTAATTTGCAAAAAGTAGAGTTAGAACTCAAGTTTTTTATCCTTCAATTGCAAAACCAATGGTGCTATTTTAATGTTTTGATTTTTTTGTTTGATGTTATTCACCAGCTATAATTAAAATGTAAAAATTCAGCAGCAGACGAATCTTTTGGAATTAACTTTTCATATAAACTAAGGTAGTTAAATGAAAGAGGAGGTAAATAAATGAAAAAGGAGGTAGTTGAATGAAAGATGAGGTAGTTGAATGAAAGAGGTAGTTGAATGAAAGAGGAGGTAGTTAAATGAAAGAGGAGTTAGTTAAGAGAATAATGCAGTTGAA
This sequence comes from Hydra vulgaris, assembly GCF_038396675.1. Lineage (NCBI taxonomy): Eukaryota > Metazoa > Cnidaria > Hydrozoa > Anthoathecata > Hydridae > Hydra > Hydra vulgaris. The sequence continues at coordinate 38,258,025 of NC_088926.1, forward strand.
TTATAAGGAAGTGATAAGCGAAAACACTTTGCTAATCACTTCCAGGACGTGGAGTTTGAAATGTGAGCTTATTTTCCTTTCGTAAATTACACTAATATTTTCGTCATCATAGTAAAGATTATAAGAAAGATGCCAACATGTTTCACGAACGGTATTTGAAATAAGATCAATAAATCTTTTTTTATAAATAATAAAATATTACCAGCATAATACGCATATAAAAAAAATGTCATATAAAATGTGTTATTTAAAATGTGTTATTTAAAATGTGTTATTTAAAATAAAAAATATAAAATAAAAAACATTGTTCATTGCAATAAATATACTGGTTTTTTGCTACACTCATTGCCATAAAAACCTAATAACCTAGCCTTGTAATATTTATGCTTAAGTTTACTATATATATGCTAGAACATTGTAATATCAAATTATAAAGTAATCATTGACAGTTATATAGGCGGAAAGTTTTAAGATTCAAAGGCATAATCAATTTCAGTACCATTTTTTCATTCAGGTCCATTGTTCCACGCATTATTTTGGGACAGGCAGTTTTAATGCCGATTTTTTTATTCAAATATAGTATTATGACAGAGTTGTAGCAATTTCTTTAAACAGGATTCCATTATTGAAATTAAACTGTATTGCAGACCAAGAGTTTTTTTCTAACTGTAATACCACCAATAAAAAGATTACCAGCCAAGGTTTACTAGCTCTTCCAACCAGGGGTGTCTACCCAAAACCTGGGGCAGCAACCCATGTTGGCAATATTTTGATTTTTTTTTATATAATCAGTGAATGATCTTTTATTGTTTGTTTGTTTTTGTTATGTAGAAATCTTTTTTATATTTAGCGATGTTTTAGGTCATGTACTAAGCATCGAGAAAGGTTAAGTATGACAAATTAAAAATAGTATATATATATATATAAAATTAAATTATATATATATATATATATATATATATATATATATATATATATATATATATATAAATAGTAAATTAAATAATGTAAGACAAACAAACAAAAATATAACAATAGGGCTTTTCAAAATTGCCTACAATTTAAACTTATGGAGTTATTTATATAACTATCTCCTATTCCATTCACTGTATAAATTAAAGAATAATTTTTTAATAAAAAAGGTAAAAAAAATTGACCGGTAAAGTACATATACAAAGCTGTATTGATAACTCTATAACTATTTGTTGATGTTGTTTGTAAAAAGCTTTTTTTAGTTTGAGTTGTTTGTAGGATGCTTTTTTTGTTTTATGGTAAACTGTAATTTGAGTCGTTTGTAGGCAACTGTAGTTTGAGTTGTTTGATGGTAACTGTAACTTGAGTTACTGATGGTAACTGTAACTTGAGTTGTTTGTAGGCAACTGTAATTTGAGTTGTTTGTTGGTAAATGTAGTTTGAGTTATTTGTAATAAGTTTTGGTTTGAGTTAATCTAGTACTCAAACGCATTCAGAGCCGTTCGAGAGTGGGGGGTGTAGAGGGTGTCCTAACTCCGCCCCCCCCGGCCCCCAAGCTGTCATTTTAGCATTTGAGTTGGCACATTGAACAAGTTTTGAACTATAGTTGGCAAATTGCAAATATTAAAGACCTTTTTATTTAGGTGTCTCTAGTTGGCAAAACACGCGTACAACACCACCCCGTCCTTTCATGGAAGACCTCTTTGGGACGGCCCTGAATGCATTCAGTCAAAAAAATTTACTGGCTGTTAAAAAAAATCTTATTTTAAATGACTTCTACCCAAAATAGAAGATTTTGATATTTGTTTTAAAATCATATATTGTGAAAAAATGTTTGCCAACTTTATTGTTCTCCAACTGTATTATGTTATAGTAATGATTATTATTTATGTTATGAAACTATAAGCTGGCACATAATACATTAAACTAATATGCTGGTTCGTAAAACAACAAACTTTTTAAAATATATTTTACCGTTTTAGGTACCTTAAAAACAACGCAAACTTTTATGACTTTGGGCTGTTTGGGGTATTCGCTGGCTTTTATATTTTACGTACTACATGTTAATAAAATGTTCACTATGAAGTTACTAGGAGGAATTCTTAATACTTCAGGTGCTTAATGTATTTTAATGCAAAGTTTTTGTATTTAGTTTTTTTTGTTCTTTTTTTTAAATTTAGTTGTTTCATTTTTGCTTTGACAGCTTTTTGTTTACTTATTGGAATAAGTTTGTATACAAATCAAGTAAGCGCTCGAGAATATACCTTTGGTTGGTCTTACGCCGTTGGGTGGATTTCAGTAATTTTAGCATTTGCAGCTGGACTTCTTTGTTTTTCAGAGAGTTTGAACCCGTTTGAATTAGTTAACAATTATTAATTTGGAAAATACCTCGATATAAGATGGTATTACATGATAAAGATTTTGCTTTTAACGAAGAATATTGAAGGAAGCTAAGACAACATTAATCTAAAGAAAAATATTGAAAAAGACATTAATCTATCTATTGATAAATATATAGATAGATTTAAAAACATTTATAAACAGAAAAGTTTTAAACCTTGAAAATAAAAATGAGAAAATGAGAAAACATTTTTCAAAATTATAGAGAGGTAAACTTACGATTATTTGGCTATTTGATTATCTTGCCTGTAAAAAACGCTTACTAAACGTCTGTTAAATAATAATGGTATTAAATAATAATGGTAACGTCTGTTAAATAATAATGGTAAATAATAATTTTGTACTTATGTTAGCAATTAAAACCTCAATAAGACGTTTTAATTGATAACGTAAGTGTATACGTTTGAAGTTCGTCATAAGATTTCTATTTGTTAACATCTTTAAGATGTTTTTTGAAAAAAGTTATAAAATATAATTTTACATAATGTTTTGAATTCTAACTAAAAACACAAAAGTGTCCTTAATTTTTTTGATGTGTTAGTCCAAGCATCAAAAGGAAATAAAGATTACTGATAATCATTGAAAACATTTTAATGCAAGATTTTTTAAAAATTTTAGAGACTTAATGACCAAAACGTACAAAGACATACATACATACATACATACATACATACATACATACATACATACATACATACATACATACATACATACATACATACATACATACATACATACATACATACATACATACATACATACATACATACATACATACATACATACATACATACATACATACATACATACATACATACATACATACATACATACATACATACATACATACATGCATACATACATACATACATACATACATACATACATACATACATACATACATACATACATACATACATACATACATACATACATACATACATACATACATACATATATACATACATACATACATACATACATACATACATACATACATATATTATTATCATTTGTTTGATTCAGACAACAAATACCTCTAGCATCAGTGGCATTACCTTGAATTAAATTTAGTGATCTCTTTGTATCACTGAATTTAAGTGCATCCCTATTTAACCTTTACGTTATCTACGTTTTTGCTACGTTGTACTTTTATTCAAGTTGTAAAAACAGAAGTAGAATATTATTTAACTTCAAACTTTACGTACTTTATGAATGTCTTGTATGTTCAGTGGCGGATTAAGGCTTTTTAAAGATCGGGACTATTTTAAAGCAGGAGGCTCTTTTCCATGTCATTAATGAAAGTATTTGTTTTTCAGAGTTTATTTTAAAAAATCTTTTATTTCGAATCGGGACCACCAAAGCAGCGAGACCCAGGGCTATAGCCCCTACCCCACCCCACCCTCTTAATCCAGCATTACCAATGTTTTAGAGCAACTGATTCAATTGTTTAAACTTTTAGATGATTCATAGCAATGAATGAATGAATGAATGAATTTCTTAATCATTAAATGATTAGCTAGACTTGATTAATCAAATATTTAAAGATTATTATCTTTTAATATTTTCATGTAGATAATTAGAAATATTCAAAGATAATTAAACCTTTCCACAGTGGGCCAGGTGGTGGACAAAAGTAAAAAAAAATGACATTCTTATAGTTTAAACATCCATGTTTTATAAAATGTATATATTTTGGTATAAATATTATGCGGTCGGCATTTTAAACTGTTAACAAGGAAGTATTTTTTTTTTTTCAATAAAAACAAAATTTCTTTTAATTCAATAAATTTCTTTGTGTTTCTCTAAGCATCAAATAATTACTATTTTTAAAATCTCTTTTTTTGTGTGGTGCCATGACTACTGAAATGAATAAAATTGACCTTCTTACTAAGACGCGTTTACTGCCTGGCGATGGTTTAAAGTATGGTCTATCAACATTAAATGCTTGGATACGTTGCATGGAATGTGTCCTACACATATCGTACAAACTCGGTATTAGCAAACATCAAGCTAGATCAGTAGAGCACAAGATTTCTGTTAAATTAAAAAAGAAAACAATACAAGAACAAATCAAAGAACAAATTGGACTTGTTATTGATGTCCCTAAGTTGGTTGTTTTAGGTACATCGAGGGATGGAAACACTGGGACCGAGTTTTTTGAGAATGCTCAAATAGTATGTTGCATTACTGGATTTGAAATCACCTTCATTTCCTGTTACAGTAGCAACATAATCAATGTAACCCTCTTAAATACTTAAGTTTTTTGTATATATAACTAAAATTGGTTTTTAGAAAAATTAAAAAAAAAACAGTTGACTACTGTTTTTTACTGGTTTTGTCCAATAAAAGTGAATTCTGGCCCACTGCGCTTTCGAATGATTTTTCTAAAATATATAAAGACGTTTGATTTAACATTAATAAGTTTTTTTGTAACCAATCAAAATTGTTGATAGTAGAAATGTGCTAATCAAAGCAGCATCAGTTGCTCCATAATATAAGAAACTGCCAAAATATAAGGAACTACCTAGACAACTTTTGTAATTTTTCAGTATTCAATAGATGGCTCAATAACAACAAAAAATGTTGTTGAAAAGCAAACAAGTTCTCTGATACAAAAATTCTTTTTTTAATTTTCGTAGTTATAGTTTTATATTATTTGCAAAATTTAAAAATTGTTATAATATATCACATTGTATACAGAAATAAAATGTTATCTCGGCTCAAAAACATCCATACAAAAATACGTAAGTTTATTATTTATTACATCAAGACAGCAACTTCCTCCACTTCCTCTTTTAAAATAAACAAAACTTTAACGTCTTACTGCGCGGTGAAGGTTAAATAAAAATTTCGCATCACCCACAAAAAATCCTAGAACTGCCGCTGAGAACCAAACAATTTTGTGGTTTTTCTTAATACAAACTTTTTAGAGGTTGGTTCTTTTGTGTTAACATCATCGATATATATCTGAGTGCGTGTAACAGGGCTCAAAATACGCAGAACTTTATTAAAGAAATTTATTGACAACTTTTCCATTATCAGAAAACTGTAATAAACTTATTCAACCTCGATGTAAACAAAGTTTGTTGAGACTGTTGTCAAGGAAAAATATATAAATTATTATTTTATTTTCTGAGATGATTGTAAGAGTTAAATTTATTATTTAAACAAAAATGTTGAGTTGGAAATCTCTTTGACCGCATTTTTTTTTTAATGTGCAATTAATTTTATGAAAATAATGTACTTTTAAACAATACAATTAACATAAAGCTAACTAATAAATACTTTTGAAAAAAATCGTTTCATAATTTCCATTATTAAAACACAGAAATTGTAAAAAATAAAAGTGTTTTTGTATTTTTACTTCATTTGAAGTAAGCTTTTGATTGATTAATATATATTTATTTTTTAACAAAAAATCTTGTTGCTATATAAATAAGCCAGTTGTCATGGAGATTAGGTGGGGTAAAAAAAAACATGAATAAAAGTTGTTCGAATCCAATCCTCTACCAATTTATATTTTAAATTTTATGGCGAAATTATTTGATCCCATCAAGTTTTTCAGACTTTTGATCTAAGAAAGAGTTTAAGATTTTCAATCATAGGATGTTTTCATCATAACATGTCTCCAACATAGTGCGTTTCCATCATAACATGTTTTACAAAATCGATATTATACAAAGTGTTTATACAAAGCCAGGTTTTAATTTTAGATGTAAAAAAATTTAATTTGGAAAACTTTATATCTAAGTTTTTCAAAATTTTATATATTGCTCATCGGAAAAAAAATCTTAAAATTACTAAAAATTACTTAAATAAGCATTTTTATTTCAGTTAGCTGAACAGTGCTTTTCCCAATCAAATCTTGCTATAAATATATTTAAATACCCCTAAGCTGCTAAACTGGCGCCCCCATAAAATGTTTCTCATTACAAAATTCTTTTAGTAAAAACACATATGACATCGCTTTCCCACTTAAAACCTACTCGCGCCGGCCCTACTTTTAAAGATGTGTATGCAACAATATTTCCAGCAATGATGATGGAACTACAAATGAAAGAAGTACATCCATTCTTAATCAAGAAATAGATGACACCATGTTTTCCGAACTTGTCTATACTCTACAAAATCTACTTGGATTTTTCTTTAACATCTGCTAAAAGAAAGTTTCAGTAGACTAAAGATCAAAAACTATTTGTGATCAACAATGACAAAACAATACCTTTTTGTATTGACAATAATTTTTATTAAATGTGAGCTTGCTGACAGCATTGACTTGAAACTATCAATAAATCATTTTGCTTCCTATCGGGCACAAACACCCGTAAGACGTCTATATAACGTCTTATATACGTCGCAAATTAATACGATGTTCTTAAGACCTCCAAGGAATGTTCTGTACCCGTTGGAAATGATATTTCGCAGAAAAAATTTCTAAAAACTAAGAGGAAAGTAAATTTTTTCCCTAATGCATGCTCTCAGTAATAAATATAATATAAACATATTTTTAAATGACCAAACATTACAATAATATTAATATTTGTTTTGTATATATATATATATATATATATATATATATATATATATATATATATACGTGTATATAAATGATATAAGTATATATATTGTATGTATGTATGTATGTATTTCGCCATAAAGAATTATTTTACAAAATTAGACTTTTACAAAATGTATATATATATATATATATATTATATATATATATATATATATATATATATATATATATACATGTGTGATATAAAATATGTATATATATATATGTAATATAAGTATATATATATATATATATATATATATATATATATATATATATATATATATATATATATATATATATATATATATATATATATATATATATATATATATATATATATATATATATATATATATATATATATACAGTATTGGACAAAACATTTGCAACCAACATCGAACAATGCTAAAAAGTGTTCCTAATTTTACATGTTTTAAAAACGAAACGAACTATACTACCACAGCAAACAGTTCAGGAGTCTGGAGTCATAGCAAGCCATAACATGAGCAATCAGCTGACAGGTGACAGCACACAGGCAGAATTTCGTTGACAAGTGCCATTTTGCAGCGGACAAAGCAAGAGCAACTTTTTTGGTTTGTTTCATTTTCTTAAGTCTGGTCCGTGTCAACGTCACGGAAGTTTTTTAATAATTAAAGGAAGTATCCAGAAGTTTCCAGAAGTTTCCAGAAGCATGCAGAAGCTTCCAGAAGTTTCCAGAAATAGCATCTGGAAGCATCCAGTAGCATCCAGAAATATCCAGAAATATTCAGAAGCATCCAGACGCATTCAGAAGCTTCCAGAAGCATCGGAAAGAAGCATATAGAATCTTCCACAACAGGTTCACACATGTTCATTTTACTATATAAGAGACATGTAAATCAACATGTAATTCAGTCAGTATATGGAAGTCAATCAGTCAGTATTATCAAGACAGTTTATTGAAGTGAGTTTTATCAAAGTGTTTTATCGAAGAACATCAACCAAGACGTTGTGTTACAAAGAGCATTATAGTATTATCACAAGGTAAATGTAACACGGTAAGCCTTGAGAAGCGTGATTATTTATTTTTATTATTTTTATGACTTCAAGTGCAAAAATGGCTCCCAACAGTCTTGAATTGGAACTAAGAGAGAAAATCATTGGCGATTACGTAAGTGAAATGTCACAAAAAAGTATTTTTGATAAATATCGCGTGAAACAATGGACCCTATCAAGACTATGTTCCAAATATCGTTCTACGGGGAAGTTGGCAGCAGATAACAAAGGTGGAAGACCGCGTTCCACCACTTCTAGAGAGGATTATATGATCATCAGATCCGTCAAGAAGGATCCCTGGATATTATCAGTCGAGATACAAAAGCAATTAGAGCCTGAAAGATGTTATGTTACCTCATGCTGAATGGAATATGCCAATAAAATTGGTTTTTTTAGCAAGACAACGATCCGAAACACACTGCAAAAGTAGTCAAGCAGTAATTTGAAGACAACCACCTATCGGTGATGGATTGGCCGCCTCAATCTCCGGATCTCAACCCTATCTAGAACCTGTGGGAGATTGTCAAACGCAGAATTAATCGTGAAGGTGTTCGTAATAAGGATCAACTGTTTGAACAAATCCAAAAGGCCTGGGCAGCGATTCCACAAAGTTTCATTGATCACCTGATCGAATCTATGCCTCGAAGATGCAAGGCTGTGATTGACAACAAAGAATATATATATATATATATATATATATATATATATATATATATATATATATATATATATATATATATATATATATATATATATATATATATATATATATATATATATATGAATCAGTGCTTTTTAAAAGAGTGAATTTCCTTAAGAAGTTTTGAGCTAATTCGCCTTTACAAAGAAATTGTTTCATATATGTATATTATATTTTTTTTAAACTTTTTTTCGGATTTATTTCTTTTATTAATAGAGTGAGTTTAAAAAACTTTTCATGCTAATCATAGATGTTACTTAACATAAGGAGAAGAGGTGAGAAGTTCACTTTTTTGAACTTTTCTTTTTGATTTTTTTTGATTCATGAGTTGTTTCTTTCTTGAAAAAATTGTAGGAATCAGAGATAAAACATGCTTGAATAATTAAATCCATTTGTTAACATAAGCGATTTGGATTTTCAATGAACTCTACTTTTCTTTTTTTGATGCAAATATATTATAAATATTAATTTTTAACAGAATGTTCAATATCCCCCCATTTCAGTACGTGATCAAGTCCAATCAATGGAAATGTCTCAGCCCAACCAAAACTATTTCCCCACAGTTCAACATAAGAGTTACATTGTTTATAAAAGAAATTTACCTTTGCCATAAATATACTATCATCCTGGGCACTAAATTTTCTAAGCTTATCTGTCAGTTTGGATATTTAATGGCTCAATAAGACTTAAAATTGTTGAAGTTCTTAACTTTCCTGAGCAAAAAACTATAATATTTATACCTTTGAGCTCGTTTTCCGTTCGACAAGCTGAGATTTAGCGTAAGTGATCGTCAAATATTAATTGCTACTTTGTTATCATTAAAACCACTCTTTCTTACCGATCTTTATGCTCGTTTGATAAATAGAGAGTTCTTGTATTATTTTATGACCGTATAAACAGTAGTTTTTCTAGATTCAGAAGCTTTAGCAATTGAAAGTAACAATGCACAAGGATTTTGTAGATATTTGTGCAGTTTTTTTTTCCGTTTTTCTAACTGTTTCGATGATATTTTAGTTAAGAGAAATACTTTGACTCGTTTGTTGATGTTTTTAATTAATACTATCATTACTTAATGTAATTACGCCACAAAGAAAAAAGTTTCAAAATGTGTTAGTGATAAGTTTTAAAACGAAATTCGTCAACGATCGCATGGTTTAGTATTTTTAAGATAAAAATAATCTTTGATCATTAAATCGCTCATCAAATATTTAACAGCATAATATAAATATAAAAATATAATATAAGGGAATGTATGTAATACTGTAAAAATGTTTCCATATATAATTTACTTTTTTTTTTTTTTAATAAAGCATATTTAGAAATGCTAATAAAGGATTGTATTTTGTTGAGTAAAAAATCGCTAAAATATTCATTTTTATTATGTTTATCTTGAGCGCCGAGAGCCGCTCAATTGTTGCGGCTCCGGCTTCACCAAAAAACAGCCGCTCCTAGGCTCCACGGCTCTGGATCGGCTCCACAAGCCTGGTTTTAAAGTTCTCCGGTCATTTAAAAAAAGGGCAACTTTGAAACAACCACTATTGTCCAACGTTTACCGGATAAAAAACACAGTTGTCCAAGTTATTTATAACTGAACCGATGATAAGAAAAACGAAAGTCACATGAACTTTTATCTTTAGGAAAAAGTTTTTTTTATAATGACAAAAAATTTCTATAGAAGAATTCTTTTCTTTTATTCTATATTTCTATAGAATATTCTAACTCTTTTTTTTAATTCATTAGATTTACCTTATGTATTCTCACAAAGTAAAAAATAGACTCAATAACATTCTGATTTTGATTCTGCTGTTTCAATTCAAAAATTATTTTTTTTTATTGATGAAACTGTTAGAAACAGATGGTCTGACGATGTATGCTCTATGCTGCATGATTTTAAATTACCAATTATCTCAAATGCAGAGAATATCAAATTGATTTGCAATTTATGAGCTAGGCAAAATAAAAAATGAAAAGTCTTAGATTGATTTTATTATCTAGTTCATAAAACTGAAAAACTTGACAGCATTACTGTTTCATGACCAGCTCTGTCATGTTCTGAATAGGTAAGACACATCTATAGAATGTGACAGAAAAATTGCCATTGCGAATAAAAAGTTTCTGACAGAAACAATAGACGATTTTATAAAAAACCAGAACAATTGTAATACTATATATAAACATGATACAAGAAAGATTTCTGAAATTTGCAGAGTTTCAAAGCCAAACTTCTTGGTTGTTTGTTTATTTAAGACATTTTCTCTAAAAGACATTTCTCTAAGAGAAATTGAATTATTGAAGGCTAGTTAAAATTTAATTATATGGAAAACTAGAAATATTTAATTTTATGTGTCTTACATCCCATATTTTTTGATCAAAGATCGAAGTACCTGAAACAAGCATACATAGCTCTGTTGCCTCTTTTTTGTTAAAAATTTAAAGACTTATTGAAGTCAAACATTTTCTAAGTGGACAAAATAAAACATTATTTGATATTATTTGATACTATTTGATACTATTTTATTTTTGAACAATTCATTTTATTTTTCTTTGAAACTAAAGAAACACATTCTTATTAACGGTTTGTTTACAATTGTTTTTGTATGGTTTATACAAACGCTTTGTCTACAATTGTTTTTTGTATGGTTTATACAAATGCTTTGTCTACAAGTGGTTTTTGTATGGTTTATACAAACTTGATATAAAGTGATGGAATACAAACATCATGGAATCATCTATGGTAAATAGATGAGGCTGGGGATGAGATAACGTTGCAATGCTATTTTGTATAAAGTGAAAAAAATCTTTCATATACTATTTTATTTGAATTTTTTTTTGATGAAAAGAAGGGAGGGGGGAAGGCTTTAACATCCCATCACACACTTAGTACGTTGTGGTTGTATATTACAATGTGCTACTATCTACCTTTAAAAAAATAAGTGCTCTCAAAGGTTACTCGCTAACGTGGTTTATGTGTTGATGAATTTACAACAGAATAATCACAGATGTCCAAAATGGGAGTCTTGTTTTCTAAAGAACACTGTGAATAAATTATTCCCGTATTTAGTAGTAAGACTGCATTTATAGGGGAGACCGGGGCAAGTTGGCTCGGTTTTTGCTCTATAATATTTGTAGCCCTAGTAGTACATTTTTTTGAAAATAATAAAGTGTAGTCTTAAAGAGTATAATGTGGGTAACTTATAAAATTTGCATTCATTTGCAAAAACAAATTTTTGGGGCCTTTCCGGGCTCTCAAAAATAAAAATAAAATTGCCCCAACTTGCCCCACCACGGGGTAAGTTGGCGCAAACTATAAAAATGATTATTACTGTACTTTGAGTGCAAAGTTAACAGAAATTTTTTTACTAATAATTTTGGCTACAATTTTATCCCAAAATTTAATATTACTTTTAGATGGTACCGAATATTAGTCCGTATAACAGCCAAAACAGTGGCCCACTTTTTATCTATGAAAAAAAAACCTAAAATTTTTTTTTTTTTAATTAGATTGTAAGAATTAATTTTTTGAATATTGTTAAAAATTAAAAAAAAAATTAATTTTATAAAAAAAATTTTTTTTTTCCATATTAAATGCTATGAGCCAAATTACCTCGTGAAAATTTTGTCAACTTAGCCCGAAAGCCTTTTTTTCAATACATAGTCTATAGATCCTAAAAAACGGCAACTTTGAAAAAAGTCTGACTGGATATAGTAAACCAATTGTAACTGGAACTTTTACAATAATTTATTTTTCATACGACTTACTATTTTCTTTGTAAAGTAAATAGGAAGCGAAGTTCCAAAAGTTACGTTTTTGTCCAAAAAGAGCATAAATCTTCATATCTTCCATGCACATGCGCGAATCCTGACAATACTATAATGAATGATGAAATGGTCTATTAGGAAGGTTCTGTGTAATTTTTGTCACTTTCTGATTAAAGGCTCAGAAGATAAACGCAGTACGTCAACTTACCCCTGCGGCCAACTAGCCGCGGTCTCCCCTCTATTGTTTTAGGACTACAATGTCATAAAAATATACTTTTAGTTAAATATATTATTAATAAACAGATATCTAATGTCAATAAACACTAAATTTCATTTTTCTCAAAATGAGAAAAATGTGACATCTGTGGTTTTACCCGTGTGGTCTTCATATGTATATATATGTATGTGGTCATGTATATAAGCTTTAGAAGACCTCATTTTGTAGCTCTACAATACTCTGCCATTAATTAAAGTTAAAAATTACTGGAAGAGAAAAGATCAAGATGTAGAGCAAGATAACGATTGACAGACGACTTAAAGGATTGCAAATTATATGAATCAGGAAAGCAAGATGAAGGAAGCGAATTCCAAAGAGCTGATGTTCGAGGAAAAAAACTAGACGAATAAGAGTTTTTGGAGCACTTAGGAGCAGTTACAGAAAAAGGATGAGACTTAATTGAACTATGAGTAACACAAGAATGAATTTTAGTAGATGGCACAAGAAATGCTAGCTCTTTAGAGCAGTGCCCATTATAGTATTTGTAGAAAAAAGAAAGAGAAGCAACATTGCGACGATGTGATAATTGGTTGGCTGCAAAAGCAGGTCCAACTATGTTTACAATGCGTTTTTGCACCTTGTCTAAAAGAGAAAGGGCATCGTTAGAAGATCCGCCCCAGATATGGCAACAGTATTCGATACAAGCCGGATTTAGGATTTATAGAGATAGAGAATAGAATCTGAAGTAAGAAATAGATGCAGCCTTAGCAGATGCTAATTTTGCAACTGATTTGATATATGGTTTCCAAGAAAGATCGGAAGTAAGAGTTAATCCTAGAAGATGAAGAGTAAATGACTCATCGAGTACATCACCGTTCATAAATATAGGAAAAACTAGCTTATTGCGATAACGATTGGTTGAAAAAAATTGAGTTTTATCTGAATTAAAGTTTACCAGCCACTTTGAGCTAAATGCTGTAGCAGAAGGGAGATCCTTTTCGAGCTCAAATGCCCCCACCAAGTAATCAGAGAGTGTTGGTTTCTTATCACGGCAAGAATAGACGGTAGTATTATCAGCAAACAATGCCACCTTAGATGTGAGAATATCTGGAAGATCGTTAATGTAAATTAAAAAGAGCATAGGGCCAAAGATAGAACCTTGAGGAACCCCTGAAGTTACAGAATAAGAAGAAGAGTGCTGAAATCTCGTTTCTGTCCATCGAGGACAACTTCTATACTACGATTGGAAAGGAAGGATTCGATAATCTTAAAGATGTTGTCAGATACACCATAAGAAGAAAGCTTATGGAAAAGACCACCATGCCAAACTTTGTCAAAAGCTTTTGAAATGTCAAGAGCGATGGCTTTAACCTCTCCACCTTTATCTAATGCACGATAAAACCTATCGGTTATTACTGTTAGCAAATCAACTGTAGAACGAGAAGATCGAAATCCATATTGATGGTCAGAAAATAAGTTATTAGATTCAAGATGAGAAAGTAAGTGTTTGTAAAATACAGATTCAAAAACCTTGCTTATGATACGAAGAAGACTAATAGGACGGTAGGTGGACGAATCAGATCGCTCTCCAGAATTTTTGAAAATAGGGATAACAGATGCCGCTTTCCAGCAGGCTGGAAAACAGAAGTCACAAGAGCCTAATTTTTGAGATGAGAAACGAAATTTCATGACCTGGGAATAGTGGGCTAAAACATTAGGTAAAACCTTTTTACAATCGTTTTAAGCAGTAATAAACAGACGTCTGTTTTCTGGAAAATTGTTTTGCTGATAGATATAGAAGTAGCGGCTTCGATTGGCAATCGCAGCAGCACAGTGTGAGGAAAACCATGGAGAAGAGTGAGGCTTGACCTGGAATCGTCGAGAGGGAACAAAAGATTCCATGCCAGCCTGAATCCACGAAGTTATGTAAGAAGCACATTTGTCGACAGGAAGACAAAAGATTACTACACAAGGGCCAGAAATAAGGTAGTTGTAAGAGGCACGATAATAGGGGGATTCAGGTGATGAAGAAGAATGTGATATTAGTTATAGAGAGATCAAACTGTGATCAGAAGCACCTAAGGGTGAATGTAAAGAAACTGAGCACTGACTAGGATCAGAAACAAGACATAAGTCGAGTAGAGAAGGTAAATGATTCGGGTTGTCTGGAAAGCGAGTTGGAAAGTTGACTATTTGAGTTTGAGATTGGGAAAGGCAAAAGTTGTGGGTTTTAATGCCTGCAGAATCACTGACACTAGACTCAAGCCATTCAGAGTGGTGAGCATTAAAGTGAGCATACAGCAACTATATTAGCTGATGGATAAAGAGAGAGAGCTTGGTCAATGTAATCAGAAATAACATCAAAAAGAGTGCAGTCTTGAGATGAAGGAGAGCAATATAGAATAAAGAAAAAGGCAATAGAGTGAAGTGATGCTAAACAAAAGCATATGAAAGAATAGTCTGTGGATTCAAATCTAGTTTTACAACTAATGGGTGAATTCTCACGAATGTAAATGCCCAGGCCAAGCATGTGACTATTGGAGTCTTTACGAATTAAAGGAAGATAGCCATCAACACTAAGATCGCAAGATGAGGCAGCTGAACTCAAATTAGTCTCACAAAGGGCAAGAAGGTATCGTAAACTTTGCAAGAGAGAAGACTCAACAGAAGAAAAGTTACTTCGAAGACAACGAATATTAGTGAATGGTTTAGAGAACTTGGTGATGATGATGGTTTTTTGTGTTTTATAGTTTTTGGTACTTTATTCATTTTTAAATTTGTTGAAGAACTTGGCTCAAAGCATAGATAATACTGTTTAATAGCCCAAGCAAATGCCTCATTACTATTATTAAATCCTAAGCCGTAACAAAGGGCTCCAAATGTAGCCTTCGCAATGCACACCAAAAGTACAAACAGGGACACCATCCATGCGCAACATGGCACTGTTAATACTTTGATATTTTTCAACTTTTGATGGAATCAACCTCTCTGAGAGCTACCACAGAGATCGGGAAACCTGACTACCAGCCGGCATCAGAACCATAAAACTGAGTTTTAAAGCTGTATCATCTCTAGGAGATAAGAGAATAAGTTGTCTAGTCTTAAAAACAGAGACACAAGCAAAACCCATGCATTGAGTCAAGAAGATCCATCATTCAACATAAATCATCATTCAATAAAAATACATATGCGCCAGCCTAATAGATGAAGAAGGTGTGCGAGGCTGGTCAACAGATAGAATATGTTTACCCCTTAAGTTTTTGCCTAGGAGGCCTTCTACAAGACAGTATGCATTTAGCATCTACCCAAGATGAGTATTTTTATTGAGACATCATCTCTAGCCTTTACTCAATCAAGAGCCCCAAGGCAGGGGGTGTTTTAAATCGGAGTTGGCATCTCCTAGCCTTTGCCTAAAAAGGTCTATCATACAAGGCAGAAGGACATGAAGCAGATTGTACTGGGTTACATGTTACCAGTAGCAGGATAACATGACCTGACATAAGAAGGGAAGAGTTTTTTGCAAAATCCAACTCAGAAAAAAATATCTTTTAAAAATATGCACCATTTTGAAAGCAGGGATTTTAAATTTGTCTAGAAATAAATTTGTTGAAACTGACAATGTGTCTTTTCATTTTGCTTCACTTGTTTGTTTCTATAAACTTTAGTCGTCGAAACAGATCGTTACAATCGCTACAATCGCTTTGAATCAAGGTGCTGTCGACGGTCATTTGATCGATTTGACAATCGACTTTGTTTTTTCCGCATCGACGACTTTCGTTTAACAAACTACGCTTTCAACATTGTTCTTATCAGTTTCAACACTTTTATCCTCTAGCTTCACTTCTTTTTCTTGACTCGTTTAACTGCATGAGTCCTTCAAATCACCTTCTACCGTTTGATTGAACGAATATTTATACTCGACATTAAATTTCATTAATGTTACAAATTCTACACTGTTTACCTTCACTACGACCTCCTCATGATAAACTCTTGAACTCATAATTTTTTCCTATCATCCAACGCAATATTTTTCTAAACACTGATTTGTAATCAAAAATTAAAGTCTAACGCTAATACACCTGCGTTGTCTCATCGGCTACTTTTTAATTTGTAAACCTCCTAGATTTTTTTCTTTGTTTAGCGTCGAGCAACCTAGCAAACTTTTGAGACGCTGCGCAAATAAACGCATAAATAAAGGGTTTACACTCACACAAACATTTACAAAGCCGCGCAAACATTTGAAATGCTGGGCAAATAATAAAGACAATTTATTTATAATAAAGACAAGTAATAAATGCTGGGCAAATAATAAGAAATGCTGGGCAAATAATAAAGACAGTTAATTATAATTAAGACAAATAATAAAGAAAATTTATAAATGGAAACTTGATAAAAATATGTAATAAAACTTTATAAGTTATAAATAAAAAAAACATTTAATTTGCCAGGTTTCCATAACAGCTAACCATGCTTTCAACAAGATCATGCATGATCTTTCCATACCAGCCATCAGACAAGGTATTTTAACAGGTATCCATACCAGCTATCGCGTCAGGTATCCATACAAAGTATTCATAAAAAGCATTCACACCAGGTATCCATACCAGCTATCCACATACCAGGTACCTGCTGCTCCATACCAGTTACCTGCTGCTCCATAACAGGTATCCACTACAGGTATCTCCATACCGCGTACTTGGCGTTCCCCCCTGCACAAAAAATCAAAATGGTTGATTTCGAAATGGAAGCTTCTTTATTCATGAGAATTTTATGAAGAACATTTTCTCGGGAGGCTAACTAAGCGCGAATTTGCGCGAACTGGCATAACTCCAAAGCATTGTAAAAACTGGCATAAGTGTGAACTAGCATTTGTGCAAATCGGCATTAGTGCGCCAAAAGAATTTGCAAACATTGACATAAGTGCCAATTTGCATAAGTGCGAACTGATATAAATGCAAAGCAGTTGGTAAAACTGGCACAGTTGCGAACTAGCATAAGTGCAGAAAAAGAATTTGTAAACATTGGCATAAGTGCGAAGCAGTTACAAAAACCGACATAAGTCCGATATGGCATAAGCGCGAATTATTATAAGTGGGCCGAATAAAATTTCAAATTTTAACAAAAGTGCAAGTTGGAATTTTGCACATATACCAATTCGTACCTATACCATGCTTGAAGTTTTATTTGGCGCGTTTATGGCAATTCACACTTACGCAAGTTTTTGCAACTGTTTCGCATCTATGACAGTTCGCACCTATGCTAATATTTGTAACTTTATTCGGCACACTTATGCCAATTTCGGACTGAAGCCCGTTTGCACTTATGCCAATTTGAATGTTTGTAAATTCTTTTTGGCGCATTTATGCACATTGGCATTTATGGCAGTTTCTGTAACTGCTGCGCACTTATCCCAGTTCGCACTTTTGCCAATTCGCACTTGTACCAGTTTTTGCAAGTGCTTTGCACTTCTGCCAGTACGCACTTATGTCAATGTTTGCAAATTTTTTTGGCGCACATATGCCAGTTCGCATTTATGAATTTTGCGCTTATTTAGTCATCCGCATTTTCAGACTTTTTTCAAAAGTTATATTACTATAATAATTATTTAATATACTCTTTGCCGATATAATTACCAGCATAAAAATATAATAATGTATTTGTATGCCGGTATTTATATCGTAAATATCATTATATATATTTTATATTATGTGTGAACCCACAATTTAAGCATCATTATTTACATATAATATTATAAATAGAGTATTATTATAAAGAGTTGAGTATGGTATCTAAATATATTATTACAAAATATAAAGAGTTAAGTACGGTGTCCCCCAAGGTTCCATTCTTGGACCTCTTCTGCTTTTTCAATATATAAACAACTTTACGAAAGCCTCGAAAAAAACTTGATGTAATTATGTTTGCCGATGATACAAACTTATTTTATTCCTCCAACTTAATCATAGACCTTTATGAATGAACGAAGAGATTAAAAGATTAAATATATGGTTGAAATTAAATAAGTTATCACTAAACACAGAAAAAAAAAAAATACCTATTGTTTCATTTCAAAAAACAAAAAAAATTATACCAACTATCCTTCACTAAAAATAGATAAGGTAAACATTGAAAGAACAGAAACAACTAAATTTCTTGGGATACTTATTGACGAAAATCTTGGAGAGCTCATATAAGTACAATGAACACCAAACCAAATTTCAAAAAAAATTGGGGTACTCTACAAAGTTAATCCTCTGTTGTCCCAACATAATCTCAAATCGCTTTATTTTTCTTACATCCAAAGTTATCTTAATATGATATGGAAAAGTACACACAAATCCAAATTGGGTACTATTTATATAAGTCTAAAACATGCATCAAGATTAGTTTATAATAAAGATAAACTCACCAATGCTGAACACCTTTACTAAAAACCCTGAATGCACTAAAAGTTTATCAATCAACATCTACCAAAATGTATTAATCATGCTTAAATACAAACTTGATCTAATCCCATCGCATTTTTTAGATCTCTAATAGATACATAACAAGAGCAACAGGCAACTTAACATTGCCTAAAGAACAACAAATTTCTCACGGCTCTCTATTTTCTACAGGGGTCCGTACCTATATAACAAAATAATATTTAAAAATAGAGAACTTGAAGTATTAAATAATCCTGCCACCTTGAAAAATAAATTAAAACAACTCATACTTAATATAAAAATTTATATCGACATGTATTAAATTTAAAAACAAAACTTGTATATTGTTTAACCACTTTTGACTATAGATAAAAATGAAATAGACTTTATTTAACTAATTAAAGAGGTACTCGATGATAAGTCAACATAGACTTCTATGAGTTTTTCTTTACAACAACATGTATATATGTGGAGTAACAAAAAATTTACTTATAAAATATACTTATTTAAACTTTTTAAACCACTTTTTATTATGTTACGTTATACGCAGTATTATTATGTTATATTTATTACATTGCATTATATTATGTAGTTGTAACGTAACGATGTGTAAATTTATTAAAGTTGTAAAAAAAAACAAATAGTGATTATTTTAACATAATGCAGGCCCATAGCAACCGTGGGCTAGAGTGGCAGAAAGGCAATTGCACTTCCCCTTCCTTAATAATTTTTCAAATAAATAATTTTTAAGAAATTGACTGAAAAAATGACTAAAATGGCCTATATCAGTTATCCTAGACCGTTTTCGACTGCGTCGACCGTATTTGGGCGCCGCCAAAATTAAAATTGGAGGGCCATTTCTTTCTTTTTTTTTAACGTTTTTTACGACAAATATTGTTTTTTTTTCGCGAAAAAAACCCCTATTTACTTTAAAGATCGCTGGAACGAGGGGATACTGCCACCCAAGCTTTTTTCTTACAATAGGCCCTGATATAGGCCTATATATAAAATATAAAATTTGTAGAAATAAAAAACTAAAAATTCAACTACAAGAATAAACAACAGAAAGCTAAATTTTAGTTATGGTGAAAAATTCTAATTTTGGATCTTTTGTTTATTTTTCATCTTCAAAAACTTTTAAATCACATTTAATTTAATAAACAATAATAAATTATTACTATCAGTTAATTTATGACAATGATGGTTAAGGTCATATTTTATCAATATTCAACCTTTAGTATTTTATGTTTTTTAATAGATTTTAAAGATGGTCCTATTGAAACAAGCAATAAAAAACTAAAAAAGATCTAAACAGTCAGAAAGTTAGAAAATGAGAACAAGCGTAGGAAATTATGCTAGTATAGTGATTCTTGTGTTAGCAATCCTCAAAATATAGTTCCACTTAAAACAATTTCTGAAATGTGTAAAGAAGACTGCAAGTGTAAATGCCACGCAAAACTTACCTTTGAGCAGAGAAATTTTGTTAAACATTCTTACTATAATATGAACAATAATAGATAAAACTTTTTTATTTCAAGATATAGAAGGCGTAAACTGCTCGTCAGACTAAAAAGGTTTTTTATTTCAAGATATAGAAGATGTAATTTAACTGCTCGTCAGACTAAAAAGGTTTTTTATTTCAAGATATAGAAGATGTAATATGTAACTCTCGTCAGACTAAGTAGGTTTTTTATTTCAAGATACAGAAGACGTAATATAACTGCTTATCAGACTAAATAGGTTTTTCAAAAAGATAATATTCCTTTCAATATTTTTTTTTTGCTTTAGCAAATAAAGAAATCAGAGTTTGCAAAACTTTTTTTATACCAACACTATGTATTAGTCAAAAGATATTTACAATGTGCATGAAAAAAAGCATGACTTCAAAAGCAGACATGAGAGGAGAATATGCTAAACAAGAGGTTTCATATGAATTTAAAAATAAGGTAATTCACTAACTTATTTTATATATATAATAAGTTTATTTCCGACAGTTGATAATTGCTATTGTAAGTATTTATTCACCAAGAAGTACCATACCTCAAATTTAAACATAAAATATATATCACCCCTATATCGAAAAAAGTAGTAAGCACGAAAATTTAAAGACTTTGATTCACAGTAGTGGTAGTGAGCAAGAAAACATTTCACATTTAATTCTCACTTTAATTTAAGTAAAAACCAAAAAAACAAAAAATTATGTGATGCTTGTGAAACTTAAATAAAAAATACTTAAAAAAACTTAAATAAAAATTGACTTGAAAAAAGCATTGAAGAGATACATCGAGTCTATTTACAGGTAAAAATAGTAATGCGCAACAAAAAAGCATGTGATCGTAACAATCAGCTGGATAATGTCATTAGATTTAATCAGCAAATCGTTATTCAGTTTCCGAAGGCTGAAATTAGTAGCCCTTTTTTTACAAAAGAAAACTAATTGTTTACAATCTGACAGCACATGTTAAATTTAATAAAACAGTTAAGTGGAACTGTGTAGTGTGGCCAGAAATAAAACAGGTAAGAACCTTGCAAGTGGGCTTGAAAATTTGTTGATGTTTTAGAAAGCTTTCCTAAAGCTAAACATTAATTTACTTGGAGTGGTAGCTGTGTTTCTTAAAACTGCAACTCAATTATGACAATTGCCATCGGTTTTCTGACTCAACAGCGGTTAGCTGAAGATATTACAATGAAGTACAGTGTACCAGGACATTTATCAGTTCAGAATGTTGATAACACGCAGTGTCAAATAGAAATAAATGCAATTATCTAAAATTTACTCATTAATGAGATAGGGATGCTCGAATGTTCACTGTAAACAGAAATTAAATGTATAAGCAGGACTTAAAAGATTTTTAAAAAGTTGCTAACAAATTTTTAAGAAAAATACAATTTAAAAAAAAACATCACTCCAAATTAAATGCACACCTCTTGTTAGTAATAAAAATATTTCATACAGCCAATGAAAAGCCACCTGAAAATTATAGAAAAATAAACAATCAAGGATATCAAAATAAATACTAAGTAAGGCCTAAACATTTTTTACAAGTTCAAGTGCCATGACAGAAAAAAATAAGAATGAATTAAAAGAGATTTTTAAACATTTTTCAAATATTTTTCTTATTTTTGCTCATCATTATTAAAATAGTCAAAGTAGTAGTAAAAGTAAAGTAGTAGGGATTTTTGTTGCGGAAAAAAGTTGATAAAGGAGGGGGGTGGGGTGGAGAGCAATAGGCTACTCAGTATTTATAGTCTTTAACGTAATATAACGTTCAAAATTATTAGTTTATTTTAAAAATCACATTTTTATCTTCATATAGAATGAATACAAATAAGGGATTTATATAAATTAATAGATTATGAAAAAAGTTAAAAACTAAAATTCTATTCAACTCCCCTTGAGAACAGCAACGTTCTAAATTTGTCTTTTGTGTTACTTATTTTTTAAATTTGGTATATATAACGGTATATATAAAATTAACGGTATTTATGTATAAAATTAACGGTATTTATGTATAAAATTAACGGTATATATAAAATTAACGGTATAATTTTATATAACGGTTATATAAAATTAACGGTATATATAAAATATAACGGTATATATAAAATTAACGGTATTTATGTATAAAATTAACGGTATATATAAAATTAACGATATAATTTTATATAACGGTTATATAAAATTAACGGTATATATAAAATATAACGGTATATATAAAATTATAACGGTATATATAAATTTTTTTTAAATTTGGTATAATTTGGTATATAAATTTGGTATATATAATTTTTAATTTGGTATATATAACATTTTTTTAATTTTGGTATATATAACGCAAATATTTTTTATAGAATCTTTTAATTCCAACAAGAAAGCCAACAAGAAAAGCAAGAAGAAAAAATTTTACTAAATGATCTAACTGAAACCAAAAGTATTGTTTCTATTAAAAAATATTTAACCTTTTTCCTTTGAAACTTATTTATATTATAAGAAATTATAAACAACCATTATGGCAAAATATTGTCAGGAACTTCTTATTAGTTTTCATGAGTAGACAAAACTTTAAAGTTGATTTTTTCAAATCTGAAAAAACAGCACTTGGAACCCTCCTAAGTATTCTCATGCAAAGATTTTGAATTTTGCTATTGAAACTTAACGGTTTAATGTCATTGTTTAGTTATAACCCATTGATAATGGGCTGAAAATACACAAAAAAGTACTAAAATAAAAAATAAAAAATGTCAAATTTATGGATAGTCAAAACAAATTTAAGATTTCTTTTAAATATTGAATTAGAATTTACTATATTATTATTGTTATTGTATTGAATATTGCATGTTATATATTGAATATAAAGTATATCTTCATTAAGAGTTAATCAAAGTAAACAAACAGATTTTCTCGTAATACTGTTATCACAATTTTGAACAATTTTATCTTCATCATTGACAAAAATAAACAAAATCTATTCATTTTCTAAAAATAACTTTTTTAGTAACCTGTACTTTATTATTTTAAATATTAAGCAATAATAAATAATTGGTGATATTTCAAATATTAAACAATATTACCTGATAAATGGTGACGATACAAAATTCATCAATGTAAGTAATTTTCCAAACATTTTAATCTATGCAAATATTTCAAATAACATACTTTTTGGTAATCCTTCAGATAATCCTATGCAAATTTATTTTTGCGCTCTCATTTAAATAAGAGCGCACAAATAAATTTGCTCAGACTTTTAAATTATCTTGGTAATTTGGGTCTTTGCAACATTTCATATAATACAAAGATTGACTTTTATTACAACTTGCGAAAAATAATAAATTTTATGAAGTTGTTCTTCTGGAAAACCCCGCAAACTAAAGAAAAAAAATTTATATTAATGACACATAAATCTTTTTAAATATTACTTCAAAAAATATTTAAATATTACTTCAAAAAAAATCACTTTTTTGAATGCCAAAAAAAACAAACAACGACATTAATTTACCTTATTTGTTAATGATAAAACAAAAAGTGATAAATTCTCAAGTGTTTAAATAAAAATCCTAAAATGTGTTAAAATCTTAACAAAAGATTGTATTTATTTGTTGATCATTTAGTTTTGTTGATTATTTAATTTGTTTTGTTACAAAGTTCAAATCTAAAGCTTTTAAAACTATTAAAAAATGATAACTAAGCAATAGTTTTATGTAAATCATTATGTAACAATAATGTAATAAATAACATAACAAATAATCATTATGTAACAATAATTGTTGTACTAATAATAGTTGTTAACTATGTAGCCTGACAACTGTTTTACCTCAAACCGTTTAATCATAAAAACTATTTTTTGCTGGTTTAAAAAACTGGACTGAAAATGTGTTAAATTAAATAAAATTTCCTGTCTGTTACAGATGAGTAAAAGTGAGTCACTCTTTTACAACCTAGTGTAAGCAGCTCCAGGCATTCCTTATCTTTTTAAATAAACCATTTTTCCTTCACCAAAATAATGCTAAAAGTCACATTTCTGGTTAAAATTTTTCAAATTTTTTTGGTCATCACAGCCCAAGAACCAACACCAGCATAACATAGACCACCCTCCCTACCAGAGTAAATCTGACTAACAGAGTAAATTCAACCATTAATCATTTTTACTGAAAAATTAACAATGATTTGTTGCCCTCTTCTAGTAGGTTTCAAGAATAGTGTGAGTGCACAGTGGTTTGAAATAATCCATGTGCCATTAATTCCAGATTTGCGAAAATCTGCTATAAAAAGTTCTGATTATGCAAGATTGTTGTAAATTAGTCATATCTTCATGCTCTGAAAAAATTCTTCTTTTTAGACCACTTGGCACTTCCTCCCAGATGCTTAAAGTTGACATCTTTTAAAGAACAATTATTGAGTAAAAAAGCAATAATTTGGAAGTTTTATTTTATTTCGTAAACCACACTTATGAACTTCCATAAATTATATATCAATTGGATGAATATTATACAGGCTTTCAGAGTTTAATGTAAAATATCTTAGAGTTTATGTAAATTTTTATAAATTACATTTCATGTCATAAAAATGCAGAAAGACTTTTTAGACTAGGAGATATTAGCATACTTGAATGTGACTTGTATTAAATTCTGTATGTTTCTGTAAAAATCTGAATACATATGGATAAACTTTGACCCTTCTTCTTTTAATCCAATATAGGTTTTGATGCCGCCCGGACCCGCCCAATAACAAACATTTTCAGTCTAAAAATGTTTCTACTTAAATTGTTGTTTTGTTTTGTTTGTTTTTTACATAAACATGACAGTCATTTTCAATCAAATTGCATGTTATTGTCATAAAAAGATATATTTGTGGTAACCTAAAGACCACTATTAATATAACCTTAAATACAATGAGGTTAAAATATAATCTGAAATTACTAATAAAGAAAAGGACTTAATTGAGTTGATTTTTGTTGTAAATTGGGGATTTGATAGAGCTAGTAATTTTTCCCAATTCAATCAAAAGTTCAATGAGTTATTTGAAAGTTCATCAGATGATTGCTTTTTTCTGTTACAATTGTACCCTAAAGACTTCAAACATATGACTAGGATGTGTTATAGGCAAACCTAACTCCTAATTCTGTTAAATTTTGCAGACCAAGTATGCCAAAGAAAGTAAAGAATTATTCTCAAAACAAAATTTTTTGTTGAACAATAAATGAATGAACTTTCTGATATTATAATATGGCTACAAAATGGAAAAGTTCTTTATATCAAAAGCTCTTTATTTTTAACAGCCATCCATAGAAAAGTTTTAGCGGAAACCCATGAAACACTGTCTAATTAATTGTGTCCGCTTTGTAAAGCAACACCTACTGAAATGAGTCTCATTGAAAACTACACAAGCAAATTATTTAACACTGAGAAAGTATTTTTACTCTTTGGAGTAATTCCACTTCATTGCTGGATCCGTTTCATGGAATATCTTCTTCATTTGTCGTACAAATTTGATATTAGGCAATGACAAGCATAAGGAAAAATAGATAAAGGTTATGTATAAGCTCAAAAAAGTTTTATACAAAAAAGATTTTGGGAAAAATTAAATTTACACATAGACAAACCCCATCCAGGTGGCACTGGTCCATCTAATAAAGGCAATACTGCACAGCGAGCTTTTTCTGATCCAATACTGTTTTCAGAAATTATGGATATAGATATAAATCTTATTGCCCATTTAAGAACAATATTTACATGCTTGTCTTGTCACACTCTGATTAATCCAATCAAATTTGAATATTGTTTTCCACAAACAGATTTAATTATCAATGAGAAATATTTATAGTATAATATTCCTACTTGAGTTCATAAAGTTTTAGCTTATGGAGCTCAAATCATGGCTGAATTAATTTTGCCAGTTGGAACTTTCGGCAAAAATGCTGGAGAAAGTCTTCACAAATGTCATAGAAAAGACAATAGGATCATGCAAGAAAAACCTCAAGAATAAACAACTTAACTGATGTTTTTGCCAAGGTTTAGAAAAATGAGACCCTTATATTTCCAGGATTATTTTGAAAAGTTGTTTAAAATCTGTGTGTAAATCAGTACTACCAGAAGAGGTGTTGCAACTTTTGCTGGTTGAAAATTCCACAAGAAGTAAGGATGTTAATGAAAGGTTTTACATGACCAAATTGATGTTTATCAAAAATCAGATCCTGTTTATATAGAAGCTTATATCAGTTTATCCGATAGCAATATCAGATATCAGTTTATCCGATAGCAAATAAATGCTCAGCTTTAGCTATGAAATTTACTTTTTAATTAAAATAATTCGAAACTATTATTATTAAATGATATCAGTGCTTCTATTTTGCACATTTTTCCTTATTACGCAAGTCTCCTTACTTGGGGAAAACCTCTTTTGTATCTTTTTAAAAAAATCAATTTTTTTGATTTTATTTTAATCTGCTAATATTATTTTATGTATGTTAAGAAATATATTAAAAATAAAATTGGAGCATGATTTTAAGGACTGAATAATATTGACTGTCATGAATAATAAAGGACTGTCAGGAATAATAAAAGACTGTCATGTTTTATGTAAAAAACAAACAAAACAAAACAACAATTTAAGTAGAAACATTTTTAGACTGAAAATATTTGTTCTTGGACGGGTCCGGACAGCATCGAAGCCTATTGGATTAAAAGAAGAAGGGTCAAAGTTTATCCATATGTATTCAGATTTTTACAGAAACATACAGAATTTAATACAAGTCACATTCAAGTATGCTAATATTTCCTAATCTAAGAAGTCTTTCTCTGCATTTTTGTGACATGAAATGTAATTTATAAAAATTTATATAAACTCTGAAATAAAAAATATTTTACATTAAACTCTGAAAGCCTGTATAATATTCATCCAATTGATATATAATATATGGAAGTTCACAAGTGTGGTTTAAGAATTAAAAAAAAATTCCAAATTATTGCTTTTTTACTAAATAATTGTTCTTTAAAAGATGTCAACTTTGAGCATCTGCTAGGAGGCACCAAGTGGTCATAAAAGAAAAATTCTTTTAGAACATGAGAATATGACTTATTTGAAACAACCTTGCATAATCAGAATTGCATAATCGGATTCTAAATTAAATCTGGAATTAATGCCACTTTTTGATTATTTCAAACCACTGTGGAGAGGCAGAAATGTCAAAAAAAAATTATATTTTGCTACATCTAAAAGTCTTTTTTTTGATTTTCATGAGTTGAAAAATATGTGTGTTGCAGGAATTTTGCAAGACAACTCTTATAGGTAAGTTAAATAACTTTCTTGCTTAAATGTGCTTTGTTTTGCAGAATAATAATTCAGATATTAGTTTATTTTAAGTTACATTCTACAAAGTTTCCATATATCTTGGTGTACAATACAAAAATATGTTAATATTACCTTAAAAAAAAATTGAGCCAACAGCCAAACATTAACACCTAAAATTTCAAAACTTTTAAAAATATAATTTTTTACTTTATAAAGGTTTTCATAAATTAAATCAAAATATTTTAAATAAGTTAAACACCTTTTAATTTACTTTAGTTTAGTAAACGGAGATCTTGACAATGAATTTCATTGTAAAGACCTTATTTTTTTCTTCTCGCTAAGAAAAAAATACTTAAAAAATAAATTTATACTAATTTAAAAAGTCTAGTTAAAGGTTGTCAAGTTTAACTTTACGCAGAAGCATTGGCATCAGCTTTAATAAGAAAAGCCTAACGAGATCCTTATAAGAAAGATAATATTATTAGAAATACTTCGAAAGAACTTGAAATAAAAATAACAGCTACCAACCTTAGGATTTAACACTTACTGTGATCTTTCTGATAAATAGTACCGGCATTCAGTATTTTGCATTCATTATTATACAGTACTGAATATTCTGATAAAATTTGAAAAATCTATTTATAAACATTTGCTTAACTTCTCTAGATCTTTCTGTCTTTACTTCAGCTTTTCTTGACCTTTTTGACCTGCATTAACTCCTCTACAGAGTACGTTAGAAATTTGTTACAGTTAAACAAAAAAAATTTCCTTTATAGAGTTAAAAAAAGTTAGTTTAAGTTAGAAAAGTGACTTTTTTTAACTATTTTTCTTATCTTTTCTAACATTGAAACTTTTTACACGGCTTTCAAGAGCGTCAATTGGGCCTAGTGTCGCGTTAAATAAGTAGACAGTCAGTTCTGCGCAAGCGTCGTGCATGCGCACATACGGTGTAAAGCTTCCGTTAGGTTCGTTAAATAAGTAGCCTTGTTTAGCTTTGTTAGGTATAAACTCAAAAACAAAAATAATCTTATTTTTAAATTTTTTTAAATAATATAATTAAATTATATAATTAAAATGCCAGTCTATAATTACTCTGTTGAAGATGTTTAGCAGTATGGCTCTGATGGAATAATAAATTATTATAATAAAAGAATGTATAGCAGTATTACCATCATTGCAACATTATTGCAACGAAACCATCATTGGTATAACCAATTTCTTGTTTCGGTTTGTTGACGGTTAACCCTACGTAGTATTTTTCCATACACCGAATCCAGGCATGTAGTGTGGACAGTCCGTATTAATACGAACTTTCATTTTCGAGCCTACAGACACTTTAGTAAAATCGTTCATTTGTCGTGTAGCTCCACCTACTGTACATGTAGACGCAGAAGGTGTATCCGATAATACCTAAGCCACTTTTCCATCTATCATTGTTAATTATATAGATGGCCGTGAAGAGTATATTTGGATTTTAATTTCATCTACAACTACCAATAATAATACCAATAATAGAATGTATGTCCATCAAAATTAATTCTCAATAAAAAATAGACATAATAACTTACGCAAAACTATTGTTATAAACAGATATAGTCTGAAACCACGATAAAAAGCGGTTTTCTGTTTTCTTTAACGTTTTTTTATCTATAATTTTAGAAACCGCACGTATCCGCACCTGATTTTTAATAAACTAATTTTATAGACATCTAAGCCACAAATCAATTACAAAAATAAAACGTGGAGAAGCGTGGGTGACTACTAAAAATATTGGAAAACTTTAAGATTTTTTATTTTCTAGCTTATTTTGTAGTTTAATTAATTATTAGTAAACAAAACCATATAATTAAAAATACGAATTTGTTCTAAAATCTCCATAACATGATGCTTTCAAAAATGTATAACACTTTATATTTATTCATAAAAAGGTTTATAGAAAATAACTTTTAAAGCGATGAAGCAAACTTTTAAAGTGATGAAGTAAATGAGTTTCAATTGAAGATTTACATAAATATGAAACACTTGGGCTTCAAAAATTATCTTTTTACATAAAATTTGCTGAAATTTCTACATTATAGTAAAGATTAACTATTAAATTATAAAAAAAAATTAAAATATAATTTCTGCAGTGAAATTGAAATTTGAGCAAAAATATTTATGGTACGTTTTTGTATTATTTTCCACTGTGTGACGTCACTGTGCGGCGCTCCAAATTCAACCCAAAAAGTATAAACTATAAAGTTTTGTAAACAGAGCAATACGCGGTTTTTCGATATTCCTGAAAGTTTTAAAACAAAGAAATTTCGAATAAACAAACATTAAAAATGGTACATTTTATGAAAGGCTCAAGTTATTTTTTGAACAGATGATGTTTTTTTAAATTGGAATAATTATTTTGAAATTGAAACTTTTACCATTCTTTCTTTAATTTTAACTACCTGTCTGGACCCGAAAATCGGGTCACGTCAGGTCTGTTTCACACCTACCATTTATATACTTTTTTATATATATGTTTAGTCTATTTATTTCAATTAGGACAGAAAATAATTCATCATGGCTTTGAGTTAACGATTATCACTTTATAACTTTAAATTGACTTTATATCTTTAATAAAACACCAGGGTTAGACGCCTAAAACTAATATCTTTTTTCCAACTCCCTCTCCCCTCCCCTCTCCTCCCCCCCCTCCACCCTCTTATTGCTTTTGAGTTTTAATTGAGGACGTTTGTTAATTTTTATTTGTTATCAACAAAAAAAATTATTATATAACTTCTTTTTAAAAAAATTCAAAAATATATATATCAGTCACTAATAAGAAAAATATATATCAGTCACTAATAAGAAAAATGTATATCAGTCACTAATAAGAAAAATATATATCAGTCACTAATAAGAAAAATGTATATCAGTCACTAATAAGAAAAATATATATCAGTCATTAATAAGAAAAATATATATCAGTTACTAATAAGAAAAATATATATCAGTCACTAATAAGAAAAATATATATTAGTCACTAATAAGAAATATATATATCAGTCACTAATAAGAAAAATATATATCAGTCATTAATAAGAAAAATATATATTAGTCACTAATAAGTGAAATATATATCAGTCACTAATAAGAAAAATATATATTAGTCACTAATAAGAAATATATATATCAGTCACTAATAAGAAAAATATATATCAGTCATTAATAAGAAAAATATATATCAGCAGGGCCGTACCGAGCCAATTTTGCGCTTCGGGCAAGAAAATAAAATTGCGCCCCTCCTCTTCCCCTCCCTTTCCCCTCCTCCTCCTTAAAGAAAAAAAAAGAAGAAAGTTAAACGAAAAAAATGATTTATTGATCACAAAATTTATCACATCAAGTTATAAGTAAAATTTGTCATTAAGGTAGCACAAACTTTAGTTCAATGCCACTTTTCTGGCTTTTCTTGAGGCAAATTCACTAATGACATCATCAAAATCAATGTTGTTTGCCAATTCATTTTCAATTGAAATTTTAGCCAAACTAGACAAACGTTCTTGGCCCATTGTTGACCTCATATAGTGTTTTATGAGCTTAAGTTTACTGAAACTTCTCTCACACGTAGCAACTGTGACTGGTATGGTGAGGAAGATGCGAATAGCAATTGTTGTGTTGGGATAAGCATCGGTCAAAGAATATTTATGAATGAGCTGTAAAATGTCGATCGGGCTAGATTTTTCAAAGTTGTCCATCATTGCGGCAGCTTGATCTTTAAAGCTTGCCATTTCTGACTGGAAATCGGAAGAAGCTAAATCTGCCTTGTAAATTTGAGATAAATTTGCAGCTTTTTTCTTGAGTTCATCCACTGAACTTTTAGAGAGTGAATGCCCCCTGAGGTAGCCAAAATCAGAGGATACAGCAGACATCAGCCTCAAAACGCCACTCCATTTGTGTAATAATGCTGTCAAACACAAGGTTGCACTGAGATCCGAATTCTGTTTCTGCTGTGAGAAGGTGAGAGTCATCTTCAGCTTCATAAAGTGCTATTCGCTTCACTTTGCGCTTCCTCTTAATTGGAAAGTCACCATCAATTCCGCTCTGGTTAGCTCTTTCTGTGGCATCTTTGATAATGTTATCCACCCCAACATCTCAAAAATTTTGAATGGAAGCCTTCAACCATTTGCGGCAATGACAATTGAAAGGGTTTTTGACTGAAGCAGTTTGTTTTCCCGGTCAATTAGAGAAAGAATTTGACACCAGAAACCCAACAAACACAAAAAACTAAAATCAATCTGAATGAGAAGTTCTTTTGCACTGCTAACTGTGACAGCATTTGTCATGGGATTGTGGATTATGGATTCCAAAACTTGAAGAACGTCTTTGATTTGTCTGTGCAATGGTGTGATTGCTTCTTTTTTGGCAGACCATCTTGTGTCACTGTTCCCTTTAATGAGATGGTCAACGTTTTCATCAGTTTTTCCCATCTTGACGTGAAACTTGAAAAAAAGTTAAAGATGGCTTGAACCTTTCCAAAAAACGTAATCACGAGTGGGGAAACCTCAGCAGCATGAACACCAACAAGATTTAAAGTGTGAGCTGCGCATGGAACAAATCTTGCTGACTCATTAAGAGAATGGATGTGAGATGAAACTTTTACGTTACACAAAGAATATATATAAAACAGACAGGGGCTCAAAGGAGATACGGATGACTGGTGTCACCACAATCTTTTCATAGAGCCCCTTTACAATAACATTTAAAGCCCACATGGCTTTAGTAAATTTACAATAAAACATTTTTTCTGAAAAATACTACGTGAAGAATAAAACTCAATAACATGATTTACAATAACATTTAATAACATTTAAAGCCCACATGCCTTTAGTAAATTTACTATAAAATATTTTTTCTGAAAAATACAAGGTGAAGAATAAAAACTTATATATACATCCTCATATATATACATACACATACACAAACACATATACAAACATACTTTCACACACATATATAAACATACTCGTATATATATAAGAAGTTAAGGAGATGCAATTTCATTTGTCGTTTAAAAGAGGAAGTGCTTTTCAAATCTTTTATATTGTTATTTTTTAATTGATTCCATAATGACGGACCTTGGTTAATAATTGAGAATTTTGACACTTGCGATTTTACTCTGCTCAATTGATAGTTATGGTTGCTACTTGATCGAAGATTGTATTTTTGTGAAAACGCCAATGTAAAAATATCAGAAAATACTTTTGGCAGCAAGTTATTCTTATATTTATGCATAAATTTTAATATTTGAAGCGAATTAAGTTTTGATATATTTAACACATTCATGTATTTATTACAGGGGAAAGGTTTTCTAATCTTTTTAAATAGTTAACCGCTTTACATGCGTGGTTTTGTAGCCTCTGTAATCTTATTAATTTAGTTTTGTGTGTATTAGCCCAAACAATATTAGCGTAAGAAAGATGACAATGAACAAGACTGAAGTAAAGCATTTTGCGTGATTTATAATCAAGAAAGGCCCTAGATTTATATAATACACTTATAGCAGAAGATATTTTTGCTTCAATAAGACTAATATGTTTTTTCCATGATAGGTTCTCATCAAAAATTACTCCCAAAAATCTTGTATAATTTACTCGATTTTTTTTTTTTTTATTAATTGACAGTTTTGGCAACTTTAACGGAAGATTAGTTGATTGTCTTATTTTATGGAAGAGAGTAAAACTTGTTTTTTCACAATTTAATGATACCTTATTAGCTATAAACCATTGGTTAAAGCTTTCCAGTTCAGTGTTCATTGTTTCGAACAATATTTTTACATCAGAATTGCTGTAGAATAAATTTGTATCGTCTGCATACATAATTGACGATATTTTATGAGAAGCTTTTTTCATATCATTAACATATATTAAAAATAATAAAGGTCCCAAGATCGATCCCTGTGGGACTCCACAATCAATATCAAGAGCTCCTGACTCCTCCAGGACAACAAACTGTTTTTTATTAAAAAGATAACTTTTAACCCACTTATATGTTAGGCCTTTAATGCCGTAATGCTTTAACTTTGAAAGCAAAATTCCGTGATCAACGGTATCGAATGCCTTAGAGAGATCAATAAATACTCCAAGTACTTGTTCCCCTTTATCAAAGCACATAGATATTTTATTGGAAAGTTCAATAATCGCGTGTTCAGTAGAGCAGTATCTCTGAAATCCAAATTAATTTTTGTATAAAAGCGTATTTAATGTCATGTAATCATAAATTCTATTAAAAATTACCCTTTCAAATATTTTTGAAAAGACAGGGAGTAGTGATGTAAGGCGGTAATTGGAAACAGAAGAACAATCACCATTTTTAAAAACTGGGTGAATTTTAGCTAATTTTAATTTATCAGGAAATATACTAATCTCAAATGAAAATGCTATTAAATAAAATAATGGTTTTATTATACTATCCATAACATGGATAGCTACATTACTAGTAATGTCGTCATATCCACATGATTTGTTACGCTTTAGTTCAAATAGTGCTTTGTTAAACTCATGTTTATTTATTTTTTCATTAGATATGCTAGTCGCGGGTTTATCTCCCAAGTATTCATCAAACACTTGTTTGATGAATACTTGGGAGATAAACCTGTCGACTGAACAATATTAGATGCAAGAGAGGCGCCTACATTAACAAAATATTTGTTAAATTCTTGACATATATTTTTTTCACTTGTTATAGTTTTGTTGTTAATAATTACTAGTTTTGGTAAGCAAGAGAGTTTCTTTTTCTCTCTTCCAGTTACTTCATTTATAATAGTCCAAGTTTTCTTGATATCAAACTTGTTTTTATCCAGCTGGTTAGAATAGTACTTTATTTTCGCTTGTTTTAAATTATTTTGATAAAACTTTTTATATGATTTGTACGCATTTTCGTCAATTTCCTTTTTAGATTTTAGAAATTTTATATAAAATTATTTGTCATCCATGGGTTTTTAAGTTGTTTATTTTTTATTTCAGTGGTTAATTTTGGGCAGACATTGTCATAAACATTTTGAAAAGTATTCAAAAAATTGTCAAACGGGGTCTGCAGAGGAATAGACAACTTCCCATCGCTCTTCGTACAACTTCTTTTTAAGTTTATCTAGGCTTTTAATACAAAGATTTCTTTTAGTAACAAATACTTTTTTATTGCCGTCGTTACATAAAACTCCGTGCGCAACGTGATAGATAGGAAAATGATCAGAGAAATCTGAAATAAAAATGCCAGATTCGAAATAAGTATCTAAAAAGTTATTAGTTGAAATATTATCAATTGAGGGCGATATAGTTTTTGTAATACGCGTTGGCTTAAAAATGGTAGATATAATGTTAAATTCAAGTAGTAAATTGAAAAAGTTTTTTGTATTTACAAACTTTTCATAACACATAGCATCCAAGTTTAAATCACCAGCGAAAAAAATATGCTTATTCTGAATGCTCATTTGCGATAAAATTGCTCTAAGGCTATTATGAAAGTTAATTTGCTTACCGCATGGTGGTCGATAAAGCGAGGAGATTAAAAAAGGCTTACCAGTTTTATTTATAATTTCAATACACAAAGTTTCAATATGTTTGTTTGCTTTACAAAAAGTTTTTTTTGCTTTAAAAACAAACTTGTCAAGAATAAAGACTGCAACGCCGCCTCCCTTGCTTCCAACACGTGGTTGACTTATTATTTTGTATGATGATAAATTGTACAAAGAATTTTCTGACAAAGGCATTTTTGCATCTTCCCAAGTTTCTGAGATACATATAACATCAAAAAGATAGTTTATAG
Organism: Hydra vulgaris; assembly: GCF_038396675.1. Taxonomy (NCBI): domain Eukaryota; kingdom Metazoa; phylum Cnidaria; class Hydrozoa; order Anthoathecata; family Hydridae; genus Hydra; species Hydra vulgaris. The sequence goes on from NC_088926.1 coordinate 38,293,680, forward strand.
AGTAATAAAAATGTTTAAAAGCCTCAAAGGTTTTATTCATTGATCTTATGTTTATACTTAGGGGTCGTCCATAAAGTACGTACGCCAAAAATTTTGAAATTTGACCCCCCCTCCCCCTGTTGCCATGCGTACTTTTATGTCCCCACCCCCCCTTAAAAGTACGTACGTTTCTCAAATACCCCCCCCCCCTTCAAATATCCCCCCCTCCCTTTTTTATTTTTTTTTTCCTAATAAAAAAGTTTAATTAAAAAAAAAAAAGACGGAGGGTACCTTAGATACTTTATACGACCCCAAAGCTCTTTGTTTGCGCATTTTAAAAACGTCTTTAAGTATATATGCAAATAATATGTTATATAAATTTAAAATTTTATAAAGATAATTGCGTATTTGGGCGAGAGGTTAATGCAGCGGATATAGTCGTCGGAGATTCAAGTTCGATTCCTGGTGAAATCCATGTAAAACTTTTTTTGTTTTAATAACGAATCAAATGTAAATAAACTATACTTAAGGTGGACGTTTTTTTCAGGCACCCCTCTTTAGTAAGTAAAAAACGAGTCTAAGGTGAGATCAGTAATATTGAAAACAAAAGGTAAAACCCAGTGGGAGAGGGCAACAGCAAATTTTGTGCCCTTTTGCTAATTAAAGAAGCTTTTTATTTTAGCAAAACCTAGCGGTCAAATTTGGAAGATTTTGAGACGCCATTGACACGTTTTTTTTGGGGTGACTCCGTCGCATCAATTACGGCCCTCAGGTCTTACTCAGGGCCAGTATATAAGGGGTGGCATGTGTGCAAGGGCCCCCTCAGAATTTTTTGATGTTCCAGATAGAAGACTTATACACATCGTGCAAACTTAAGTTTGTTAATATGCTAAATGAGGTGGCCTTGCAAAAAATTTGGATGGCGGAGGCCTGGGAACAATAAGCCCTAAAGTGTTTGCCTCCCCCCTTCCCTGCCCAAACGTGAGGGAAATATGTAGCAAAATTTTTAACTTTAACATCTAAAACTAAATTTAAATTTATCGACAGATTTTAATTTTTGTAGAAAAATATTGTAAATTACAAAAAAGTTATGACCATGCAAAATTTACATCCCTCTTATTTTGGGGGTCGGGAGGGTAAGCATTTTAAGGCTTTTTATTCACAAACCTCTGCCATCCCGATATTTTGCAAGGCCTCCTCATTTGGCATAGGTATAAACAAACTTAAGTTAGGAGTTTGCACGATCTGTGAAAGTGTCCTATCTGGAACATCAAAAAATTCTGAGGGCGCCCATACATGTGTGTGCATAGAGGAAAACTATACCCTCTACTCGATATACCATACATCTTTTTATGTTGGCAAACTAGAATCTTTAGTCAGAATGTAACTTTTCTATTGATTAGCTGGTTAATTGTGATAAATTAGAAAATTGAAGTACGTACTTTTAAATTGAACCCTCCCCCCCCCCCCTCCCATACGCTTTCGTACGCTTTTTGAAGACCTCCCCCCTCCCCCCGATGAGCGTACGTACTTTATGGACGACCCCTTAGGATACTAAAATCTTTATTATTTTTTTCTCTATTAAACTCGTCAGGTTTATAGTATGAGTTGTCGAGACAACTAATACTTATTTCAGTCAAAAAACTATATTCATTTTTGTTAGCTCTCAAAAAGTTTAAAACTGGAGACTCTAAGTTTTCAATATTAATTGTTATATTATTCTTGTTAGTTAAACTCATTTCTTATTAGATCGTTTAATAATTTTTAATCAAAGTCAATAAGTAATAATAAAGTCAATAAATAAAAACAATAAAAATAATTTTGTTTTCACTTATCTTTGTTTGACGTCGCATTGCTTACACTCGGCATTTCTCTTACGATCAGGCGGTTGTATACTACCTTCGCATATTTTCCTTGAATTCGATGCACTTTTGCTTGTGCAAATAATTCTTTGCGGATTCTCATAGTTTCTTCACTAAAGTCTTCATTAATAAAAATATTTTTTCCCTTAAGATTTCTTGCCCTAGCCAGAACGTTTTCTTTTTCCTGCCAGTTTAATAATTTGCAATTAATTGTCCTCGGCTTGTTTTCAAATTTTCCAACCCAATGGGTTCTTTCTATGGTTATTGGTTCATTTATTTGAAGATCCTCTTTAATCAGCGTTTTCAGTTTTTTTAAAACCTCCTCGCTTGTCTCATTGGGTCCCTCTTCAACACCCACAATTCGCAAATTGTTTCGGCGATTTCGATCTTCTAAGTCAACTGTTTTTCTTTTATTCTCGGTAGATTCGCTGACTAATTTTCCTTGAAAAGATTTGATTCCGATTAACGAAGTTTTAGTTTCGTCCATTTTTTTGTCAACTTTGCTTATCTTTGTCTCAAGTTGATCACCGTTAAAATTTAGGCCACGTTTAAGGTCTTCAACATCTCTTTCTAAGCTATCAATTTTTTCTTGGAAGCATCTGAAAGTTTCATTAAAGCACTTTAAAATTGTGTCAGATTGAATTGACATTAATTCCCTTAGCATTCCCATAGTAATTATCTTTTCATTCTCCATAACAAAAATCAAAAAAATATAAAAGTCAAATATATTAAAATATCTCTAACTTTCTTCGTTTACACCTGCGCTCTGAAATCAGAATAGCATCTTTGGTGTTGATTGCTGTTTTCATGCTCAGGAATTCTTGGGTTTAGTTTTTTCCAGTCACAAAACCCTTTAGAAATTTATGTGAAATTGTTGGTTTTTGTTGTTGAAAATAACAAACAGCAAAAACAAAATAAAGAACCTTTTTTATTGCTGTACTGCAGCCAAGTGCGAACAAATTTTTTACCATTGGGATGAATTTTTTCATACCATTTTGAGCTGAAGTGTCGCATTCTGTTGTCAAAATCACACAGCGTGTTTGGGAAAAATTCTCTTCTGTCTTGCTCTGGCCTATGCTCAATCAAAAGGCATCTTGTTTTGTCCGTTATTTTAGGCCATGTTGCTGGATCCCTGTGTTGAAAATTTTCTTCCGAGGCCATTGGAATTTCTGAGATTTCTGAATGAAGTTCATTCTCGTCCATTTCAGCTGGGCCTGAAAGCTAGGCATTTTCATCTTCCCTGGTTGGTTCTGAATCAGTTGTGCAAAATTCTTCTTGACTTTGGCTGATGAAAATCTACTCTTCAATTAATTCCAAATAGGATCTGTTGAATTGTCATTAATTTCAATACAAATATCCTCTGAAATAATTTGTTTCTCCACTGAGTTTGTTACCAACCACTTTTTGAAACAGTTTTGTAGTTTCTCGTCACTTTCTTGGCGCTGTTTTCTTTTCTTCTTAAATTCAGCACCAGATAACTTTTGGGTTCGACTCATAATAGAATTATAAAGCTCAAAAGTTATCAAAGGTATGTTAGTGTTATAGGGCGCTTTTTTGTTCAGTATATGAGCTTTAGTATTTAAGAGTTTGTGTCAAGAGGCGGAATTTTAATAAATTTTCTTATCAACAGCAGCGACACCGTGAAAATTTGTTTCATAAACTGATTCTTGTTTTTTTAATTTATTAAAGTTTGCGCCCTCCCAATTTTAACGCCTCAAGCCGCGGCCCAGCCGGCCCCGCCTTGGTACGGCTCTGTATATCAGTCACTAATAAGAAAAATATATATCAGTCACTAATAAGAAAAATATATATTAGTCACTAATAAGAAAAATATATATCAGTCACTAATAAGAAAAATATATATCAGTCACTAATAAGAAAAATATATTTTAGTCACTAATATGAAAAATATATATCAGTCACTAATAAGAAAAATATATTTTAGTCACTAATAAGAAAAATATATATCAGTCACTAATAAGAATAAAAACTTGAAGTGTAAAAAAAAATCGTCTTTTAAAAAATTTCGGTCAAAATTAATAAATGTTTATTTCTCACCATAATTTAAAACTTGTGCGAACTTAATAAATTCTACTGAATTATATTAAAACACCTGTAAAAATGCGCATTTGACCGCAAGTCACACTCTAGATTATATCCCCTCCTTCTTTATGTCACACTCCCAAGAGTAATTAAATAAAAAATAGTTTCACAAGATTTATTTTTCAAGAAAAAAAATTGTTTTTAAGTGCGAAGACTTATGTTATTAAGTGTAAACGTTATCTCAAATCTTTCTATCATAGATAAAAAAGGCGTTATCCTAACAATTTTTCTACGTGTATTTTCATGTTTTAAGGCATTTTTTAAAAATTAAAAAACCTATATAATAGATTTTAGAAATATTTCAGCAGTAGTGATCTGTGAAACGGGCTATGGTAGTTCGCTTTCACACCTACCATTTATATACCTACCATTATATATGATCTCTTTGTAGTCTATTTATTTAAGAAATATTTTCAAATCTCAGATGTATTAAACCGCTTCTACCTGTTTATCGTACAGACAAACATAGTTATTTTAAAACTAAATGGATAAAAATGGAAAATTAAAGTGTATTTATATACAACCAAAATTAACACAACATAACTAATGTCAATTTAGTTCTCTAAAACGTCCAAATACGTCATAAATCTAAAATAAAAAAAGTAATGAAATTATGATATATAAAAATAAAAGTACATCACGTAAAAAACTTGAATTGCATTGTTTTGTTTTAATATTTAATAAAAACAACAGTCTAGTTTCACATTAATCTGTTTTTGTTAAAATAAAATAATATTATTTCATAACAAACACCCATTTAGTATTTTATTTTGTTTTAATGAATAAGTTTTAAGTGGACTAGCATAAAAAGTCTCATTTACATCAGTTTTACTAACAGACAATGCAAGTGGAACATCTTTATATTTGATACATTTGATTTGATTTGATCAAGTATTTTCCTCTAACACTATTAAAGAGGTTCATACAATGTAATAGCAAGAGGTTGCAATAAATGGGTAGAGTTACTGATTAAAGATATTGTTTTCTTCGCAACAAGATACTATTTAGAAAGATGCACGAGTTTGCTTCAATCATTTTAAAGATAAAGAGCCTACATAAAAAATTATTTTCTCATTGAAAAACTTGGATACGATTCTAGACATAAAGTTGCTCTTTTGTGCCTCTAAATAGAAATAGTACAATAAATATTGACTCCACATAGCCTTTACTTAAAAAATATAAACTAAACGTAAACTCCACTAGGGGAAGTTTGGGCACAGTGGATCGGATTTCTTTATTTTTTAATTTGAGCAAAAGCTAAATATGTATTTTATTTTTTCAAGGTGAAAGGATTGAGATATATGTTCTTCATAACAAGATATCACTAAAATCAAAATATTTATTATCTAACAGCTCATAGAAAGGTTAAAAGTGAGTTGTGTTACGCTATTCACTGTGCCCCAGTGTTGGAGCATAGTGAATCAATGAACACAGCTGTGAATTAATGATAGTGAATAGGGGCAAAGTCAAATAACTATGAGGCCGAGGGAGTAAAGACACTGTATATAGTACAAAAGAAAAGCTAAACCACTAAAAGTAAACATCAATAATTCGAATGAAAAACTTCAACTTTTAAAATTATTTCAACCATGATCTCCGTAACAAACATAAGGAAGGTAAGAAAATTTATTTTAGGTAAAATGAAAATAACCTACCAAAAACCGGTAGTCATAAATTATGTGGTAACAACTATAAAACAAAGATGATATATGAGTACACAAAATAATTACATTATTAAGATAAACAAAATTCAAATCTTTGAGAAAATGCCTCTCAAATTCACTGTGATTCTCGATCCACTGTACCCTAATTTCCCCTACATACTGTAATACTATATTTTGTTGATCAAAGTTTTTTTTTCTTTTAAACAATCATGCTCCTCATTACTTAGAACTTCAGTTCAAAAAAATATTGACTTTATGATTGAACCAGTAGTAATAGAAGTAGAATTAGTAGATGAAACAAAAAATTATATCAATCCACTTTCTGATCTTAATGATCAGAAAGTGGATTGATATGATCAGCTCAGCAGTTGTTAACAACTGACAAGTAGTGTAACTTTAACACAAACATTCCTTCCGTGAAAGTTTTTAACATTCTCCATGACCTTATAAAACCAATTGTACATCATTGGTTTAATTTCAAATCTGAAATTAGATGGTCTCTGAAAAAATCCCAAATAAAAAGACACCAAAAAAACGCTTTAGATACAGAAAATTATGTTCACAAGATGAATTTTTACTTGTTCTGTTGAAATTACGCCTTGGATTGTAAAGCAATGACATAGTTGGTAGATTTAATGTTTCTCTTGGTTTCGAAATTGTTTAAATCCTTAATAAAAGGTGTCACAATATTTACTTTCCAGATGAAGAAAAGATTTGTTTGAACCGCCCTGATTGTTTTAAAGATAACCCAAGTCTTTTTGGAATATTTGACTGCTCTGAAATTTTTATAGAAACACCAAAAAATTTACTACTGCAAATTACAACTTGGTCTGAATACAAGCACCACAATACAATTAAATTCCTTGTATTAGTTACCTCTAGTTCTTTCATAAATTTTGTTTCAGAGGCATATACTGAAAGAATGTCAGATAAGACAATAACATTGGATTGCGGCTACCTTACTAAATTCTCTCCTTATTCATCAATTATGACTGATAAAGGTTTTAATATTGCTAGTGAGTGTGCTGTTTAAAGGATTACCTTTATTTCCTTTATTACCCTCATCGTCTATAAAGTTTCGAAATTTTTGCCATGAGAGTCATTTTTAGATTGTCTTCTTTTTAGACAGTAAAATGGCATCAAGTTTGTCTGGGAGTTCGTCACAGAAGTTAAGAAAAAATTTCATGTCTGTCTTGTTGGCTACATTTCAAATCAAATTGTCAGAGCCAAATTGCCTTCGAACCGTCAAGTTTTACGCGTTTTCTTCTACATTGTAAGAGTTGTAAAGCCTGCAGCAAACGAATGTGCAATACTGGTGATTAAAGAAGTTTCCATTTTTTGGCAAAAAGCACGAATTCCTACTAAAAGAACTGACCACTGTGTTGAGAAGTTACTGAAACTGTATGATGAATGGAAAGGCTTACAAAAGAATTTGACGAGAGGTGCAGGCAAAGACAAAGAAAAAAGAGATATCTTTTTAGACAATATGGATGATCTGTTTGACATAGCTCATTCGGAAGCTTTGGAACAGGTGAAAAATAAAGAGGATAAGAATTTCTTAATCCTTCAGCGCCAAAAAGGACAACCAGGGTCTATGCTTGGTGTGGATCACAAACTAAAACACAAGGAAGAAAGGGCATTGAAGCGCACTGCAATGGAAACTGCCAGTAGAAAAAAACTTATGAAGAAATGGAACAATATTTTGGTACTCATGAGCTTTATACATCAAAAATTGATTATTCAGCATCAAGCAGTGAAGACATTGATAGTGGTGACGACAGTGAAAGTTCACCTGCCATTGTTCAGCAAATATCAACAGCAGGAGCAGTAGCAAAAGTTTCAACAACACGAGGTACATTGTCATTTTTCCCTCCCCGTCTTGCAGAAGTTTTTGATAGGTGCAAAATTACTGACAGAAATGGGATTTACATATTAATGGCTGCTGCAGAAGCTTTCGGGTTTGATACTGAAAGCCTGGTGATAAATCGCACTTCTTTTCAACGCCTTAGAAAAAAATTTAAAGAAGCAAGACACTCAGAAATTCAGCAAAACTTTAACCAAAATGATTGCCAAGAATTAGTGCTACACTGGGATGGAAAGCTGCTCCCAGCATTCACTGGTGTTGAAAAGGTAGATAGACTGGCAATAATAGTAACTTTTCAAGGCAAGGACAAATTGTTGGGAGTCCCTGTAATCCCAACATCTTCAGGTGTAGAGCAAGCTATGGCTGCTTATCAAACAGTGGAGAAGTGGGGTTTAACCGACAAAATTCAGGCAATTCGCTGTGATACGACAGCAAGCAACACAGGTTGAGTAAATGGTGCCTGTAAAAACCTAGAAAAATTGTTTAATCGTGACCTATTGTACCTGCTTTGCCGTCACCACATTTTTGAGGACATGGCGCTTTTCAAAAGATTTAGAGAAGCCTGGACAAAACTCGACAAGAACATTTATATAACTGGTAGTCATAAAGTGCCTGATGATATCCGCTTTACCATTCTTGGATTTATTGACCACTACCTTTCTACACAAAAACAGCAGAGAGATGATTACCGAGAATTGTTGGAGTTAACAATGATCTTTCTTGGTCGCATTCCAAAGAACGGAATATCCTTTCGTATACCAGAAGCTGTAAGTCATGCTAAATGGATGACAAAGGCAATTTATGCATTCAAGATATATCTGTTTCAAAATCAATTTCAGTTATCACATACGAAGAAGAACACTTTAAGAAGAATATGTATGTTCCTTGCTCGAGTGTACGTTCAAGCCTGGTTTCTATCATCAGAAGCAATTACAGCATCATATCATGATTTCCTATTCATGTGCCAACTGATTAATTATTGAGACAGATCCACAAGTCAGTAAGGCTGTTGCAAAGAAATTTTCCAACTACCTCTGGTACTTAGTTCACGAAACTGTTGCTCTCGCCTTATTTGATGACAATGTTCCACCAGCATTTAAGGCAAATATGGCTCAAGTTTTGCTCGACAAAGATGAAGAAGCGAAGGAAGAAAAAAATCAAGTCAAGAGATTCATTCTTCCCGAAAAAGACTTTTCTTCCTTTCCAAACATCGAGTTTCCATCTCTGTTTACTCCTGGTACAAAAACATTCTTCAACAGATTTTCTCTCAGCACCGATTTTCTGAACAAAGACCCTTCAGTATGAAAGGATGATCCTGGTTACAAAAGTGGATTTAAAAAACTTAAGAAAATAGTGGTTGTGAATGATGTTGCGGAAAGAGGAGTTAAACTCATTCAGGATTATAATAACATTCTCACCAAAAACGAAACTGAGAAACAATTTGTTTTGCAGATCGTTGCCGGAGACCGTAAAAAGTACCCAACTGCTACTAAATCCTGTCTTATGAAACAGTAATGTTCAAGGTTCATTAGTTCACATTATATTTTGATTCTATAGACGTTATTGTTGTACATTAAAATGCTTTTGCCTTATAGCTTTTTGGTGTAGTAAATAAGAACATGGTCGATATAGACAAGAGTATGTCGCTTTTGAACGGAATTAATCATTATGCATATTATGTTCCAACTTAAAGGCGTTTGAGGGTCGCCTTGCAGTTGTCCAATTGAGCTGAAATTTTGCACAGTTCCTTATTTGGTTGATTGGAACAGGATCAGGGGTTATGGTTTTATATGGTTTTCTACATAAAATAACAAGAAAATTTTTTAATTTACTAATAAATCTCTAATAGGATGAAGGGATGGGGTGAAAAAATAAAACCCTGGGTCTTATTAGCAGGCTGGGGAAGACTATTGAAGGCCTGAAAGCTGTTTACTTATGTCTTGAGTAGCTGTCTTCTTTTTGCTGACTACATTTCTCCCATTTCCTATTCAGGGTATTCTATATCCAGAAATAAAATATACTGAATTGGGTAGAGTATCTTAGCATATATGATGCCAACTCTGGCCATATAAAGATTATCGCAATGAAATTGTTGCTTTTTTTTAGTTATTTAGGTTCTTCCAGAAGTTCTAACGGCGAACTTCTTCAATGGAATCTTCTTTGTTAACATCTCTCGGAAAAATCGTGCATGTTCGCAAGCTTAATTTTGAATGGAAAGATCATCATTGTATATTATTTATTCATCTGGTTGGATAATTGAAAACATTTACAATAAGTTTTTACTCATCCAACCAGATGAATAAAAACATATTGCCAACCATCGTGCTCGCCACATATTTCGAATCAATCTGCTGGATTAGACTAACATTATCTAAAATAACATTGAAAAAGTTCATTTCATTTCTTTTGGTAGCGAGTTTAGTTTTAAATCCTAGCAAACCAGCTAAAGTTGTTGTCTCTTAAAAAATTTGCAATCAAGAGCCCCTTATCCGTTTAATATTTTCCAACAGCTGTCTAATCAAACGTAGCTCGTCATCGATGGTAATGGCTTCAGATTGTGAAAGACGACCAAAAGCGTTTACAGCAGTAAGGGTTTTGTACCCAATCGTAATTATCAAAACAAATTCAAAAGATGATAACCATTTTTAAGGCTCTTGCTTTTGCAGAGCAAAAAATATTTTGAGGTAAGATATGACCGGAGCAGGCAGAAGACAAAAGTCTTATCATCTAGCCCCGTTGTATCGTTTACACTAACATAAATCTATCATAATATTTTACAATATTAGTAAAATAATATAAATAGGGGTGAGGCGCCTATGATGGCATAGCGCATATGATGGCATACCGGTCACATTTTCATAAATATTGGCTATGACAAAAAAGTGATTAGACCAACATGTGTTTACTGCCTTTACATTATTTTTAGTAGAAATACGTCCCTAATGCACAAGTATTGCTTTTATAATCAACAAAGATCGATTTTTTTTATAATCAACAAAGGATGAGCTATAGTATTTTTAATGTCTTTAAATATTTAAGGTTGTAATTTTATTATTAACTGTGCAGAAATGAAATTTTCATGCATTTTATTTCCAAGTTTTGCGCGTTTAGTGGAATATTTATTTTAATTTTTTCTTTTGAACAAGGCGAAAATAATGACTTCTTCTTATGATGGCGTACTGACGAGTTAGGTGTGTTGCAATATTGACGAGTTGAGAAAACCTTTTTTTTTCATAAAAACAGCATATTTGTTAGTGAAGTAAAAAGTAATTTTTACTTCACGAAAAATTTTTTGGTTTAAAATGCAAATAAAACGTAATATCTCTTATGCACATGCGCGAAATTCTACACTACTGTTGTGTAGCACGAAAGGATTAATTAGGATGATTACCCGTAATTTCTGGCATTTCTGAGGGAAGACTCTAAGGTCAAATGAAATTGTCAAGAATCCCTTGATGCTAAAAAAAAATAAAACTGATGAAAACTCTCATGGTTATTTTTGTTCTAAATGTATCAAAGAATGTATCCATATCAAAACTTTAGTACTTGGTCTTCAGAATACTGAATAATGAAGCTTCAAAGTAAAGTATGCTATCATAGGCGCCTTTCCCCTACTTTTAAATAAACATTTTACGTTTTTTTATGAATAAAAAAATATTTTTTTACGCATAAAAATATATATATATATATATAAAAAAGAAAATAAATTCAAATTTAAATAAATAAGCATAAAAATAATATCCTTTAACACACAAGAATCGTTCTTTGATTTGCCAGGGATTAGTTTTTCTTTTATAAAGGAGAAAAAGAATAAAAAGGTTGTTTGCTTAGTAGGAGACTTGTCAGTGTGGAGTTGTCAGTGCTATCAGTGTCAACTGCTTCAAAGCAAAATTTGATCAGGTACCATTATAATTACCACAGCGCATCATCTTTTATTCAATCGAGAAAAAGCTAGTATGGCTAGATGACCTAACTGTTCATTGGCTTACAGAACTTGCTCGGTTCAGCCTAATTCAACTACCATTAAATCTTATTCTTTTTGTAAAAAATAGTTTATAATTAATTATAACCATATTAATTATTAATTATTAATTATAAAATCAACCTTAGAAAAGTTTACTAAAGTTGGCTAAAGTGGTATATTCGCAAACATCCCAAAAGCGATTGCTATACCGATATAGAAAAACATATTTTTACGATTTTCTTTTTTTTGTGAAATCGAAAATCATATTTTTGCGACGCCGATAAATTAAAAGTATCATACCGCATTGATATTAAATATTGACATTTTATCAATACGTTTTGAGACTTTAACGAGTGAAAGATTCACGATTTTTTTGAATTTTGAAAGCTAGACATGTAGCATTTTGTTGATAAATTTGTTATTATTTTACTATATTAAGGCAGAAAAATTGCGATACTATATTACATTTTTTCAAAATTTATAAACGGAGGAGTTCTAACTAGCTCCGGAGAACGGAAACTAATAAATCTTCCCTCTCCGGTAGGTGAGACATTTTTTTACAATTTTAGTGTAGCAATTATCCAACCATTAATACGCACGTAAGAACAGCTTTTTCTTATTTATACGAGCTAAATTATTAGTAGATGTTGATATTTGTACACTCCACTGCGCATACCTCTATTTAAGTCAATTGATAAATATAAACTCTACTAGAGTGCACACACGCCTAGCTATTATCAATTAGCCATTTACTTTTTTATATATTAGGTAAAGTGTACACGACTGTGTATTTTTGTCTTTTTCCCAGCTTTAATTTTAAAAGGCGGCGAAACATTTTTTTTTTTTTTTGCGTAAAGCTTTCGTCGAGATAAGACGCTCTTTTTCTTTAAAAAAAATGGCTAAAAGTTTAACAATCACGCAAGTGTAAGAACTATTAGAAGCCAATGAAAATACTTTATTAAAAATCTTTGGAGAGAAAATTGACAAACTTGAAGGAAAAATAGAGCAATTAAAAATTGAAAATATATCACTAAAAAGTGAAATTGCTTTAATAAACAACGGGATGAATTTTCAAAACGAATTATTCGAAAAAACCGTAAAGGAAACGAACGAACTTTATAAAAAACTTAAAAATCGTATCAAAGAAAATGAAAAAAAAAATTCAAGCGAACTTTTTATCGACAAAATTGCTGAATTAGAAGATCGTAGCAAGAGAAACAACTTGAGGTTCGAAGGTTTTGAAGAAAAAGAAAACGAATCACAAAACGAAAAAACTACTTAGCATTTTTAAGTTTTTAGTATTAAATTTTAACATTTCTCATTATCCGCATCAAAAGTTTTCATTCAAAAAGTAAGTCATCAATATATATATTATAACATATATTTAACTATTAATAATAATCTATTACAATGGATAAGAAAAATAATAGTGATTTTAAGAAAAATAACGACTCTAATATCGAAACAGATGAATTAGTTATATCAATAAATATGGTTCGTAAAATCTTTCAAGAAATGTTTATAAAACAACAAAATGACATTTTAAAAATTATATCTGGAAGCCTAAAGTTAACAAATGACAGAATTGACATATTATTAAAAGAAGCAAGTAATTCAAAAGAAAAATGCGATTTGTTAGAAAAGGAAAATGGAAAGTTAAAAGCCGAACTTAAAATATCATGTGAAAGAATGAAAATCTTGGAAAATGTAAATAAGGATATATAAGAAAGTTTAACGGTCAACAGGACATTCAAGAAAAAAAAGTAACTGAGCTGGAAAAAAAAATTAATAATAAAAATAGCCTTAGTGGAGGTGAAAATATAAAGTTAAGGCAATTGGAGGACAGGCTTAGGAGAAACAATCTGCGAATTGATGGAACTACCGAAAACGAAAATGAAAATTGGGACGACACTGAAAAAAATGTAATAAGTTTATTTGAAAACAATCTTTCTCTAAGTAATATAAATATAGAAAGAGCTCATAGAACTGGTAAAAAGGATGGTAACAAATTAAGAACAAGAGTTGTTAAATTACTTCATTATAAGGACAAAGTTAAAGCGTTGCATGCTGCTAATAAGCTTAAAGGTTCCGGAACGTACATCAATGAGGATTTCTCTTTTGAAACAAATGAAATAAGAAAAAAATTAGTGGACGAAATAAAGTTACACCGAAAGAATGGTAAATATTCAATTATTATTTATGACAAACTTATTGTTTAAGAATTTAAAAATAAGCAACCCAGCTATTAAAAACTATACTCTATATTTTAATATTACTCTTATTTAAAATGGCTGACGATCCTCCTTTAAAAAACTTTGAACTGAATTCATTACTAACTAAAAAATCATTAATTTAAAAAAAAAATTCTGATCCGGATATTAATTTTTTTAACAACGTGGGTTAATATTTTTTATTTAATAAAAAATATTAACCCATTATATTATAACGTAAATTCAAAGAATATAATTGAAGGAATGGAGAACGAATCGTTCTCTACTCTTCATGTTAATATTAGAAGTCTACAAAAAAATTTTGATTCATTAAAACAACTTTTGTATAAAGTTAATATGAATTTTCAAATTATTTGTCTCAGCGAGACATAGTGTGATGATAAAAATATCGACAACAATTATAATTTCCATTTACCAAATTATAAAGTGATTCACCAAATTAGGACCTCGGGCAAGGTAGGCGGGGGTTTGTGTATTTTTATTAAAAACTCATTATTGTACAAAGTTAAGTCAGATTTAAGTTCAACCACTAATGATTATGAATCATTGTGCATTGAACTCGTTAATAAAACCTCCAAAAATATAATAATCCTTGCTTTATACAGACCACCTTCAGGTTCTATTAAAGTGTTTGAAGACCACATTAAAAACGTCATTAAAATAATTATATTAAAAAAAACTGTTTACATGGTTGGTGACCTGAACCTTAATATTTTGGATTATGACTCAAATAAAAACATTAAACAATTTTTTAACGTCATTTTTGAAAATAGCTACATTCCTGTCATCAATAAACCTACTCGCATAACCAACAAAAGTGAAACTTCGATAGATCAAATTATCACCAATGACTTCATAAATATAAAGATAAAAACAGGAATATTTAAAACAGATATTTCTGATCATTTTCCCATATTCATCGTTGTTCAAAAATATAATAGAAGTGATTGCCAAAAATATAAAAAAATGGGATGACTTGTTATTGAATCTAAACGCTGATAAAGCCTACGATATATTTATATCAGAATATTATAAATATTATAACAAAGCATTTCCTGAAATTACAAAATTAGTTAAATCAAAAACGTTATCAAATCCTTGGATAACAAAGGGTATCCTTAAATCTTCTAAAATAAAACAAAGATTATATAATAAATTTCTTAAAAAAAAAACCCTACGTAATGAAAGCAATTATAATAACTACAAACGACTCTTTGAGTCTATTATAAATAGATAAAAAAAAACTATTATTCAGATCAACTAAAAAAGCATTCAAATGATCCTCAAAGTGCTTGACGCATAATTAACGAAGTTATTGGTAAAAATAATCCAGAGAGAAATAATTTTCCAAAAATTCTTAAATTCAAAGACAACTATGTTATAGAAAAAGAATTAGTGGCTGAAGCACTTAATAAATTTTTTATTAATATTGGTCTGTCTTTAGCATCAAAAATTGAATCCTCTAAGATCAACTTTGATGCATACTTAGTCTCTAATAAAACTAATATTATGCCTAATGATAATCTAACTGAAGAAGAATTATTATGCGCAGTTTCTTCGATTAAGCCCAAAAAAGTATAGGTGTCGACAATATAAGTGGTAACATCATTATAAATTTAACAAAACTGATTACAATCCCGCTTTTGTGTATCTTTAACTTATCTTTAAAAGAGGGAGTTTTTCCAGAACAAATAAAAATTGCTAGGGTGGTCCCTATTTTCAAATCAGGCGATCCTAGTGACGTTACTAATTATAGGCCGATCTCTGTTCTTACATGTATTTCAAAAGTTCTTGAACGAATTATGTATAATAGACTCTATTCTTTCTTAATCCAAAATAATATTTTGTACAATAAACAATTTGGTTTTAAATCTGGTCATTCTACTGATCACGCAATCTTACATCTTGTCCACGATATATTTAAAGGTTTCAATGAAAAAAAATATGTTTTAGGTGTTTTCATAGATCTAAGTAAAGCCTTTGATACTGTCGTTCATTTAATTCTTTTGTCCAAACTCGAGTTCTATGGCATCAAAAGTTCTAACTTGGCTTGGTTTAAAAGTTACTTGTCTAATAGGAAGCAATATATTTCTTACGATGGTGGTAAAACGGATAATATGATTATTACATGCGGTGTTCCCCAGGGATCAGTTCTAGAGCCCCTTTTGTTTCTAATTCATGTCAATGACTTATATAAATTTTCTAATATTTTAAACACAACTTTATTCGCCGATGATACGAATTTGTTTTATTCTCATGAAGACATTAATATTTTATTTTTAACAGTTAACAAAGAACTTGATAACCTTACCCAATGGTTTAAAGCCAATAAATTATCTTTAAACATTACTAAAACTAAATACACATTATTCCATCGTGTTCATAAAAAAGAAAATATTCCACTTAAACTTCCAAATCTTTTTATTGATAAAAATATAATAAAAAGTGAAATATCTTTAAAGTTTTTGGGCGTAATACTCGATGAAAATGTTACATGGAGAGAACATATAAGTGTTATTGAGAATAAGGTTTCTAAAAATATTGGTATATTGTATAAAGCTAAACAGTTCTTAAACCAATTTTGTCTTAAATACATATACTTTTCATTTATACACTGTTACCTAAACTATGCTAACATTGCTTGGTGCAGCACCAATGTTACAAAGCTAAGTAAACTTCTATGTAAACAAAAACACGCCATTAGGATTATTACAAATGAAAATCGCTTCTCTCATTCAAAAATACTTTTTAGTAAACTTAATATTCTAAATGTTTATAAATTAAATCTCTATCATGTTCTTATATTTATGTTTAAACTTGATAAAAAAATGGCACCATATTTATTCAACTCTTTATTTAAAAAAATAAATCATGTATACAGCACAAGATTTTCATATAATAACTATACTCAATCCAAAACCTACTATTCTGCCACTAAATACTCAATCACAAACCGAGGGCCTAAATTCTGGAATACACTTTTAAATAATGATCTTAAAACACTTTCTTCGCTTAATCAATTTAAAACTAAACTTAAGCAAAATCTTTTACTAAACGACAATGAACTAAATTTCTTCTGAAGCGTTTAAAATGAGAGTACTATTATTAATAATTTAGTATTTAGATTCTTTATTCAAATACATAAATATGATAAATAATCTTGTCTCTAGTCTTGTTTCTGTTTATTTTTTTTATTTTTTTTGTTTTGTCTTTTTTTTGTTTTTGTTTTTTTTTTCTTCTTTATTGTTGGTCTTTTTAGTAAGTAAAGTAAACTTAAGCGTTAATAAAAAACATAATTTATAGCATATATAACTTTTACGGTTTTTATTAGTATTGTAATTTATATTTATTACGGGGCTAATAAAAATTAAATATAAAACACGACATTCAAATAGAAAGAGCCCACAGAACTGGAAAACATAAAGAATCTGGACAAAAAAAGCGACGAACAATAGTTGTAAAGTTCCTTAACTATAAAGATAAAGAAAAAATACTAGATCATTATAAACGACTAAAGTAGGGTTTGTAATCCCGGGATTTTGAAATACCTGTTTTTGAAAGGTTTTAACATATTATTTTAGAAAAATTTTAAGGAAATTAATAAGACATTTAAAGTATGTTTAGAAAAAACTTCAAGGAAGTTCTTTGGTTTGTTAATATTATACATACTTAATTATTAAATTATAAAGACGTTGTTTTTGTAGATATAATATACGTATGCAATTATTGTTGATTATTCTTAAAATACGTTTTGAGGAAGCAGAGCACTTCCAAAGTTTCATCCCCCAGACGACTTCTTATTTTTGTTGCAAAAAGTCCGGCCGCAGAAAAAGCACGTTCTGATTCCACACTGGTAGGCTTAATAGTCATTAAAAAATCATACGCTCTTTGCAAAAAATCACCACGTGTTCCTCCATTTTCAAACAACACCATTTCCTTTTGAATTTTCATCGATAACGTCTCACATCGAGTTGGTATGCTGGGCAAATGTGCTTTTTTTTATAGCTTTATTAAGTTCGTCTGTGATTCTTTTGCTGTTTTTAAGAGCAAAAGAAATAGATTCAGATGAAGAGTCAGAAGAATCAGAAACAATTTCGAGTAGTACCTCATTTGAAACAGAAAGTTCAACTTCTGATTCAGACTCATTAGCTGTTAATGATGTAGCTGGATTTGTAGCGTCTAGTCTTTCAAGTAACTCAACTATTAATTTGCGACATTTTATTGAAGTCGGAACTGTTACTAGCTCTATTTCAGATTCGGACTGAATGTTGGTTCTACCATTGTGCAGATACTGAAGGATCCCACTTGCATCGGTACGCCTTTGTTGCATTCGAAGAACGAGAGATGAATGCAACTTTTGACTTATAACGTTGTTAGCATCTTTAAGTTTTTTTAACATAAAAGTTATCGCAACATCGGCTGTAAACAAATTAGCATCCCGACGGCAAAGGGCCTCAACTGTTGCTTTTACTGGAAGTAGTGCATTAATGATAGCAGATACAGTTTTAAGATCAATATTAGATAAAGCCAAAGATTCACCTTCCGGTAGACTTATGTCTATTAATGCCTTTTGTATACAATTTTTTAATAAATAGACGCGTTGAAGCATTGACAAAAGACTATTCCATCTTGTCTTGAAGTCTTTAATTAGAGCTATTTGTTTCCCAAATTCAGCCGCAACATACTTCTGCAAGATATCGTTTTTTTTTGGTGATCGTCTGAACATTACTATTACTTTTCGTATCTTTTTGATCACTGGACCACAATTTACCTCAGTAACATCAAATTCGTTTCCTCGATGCCAATTATGACTAGCATCAAGATCAACCAGTTTATCGTTGTCAGAAAAATCATCATCCTCGCAAGAGTTACTCTCTGAAAAATTGTCTTCTATATCTGATTGTTCGTCTTCGTCGAATTGCTGATCTATTTCTCTTTCTATATCCTGCTTTTGATATAGTACTTCAATAGCGGCCAGTTGCACACCATGGGCAAAACATAACGGTTGATTTACAGGTAATATTCTCCCAACTTTTTTCATCACACTTGCTCCGTCAGTCATAATACCAACAATATCTTTTCTCAAATCAAGTCCATGTTGTGCAAGCTTTTGTTCTAATAGCTCAATACACTTATCTGCAGACATTGATCCCGTTATACGAATTAAGCCTAAGCTCCAGAACTGACAATTTCGTGCATGTAAATTAATATTCATGTAGCAACGGTTACGCAATGATGTCCATTCATCAAAAGATAAAGAAAATCTTTCTCCTACACCGAATTCCGGTTTTTTTTTGCTAGCTATTTCAGTAATAAAAAAACTCCTTATTTTTTTGCTGTAATCTACAACCATTTTACGCACAGTGTTGACTGTTGTGGGTAAACTTTTGAATCCTGCAGCTATAAGACCTGCACGTATATCACTAGAACGGCATATCACGTTGAACGAAATCCCATCAATGGCTGTTTTAATTGTGCAAGTGTAGCAGGAAGTGATTTTTCTTCTCGCTCCAATATCGGAAAATAATTGGTTAACGTTTTTTTTTTTTTATTGGTGGTTCATCTTGTGTGTTTACTGAAATAGTAGTTGGTGTGAGGTTAATTTTATGGACGGAAAGTAAGTGCGTATGAAGACCTTTCGTTGAACCACCTCCAATTTTTAAAATTTTTTTGCAGTCAGTAGACTTACACATTGCTGTTTGCCCTTTTTCTTCTCTTAAAAAATGTTTCCAAACAGCAGAATTACTTTTTTTGTCATATTCCATGTACGAAGCCATTATAATTTTAGAAAATTTACTGTTCAAAAAACCAGCAATTTTATTTTTTATTAAAACTTGTACTTTAAAATAGTCACAAACAGATAACGTCTATTCGAGATAAAAATTGTCAGAAACTTGAATAAATGCGACTAAGCACCAAAAATTTTTAAGAATGTAATTGCAATCCAATTTCAATTGTTATAACAACTTTAATCCAATTATTCAAAAACATAACTGCAAGAATTTCGAAATTGTTAAGTTCGAATTTTAATGCAATCGAACGAAAAAAATAATTTAATTTAAAAATTTTCAACTGAAAACGATTTCGAACTGAAATCGGGATTGTTTAAAAACCGGGGTATCCCGGGATTTCGACGACTATAGCAAAAGAACGATTGAAAAAAGAAAAATACTCTTTGCAAAAGCCAAAGAATTAAGATCCTCAGGTAAGTATGCAAAAGTAGTCTATAACAAACTGATAACACGCGATTAATAATAACAATAACAAAAAGAAATTCTTTAAACCTGTGCACATGAAAAAATAATTATAAAAATGAATGACTTTCAATCGCTAACCTATATTTCTACGAAAAATACATTATATCAGATGAAGACGCAGACCCAGATGTAAATTTTTTTAATGATAAGTACACGGACAGTTTATATCATTACCCCAACACCATTAAAGAATTTCTTTTTAAAAATGTAAATGATGTAAACAGTGAAAAAATCAGAATCCTCCACATTAATATAAGGAGTTTAAGCAAAAATAATGAAAACTTTCGGCATTTTCTAGAAGAAACTGAAAACATTTTTAATATTATTTGTGTTACGGAAACTTGGTGCTCTACTTTCGAACTTGAAAATAATTATAATTTTCAACTTAAGAATTCTGAATTAGTCTCATTAGAAAGACAAACAAATAAACGCGGTGGAGGAGTTCTGATATACGTTATAGAAAACATTGCACATAAAGTTAGAAGCGATTTGAGCGTTTCTGACGACGATAAAGAGATCGCAACAATTGAATTAATTTTTAACAAAGGAAAAAACTTATAAGCAGCTGCTATAGGCCACCTGACCGCGCCTGCGAAAATTTTAGCTCTTTTTTGCAACGTAATATAGTTCACGCTGGTAACAACGAAAGAAAAAAAATGGGGATATTAATATGGACTGTTTTATTTATAACGACGACAAAAAAGTGAAAAGTTTCTATGGAGAAATTTTTTTAGCAGGCGCAGTTCCTCTAATCAATCATCCAACTAGAGTAACTAAGAATTCTGCTACCCTCATTGACAATATTTTTACTACAGACATCTATGATAACCCCATCTAAAAAGGTATCATAAAAACTGATTTATTAGACCACTTTCCTATTTTCCTAACCTTTAACACAACATTATCTAATAAAATTAAACAAAATAGAACTGTAAAAAAACGTATTTACGACGACAAAAAAAAATGATTTTAAACATCAACTATCATTACTTCATTGGGGCATACCTACTATTATAAAGATGCAAGTACTATTTATAATAAATTCTTCAAAACATTCTACTTAGTATATGACGCGAACTTTTCAGTATGTAAAAAATTAATAAGTCATAGAACCTTTAACAGTCCTTGGATTACAAAAGGCTTTAAAAAATCTTCGAAAATAAAGCAAAAGTTGTATGTAAAATATTTAAAGACTAAATCTTCTGCAAATGAAAAAATATATAAAAATTGGCAAATAATAAAAGAAATAAGAGGAAAATCAAAAAATCACTCAAGTTCTTTACCACAAACTATAAAATTTGAAGATGTAAATATATGTGAACCGAGCAAAATTGCAAACATTTTTAACAAATTTTTTACTGAAATTGAAACCAATCTCTCTAAAAAAATTCCTATGACCGAGAGTTCGTTTGAAGACTACTTGTGTCCTATAAATAAATCTTATTATAACAATGAGTATTCTTCTGAATTATCCCACGACGAGCTCGATAGAGCCTTTAAATCTCTAAAAAGAAATAAAAGTATTGGTGCTGATGAAGTAAGTGGTAACATAGTTGTAGATTGTTATGAAAGTCTGAAAGATATTCTTTATAAAGTACTTAATGCATCCTTAAAACAAGGAGTTTTCCTGGATCATTTGAAAATTGCGAAAGTTATACCAATTTACAAACAAGGCGATAAAACAAATATTAACAACTATCGCCCAATTTCGGTTCTTTCAACTTTTTCAAAATTATTAGAAAGAATAATATATAATAGAATATTTAAATATCTTGACCAAAATAATATACTATGTACCAAACAGTTTGGCTTTAAAAAAGATATTTCAACTGAGCACGCAATTATTCAATTTGTTAGGGAAATCTCAGAATCTTTTGAAAAAAATCAATATACCCTAGGAGTCTTTATTGATCTTTCGAAAACTTTCGATACCGTTGACCATAAAATATTGCTTAAAAAGCTCGAATACTATGGAATTAATAACAATATGCTAAAATGGTTTCATAGTTACTTATCAAATAGAAAGCAATTTGTTACCTATAATGATGGCATTCAAAGTGACTATATTGAAATAACCTGTCGTGTTCCACAAGGTTCTATTCTAAGTTCTCTTATGTTTTTAATTTATATTAATGATTTAAGTAAAGCAGCTAATCTTCGGAGTATTATGTTTGCTGATGATGCGAATTTGTTCTTATCAAACAGTAATATTAATGAGCTGTTTTCTGATATGAATAAAGAACTTAAATGCGTATCTGAGTGGTTTAAATGTAACAAATTAACCTTAAACCTTGATAAAACAAAATACATTCTGTTTCACCCTATATCTAAAAAACGTTTTTTATCAACAACCATGCCAAAAATTCTTATTGATGGACTTGAAATAAAAAGGGAAACTTTTACTAATTTTCTTGGCATTTATCTTGATGAGAATGTTACATGGAAACCGCATATTGACTACATTTGCACTAAAGTTTCTAAAAATATAGGAGTCCTCTATAAGTCAAGAAATTATTTAAACAAAACCATTTTAATCCAACTCTATTACTCATTTATACATAGTTATATTAACTATGCAAATATTGCTTGGGGAAGTACAAGCAAAAGTAAGTTGCGTACTCTTTATCATCGTCAGAAACATGCAATTCGCTTAGTTTGTTTTGAAAATCGACTTCGCAATCAAGGTTTTTATCTAAAAATATAAAAGTACTTAATATTTATGAAGTGAATGTATATAAAATATTATGTTTTATGTTTCAATGTAAAATCAATCCGTCATTACACATTTTAAAATATTTTATTACCTTAAAAATAAAAAATAAGTATACACTACGAAATGATAACTCACTCTATGAACCCTTTTGTCGAACAAAATTCAATCAGTTCTGTATAGCTAATCGTGCACCAAATCTCTGGAACAAAATCATTTTACCTAATTTTGATTTATCAATTACCTTCCCAGTCTTTAAAAAGAAATTAAAAGAATTCATTCTTTTTAATGACAATATTTTGAAATACTTTTAAAAATAAGAAATTTATATAAATACGCTCTTTTGTTTTTGTATTTTGTCATTTTTATTTGTTTATATTTATTAATAGCCTAAGTTATATTTTATTTTAACGATTTATGGTTCTGGCGACAAGATCATAAGATCTTCTATCAGATACCAAGTTTTTATTTAAACTTTCTTTTTATTATTTTATTTTTAATCTTATTGATGTGGTTATTATATTCTCTATTATAATTTATTAAAAGTATAAAACTTATAATATTTGTAAATGTAAAACTTTATATTAAAAATAAGAGGACAATTTATACATACAAAATGTATGTATGTATGTATGTATGTATGTATGTATGTATGTATGTATGTATGTATGTATGTATGTATGTATGTATGTATGTATGTATGTATGTATGTATGTATGTATGTATGTATGTATGTATGTATGTATGTATGTATGTATGTATGTGTGTATATATATGTATTTGTGTAAGTGTGTGTATTTATATATGTGTTTACATACAAACAATAAAAAAAAATTTTATGAGACCGGAACACATTGGTCAAAACAGCAGTTTCTTAGTTTCTACGTCTTTATTGATTGTCAAGAACTCGAGACGATTTAAAAGAAGAAGAAGAAGAAGAAGAAAAAAAAAAAAAGAAGAAAAAATGAAGTGTTATTTTATTAAAACTGAAAAACGAACATTGCGATGAAAGGAGAAAAGAATAATAATTTCTTAAAAAACTGAAGATTTGGATGTTCAACGACTAAAAATAATTGTGAATTTGAACAAAACTATAACCGGATATAAAAACTCGAAAAACAAATTTCTAAGTAAAGACACACAAGTTCTGCAAGTAAACATTTTTACCACAAACAAGTTATAAAGATGAAAATGTAAACTATGTAAAATATATTATGGA
The DNA here is from genome assembly GCF_038396675.1 of Hydra vulgaris. Taxonomy (NCBI): domain Eukaryota; kingdom Metazoa; phylum Cnidaria; class Hydrozoa; order Anthoathecata; family Hydridae; genus Hydra; species Hydra vulgaris. Next base: position 38,317,533 of record NC_088926.1, read on the forward strand.
AATATAATATATAGAAATAAAAAAAAAAAAAGCATAAGGTAACCATATTATCCTCACGTATCTTATTTATTTATGACGTAATGTACAAGAGTATTAGAGTTAGGCCTAAAATAGAAAGTTAATCATAACCTTGTACATACCTTGTACCCAATACATTGGAACACACAAACTCAAGCGCAAACTCAAACGCATTTGACGCAATTTTATTGCGTTTACTTACGTAAACGTAAACGCAATTTTCGCAAATAACTGCTTTTATGCACGCATTTAATACGCAACTTACGCGTTTACGAACATAACTCAAACACAATTTACGCGTATAAATGCGTTTATAAACGTAATTGAAACGAAATGTACGCATATATCTATCTACCTTTATATATACATATATATATATATATATATATATATATATATATATATATATATATATATATATATATATATATATATACATATATATATATATATATATATATATATATATATATATATCTATATCTATATATCTATATCTATATCTATATCTATATATATATCTCTATATATATATATATATATATATATATATATATATATATATATCTCTATATATATATATATATATATATATATATATATATATATATATATATCTATATCTATATCTATATATATATCTATATCTATATATATATATATATATATATATATATATATATATATATATATATATATATATAAATTAGTGTGTATATATATATATATTAATATATATTAGTGTGTGTGTATATATTTATATATGTGTATATATATATATATATATATATATATATATATATATATATATATATATATATATATATATATATATATATATATATATATATTATTTTAGTGAAAAAAAAAAACACTTTTTAGTTTGAAATACATGTTTCAATTTAAACTGATGATAAACTTACAAAGTTCATCATCAGTTTAAAATGATGAACTTTGTAAGTTCAAAACATGTATTTCAAACTAAAATGTGTTTTTTATTTTACTAAAATAATAATATCATTTGTGCTCACCAGACCTTTCGGAAATATATATATATATATATATATATATATATATATATATCTATATATATATATATATATATATATATATATATATATATATATATATATATATATATATATATATATATATATATATATATTCTTTTATATATATATATATATATATATATATATATATATATATATATATATTCTATTTCCTTTGCCGTATCATAAAATTTCCAGTAAGTAAGATCATAGATATATCGCATATATATGTACGATATGTACTAAAATTACTTTATTTGACGCAGTCTTCTCCCCCTTCGTTTTTTTAATTTTTTTTATTAATTGTTTTCATTCTCTTCTTTTACTTTCTTATCTTTTCAACTTTATAATAGGGTGGGGCAAGATGTCCATAAGGTCATGTCCCCTGTGCATTTGATTAATATTGTTTAATTCCTTTTATATACTATTGTTTTAGATATTTACATATTCAAACAAATAGTTGGTTTTCATCAAGTTTTAATTTTTTAAAGGATTTTGTTAGTAAATTACTAAAAAAGTTATAACTTTATATATAAAATTTTAAAACAATAGAATATAAGGAATTAAACAATATTAACTTACGAAGGTCTCACAAATGCACAAGGGGCTTGACTTTAGGAACATCTTGCTCCACTAAAAGTAAAAAAAAAATTAATTGTATCGTTATTATTTTTGTGATTATGATAAAGAAATGTCTGTTTTGTGGGTAATTTATTCCACGATATTTAAAGTATAAAAATTCTGAAACTCAATCAATAAAACTAGTTTATTTGCAATTAGCTAGTTTTGGGCGAAGGAAAATGCCCTTTTATGTGTGGGGCAAAACGTCCTGTAATTATTTAGTTTTAAAAACTTTTAGATAAGTTAATTTCTTTTGAAACAAAACATAAATATTAAAACTAAATATTTACCGGGCGTTTTACCTGACACATAAAAGGCCATTTTCCCTTTTTTACTAAATACTATATTATTCAGTTTGTAAAATTTTTTTTGAGATTTTTGAGAAGACCTAAATAACAGTATATAAAAAAAAAAGATTATGTTTTTTTTTTGTAGATCTTTTCCTAGTCGTCGGCAATTAATTCCTTTGAATAATTGTCCCATTGTACATTTTTTCATTTTATAGATAAAAAGCTCGCTTAAAACGAGCAATCAACTACAAAAACACTATGTGATTGGTCAGCGCACACGCACACTTTAAAAATTGCTCAAAACAAAGGAAAACTTATTTTCCGCTTACAAATTGAACACAACACACAGTGTGCCCAGGACATGAAAAAATTCATTTTTCTGACCTTTTATTTTTTCACTTTAAATTGTAAATTTATGTTGTGTAAGACATATGTAGGTCATGGCAAAAAAAAATTATAAATTCATCAAACCATTTTGTTTTTATAGCTGTTTGAAGTTGAAGAAAAAGTTGACTCAAAATATTTGTATTAAAACTGTACCAATACTGTTTTTTAACAATAACTTTGAAACGCTATATATCAAAATTGACTCTATAAATTTAAAAAAAAATTCTATCCTGGTCTGTAAATAATATTTAATTTGTGAATTACTTCAATAAAAATTGAAATTGAAGTTTAAAAATTTGTTTTGTGCAGTTTTGTTTATACCTAAAAAAATTCTAAAATATATGAAAACATATTAATTTTTTTTAAAAGCAAAGTCACAGGAAAAAAAAAGGCCGCAGGAGGCCGCAAACAAACTCAAATGTTTCATTCAATGTAGACTTTCTATTTTTATGTGTAAAAATTACACAGTCCGGTTAACCCCGGAAATTGAGTAATTTAAGTTTGAATTTTATTTGTTCGTACAAGTTTGATATTTGAGGTTGCGTAATTTATGAAAATAAACTTTCACGGACGATTCAGGAATACCTGTTGATTACATGTGATAAAATGTTATTGATAAAAAAAGGAGAATTAGAAGAAATTTTACTAACCTTGAACATCAAATTAAGTTCATTGGAAAAATCAAAGCTAATTTTAAAAACAATCAAAGTGAGACATAATCTAACTTTAGAAGATGAAAAAGATAACATCAAGAAAATTCTAAAGCAATTTGAAAGACATGTAAAAAAATATTCAAAGTTGAAACAAAATAAACTTGTGGCCGAATTGGAAATTTGGAGAAACGAAGTTGGGATAAAACTGCCTGGAAATCTACCTGTTGCAGCCTCATCATCATCCAGGGGTGATGTAGAAGAAGATGGAGCTCCACAAGCTAAAAGAGGACGGAAATCAAAAAGACTCAGGTAAAAGTTTAACTGTTGACATTTATTTGAATTTCTTAAGCATCATGTTATTTGGGACACCCAGTAGCTATTTTTTTACTTTTCATAAAACGTTATCATTTAATCCAGTGATCAACCTGAAAAACGTACATACAACAAAATTCTGGATGATTTTGTGGACATTGTGGAAAAACATGCGAGTGAACAAGGTGTAGATAAATCAGAATACTTAAAAGAAGTTGTCCAAAGATGTGAAAAAAGATGGGGGAAGATGGAAGGAGTAAAACTTTCAACAATATCGGTACAGGAAGCAATTGCTTTAATTTACAACTTGGATCTATCCATAAATAAATATCAGGTAAAGTATGCAATCAAATACTGTTGTAGTTAATTGTTTTTATAATTGTACGTTTAAATTTTGTATATTTCCCTAGGAACTGAGACTTGAGCTTCTCCCAAAACTAATGTTGCCAACAAGGAATGATGTAGATACCTTTAAACGTACTTTGCTACCAAAAGAATTAAGCAGTGACGACAAGCAAACTTCATCCCCTGTGAACAATGTTATCAAAGACACTGTTGTTGTCTCTACTAGATATATCCGAGTTTTGTGCTGAAAATCATTCTATACATGTAGAGGGTAAATTTGGACTTGATGGGTCTGGAAATCACAATTATCGTCATCAGTTTTCCGATCCTCAAGATGCAGACTTAAAGGGAACAAATTATATTTGTTCCTTTTGGTGTCCTCTTGAAATTAAAGATTCAAAAAACCAAGTAATCTGGACTAATCCAACCCCTAACTCTATTACTTTTGCCAGGCCTGTTATTCTAGTGAAAGCAAAAGAAACTAGGGAGAGTGTTAAGGAGTATTTTAAAGCAACTCTGAGTCAACTGCCTAAAAATGAAACTCAGCCTATTCTTTCAAAAAATGGGTTACAAATATTTGTAAAAACAGAGATTAGTATGGTTGATGGCAAAATGGTAGACTTATTGGTGGGTGATTCTGGAGCTTTTTGTCACTACTGCAAATGTTCCAGAAGTGATGCCAATGACCTGGTATGTATACTACATGGGTTCACCATAGATAAAAATTACAATGATGTGCTCAGTACCTGGAGAAGACTAGAAAATGGCAAAATCTTGTACAAAGATACAGAAAGACATGGACAATGCCATGAACCTATAGTTGAATCAGATGTAAAATTTTTTGCCATTCTGCATCAAAAGCTTCGTGCACTCGACCACTGTCTGAAAATTTTGTATCACATTGTGGGTAAACAAACCCATACATGGTCTGAGCAGGACATAAAGGTAAAAACTGCTCTGAAAACAGCAAAAAAAAAAGTTATTCAAAACGTACGTGAAAAAACAGGAATGCTTCTTGATTCTTCTACGTTTTTTTAGTCCAAAAGAAAAAAAGTCAATCTGTTCCATAATTCTTAAAACAGAAGACCAAGATAGCTTCTCGACTTTGTTATCTAAGTTCAATATACTACTTAGCATTAATCAGCATGTTGATGTTAGCAAAAAAGTTGATCCTGATAAAGTTAAAGAAGTTGGTTATGGATTGATGATATTCCATAAACAGACATTTCCATGGGCTATGCTCAGCCCCAGCGTACATCAAATGTGTGCACATGCCTGGGAACTGTTTATGCTTACAGGTGGATCACCCATTGCTAAGTACTCCGAGCAGTCAAGCGAAAGTTGGAACAAATACATTAAGGCTTATAAATCAGGAACAAGTTGTAAAGCCAGACAGATGTCTTTGCAAATTAATACACATGACATTTACTGCAGACTGATGATAAGAACACATCCAATTATTGCCAGTAAAAAAAGACTTTTGCAATGTGGATTATGTGGAAAATTCGGACATACCACAAGAGGGTGTAAAGTAGACGTGAACAACATATTTACTGAAGAAAAAATGATAATTCAAGAATGTTTTCTGTGACCATATAAAATCAATCAGATTAATATCTGTGTATATTTGTGTTTAATATTAATTTATTATAAACTCAAATTCATTTCATTATGAGTTTCTTGAAATTATTAATAGTCAAACATATTTCATTATGAATTGGATATGATATCCTTTTCCAAGCAACCTAGCTAGCTATGAGCTTACTGGTCACGGGGATCGAGAGGCTATTTGTTATATAGGGCGGGGGGCGGTGGAAGACAAATTTTTTTAAAAAAAAATTTATTTTTTAATTTATATTTTATAGTTTATTTGAAAATTTAAAAAAAAGTAAGAGCATGACTCTTGGCGCCCCTCCCCCTCCCCCACTGTTGCCCCATTTACTGGGTCAGAGTGCCCACACGTAAAAACTAACCTCAGAATCAGATTCTTCAGCCCAAAAAAGTAATATTCTAAAGTTTTCACAAGATTTCATTAACAAATAACGGATTTATGAATTTTTTCCAAAAAACCACATTCTGGGCACACTGTGCAACAATACTCAGTTATATATACGGTACTATTATTTTAACAAAAACTATTTTTAGAAAAACTTATAACTTAATATCTTCAATTAGTAAGCTTATTTCAGTTATTATGACAATCTGACTATATTCACTCAATTTAAAAACATAATACATTTATTTTAAAAATAGCCATTATAATGAGAAATTAAATATCATTTTTAACAAATTTAATCGATAATTATTTTTTAAATTCGTTATAAAATGACCTAAAAGCATATTAAATCACGTAATAATGTGTTTTAAGGGATATGTCTAATGGCATTTCCTTATAGCATAAGGAAGTTTCTATAGGGATTTCCTTATGATATAAGGATATGCAGCTTATACATATATAGTATAAAAAAAAGTTAATTTAGGGAAAAAAAACAAGTTTTACTTAATCGTTTCATAAATATCTAATCTAATATGACACATCAATCTCGCAAGAGTAAGATCTATCATGAGGATATCATAAAGTCTTGTTCAAAAAAACGGCATAAAGAAGAAATATTGCAATCACAACAGTTGCAATTGCAACCTTATTTATCTCAAAGTTCGTCTGCATCTAAATCTGGAGAAGCAATTTCAAAAAAAACAAGATCTGTAAATCCTACAAAAACGATGAAATCTACTATGCAGACAACAAATGCAGCGTTGACATCATTATCGGCAATGTCTTTGAATAATAGTTCAGCTTCCAATATTTCTATTCCTCCTATTCAGCAAGATCCGAGATTAAGGGTTTATAATCTTTTGGCAAAATTGACTGAAGACTCGTGTAAATTGATAAACAAAATGCAAGATTTGGTCAAAGAAACATTTTTCCGAAAAAGAAGTTCATTGTAAATTTACTTGAACGGGTATTTAAACTATTTTTTCTTAGATTTAAAATATCATTAAGAACAATGTAGCGTGTGATTTTTATATGTTTTAGGAGTATACTTTATATCTTCATCTCACTACATCTGATACTCAAATAAATAAATCACAAGATGATATCGAGTTTTTCTACATATTGTGTAATCAAAAATTTACAGCTCGTATTGGTCGAACATCCAACATTAAGAAGCATTTACAAAGAGAACATTATGACATTTTAGGTAAGTTTGATTCATACGGCAGACTAAACAAATCAAATAAAAAGCGAAACGTGTTAGATGCCGATACTTTGAACGCTATCTAACTACGAACTGCTCGGTTAATGCATTTAATAATCACTTTCTGAGGAAAATAGTCAAAGTTCTACTTCCTTATGCAAAAAGTTAGAAAATATTAAATTAAGAGTTGAAAAGATTATCAATACCTTTACCTTCAATAAATCAAAAATAAATGGCTATTTGTTTTTTAATTTTATAGCTTTATTACTGTAAACACAATGAATTTATTGATTGCTTAAGTTATATTTATTTAAAAGCTATTACATGTGATAAAAGTCTCATTCAGACTGTTTAAGCAAGTATTTGAAAAGTCTCAGGTAGAAAGAGTTGAAGAGACGAAAGGTGGCGATGGTGCATATAAAGACAATCTATTGCCAAGAAGTTCGGCAGCCTAATTTACAACTTTATTTACTTGAAATCGAAAAAGAAAAACTTTACCTTTTTAAGCAAATCGAAGAGAAAAGACTTGCAATATCTGTGTATTCTTCTTATGGTTTTTGTTCAAAAATTCAAAAATGTTACGAAAGCTATTTGTTAAAGCTATCTTACTAAATTTTCTATCATCAGATAGAAAATTTATATAAATATAAATATTTAGATAAATATAAATATAAAAGATAAATATAAACTCTACTAGCTTTTATAGAGAGATATTTTAATACGTTTGGTTTTGTATGTGAAAAGAGACGAGGGAACATGAATGCTAATCTGCTTATCAGTTGCTCATCTTAAAAGTAAACTTAAAACCTCTTGAAAGTTTAAATGATTTTTCGGACGACGATGACTCAGATAGTGAAATGTAAACTTATTATATAAAGATAATTAAAATAATATAAAGATATTGAACTTAAAAAGCACAAAATAAATTGAATACATAATGCTATAATTTCAATAATAACAATATTTTTAATAATAACACAACGGTTTAAATAAAAAAATTATATATCTTTGAATTAAAAAATAAAAAGTATCTACTTAATAATTAACGTTTTCTTGAAAAGACATTTTTTTAAATAGATTATGTAAGTCGCGTTAGTTTCAAGTTCGCAATCGCATTTATACGCGAAAGTTGTGTTTTATTTACGTTTATAAACGCATTTTATACGCGAAAGTTGCGTATTAAATGTATGCTTGTTTATGCTTGTACCATACCAGATGTGGATCCAGCATTATTTTGGTTTTGAGATAGCTAACTTCCAGACATAGAGCAAACTCCAAAAATTTATATGTTTATACTTATGTCAATTAAGGATGCTTTGCAAAAAATTGCTATGATTGGAGCCTGGGAACAAAAAAGACTCAAAACTTTCGTCCCCTCTGCCCCAAACATGAGAACAACAAGGTGATAAAAGATTTTTTGAACTTTTCTTAACTAGACTTATATAAAACGACAAATTTTAAATTTCAAAGTAAAATATTTCAGTGTTTAAAAATTATGACCATATAAAGTATCAACCCCATTAATTTGAGGGGTTACATATTTATATGGTCCTAATTTTAGAACGCTGAGAGATTATATTATGAAACTCAAAATTTATCGATGATTAAGTCTAGCTAAGAATAGCACAAAAAATAATTTATCACCTTGTTGCTCTCACGTTTGGGGCAAAAGGGGGAGAAATATTTAGGCTTTTTTGTTCCCTGGCTCCAATTATTGCAATTTTTTGCAAAGCATCTTTATTTGACATGAGTATGAACATATAAATATTTGGAGTTTGCTACGCATCTGTAAGTTAGCAATCTCAAAAACCAAAAAGTGCTGGATTTGCCCCTGTACCATACCTTGTGCATGTGTAATTTTTACAGAATAACATAAATACGCGGTTAATCCAGATTACGACTCATAGTCAAAAAGCTATTAAACAGAAAATATCCTGGTCATATTTTCATATCATATTTTCATAATCATATTTTCAAAATCCGGAAAAATTTTTTAATAAAAATATTCGGAAAAAATCCGAAAAATATTTTTAGGAAACATCTATACAACAATATTAATACCGAACTATTCAACAACTATACAACGATACAACAACAGCAACAATAATATTATGATACAAAAACGATATAAAAACAATTACATTACTACTATACAACAATAACAACTATACAACGATACAACAACATTGACACCGTATCTATACAACAACATTGATACTGTAGATCGTTATATCCTGATAATTTATATCCTTTTATATAAATTTAAAAATTATGGCATTGTAAATTCTAATTTAGCTTGGTTTAAGGTGGCACACAACTGAAAACAAGTTTTTTTGTAAATAATCAAAATTTTGATTTTTTTAATGACAATTATTTTATATTAAAATAAAATAAAAAACAGATAATTTTTTTTTTAATTAATTTTATTATCCATAATGGCCAAAAATGGGTTGTAAAACATGTGTTTTTAGTAAATCTTCAAAACCTAATAACTTAATTTTGCCTCAACTACTGAAACTAAAATTTTGAACATAGCTTCCTAATCATATTTCACCCTGTTTGACCGTGGGAATTTTTATAATTTAAATTATTTCATGAAATATTGCATTTCTAACAAAATCACCTAATATATATATGAAATATCAATAAATTCAGCACTATAAACATCAATATTTCACTTTCTATAACTTTTTATGAAAATTCTGAGGGTTAAATGAAGTATTATATTATGATAAACAAATCCTGAAAATTGTATTATGTAATTCTGTTTTGTTAATGAGAAAATGTGTTTCAAAGTTTAAAAAAATACATATTGAGAAAAAAGCAAAAATAAGAAAAAAAAATATAACAACATAAAAATTATCAAAATCCACCAGAGATGTAACTATCAGTTGTTTCTTTTATTTGCTGATCGTCTATGAAACCTTTTTTAACTGCTCTTATTTTTTTTCTCTGCATTTTACTTTTATCCGTTGACTTTGACTTCATATGTCGAATTCTGGTTTTGTCAACTTTACTTGACGAAGCTAATGTAACAATTCCACTCAAGCCAAAGTATTTTAAAACTTCTAATACACCATTAGCACCATCATTATAATGCAGCACTGCTGAGTATGTTCCCATTTCAATTGTAGACTTACTAACAAATGTGTGCTTTGGTACGCGAGACCATATAATAGAATTTAATGCTTCATTGGCATTTTGCGTCGTTCCATGCAAACATTTAATTAGAAGATCATCAGCCTGAAGATCCTTGATGATTGGTAAAATAAGATTCTTAATCCAGATAGGTATACATGATTTTGATTTGTAATTTGTATTATTTAGAGCCCAATATTTGCACCAACTTGCCAATCCTCTTGGGCAAAACTGATGTTGCATTTGCTGGTTTTCAAAGTTGGTAAAATGAAATAAAATAGCATAAACTGCCTTTTTCATAGCATACAAGTTGTTGACATTTTGACGAATGGCCATGCCATAATAGTTTTGCATAGAATTTATACATTTTTCTGTTAGGTTACCTCTACCTGATAAAGGTGTTTTAGTGCCTTTGTGTGCTTTGACTAAATTTCTAAGTCGTGTACCCAATCTTTTTTGCACATGACCTACACATTCAAGTTTTATTGGAGTGATGTCAAAATCCTGGTAAGGGTTTGAGTTTTTGACATCTTTGAATGAAGAAGTGTCTCCATCACCTAGAAACTCTTTATAAATTAGATTATTTTTTTTAACCGAGCGATTAAAAATTGTTACTGCTCCTGCAGACTCCATACTTCCAGAGGAAGATTTGTGATTTATTTCACATTGATGATCAATTATCCAACACTGATATTCTGGAGTTCCTTTTTTACTGTTCCACATTTTACAGCCCATGCAGTACTTAGACAAAACTTCAATATCAATGCATTTATCCCCAGAAATCGCAGTAACTACACCGTGCAATGAATTGTGACCGCGTTTCTGCCATGTACCATCAATTGAAACTCTTACACATGGTATATCCTGAGCAATGTCAACTTTTTTAGAGTCCTTAGTCGCTAATAACATACTTTTCTCTGAAGTACTTTTATAAGCTACCATAATAGTTTTGTTTAATTTTTGAAATCCATTTTCAGATATACATTTTAAGTTCATGCAAGATGAAAATGTTTTTATAGCTCCATAACCACAGCCTACTTCTCGAAAAGCTATTATTGCACGAATATTAACATCATATGGTGAGTTAGCTGTTACTGCATCAAATTTAGCATTTATTGATTTGTTTGATGAATTAAATCTTTTAACATAATCACAGTGTTCACATTTTAATTGAAACAAATGTGCAAATCCTTTTCTACTGGAATCAACATCTGTTAAAAGTAATGGCTGAAAGCAGTTGTTGCATGCAGTTTTAGCTATAAGTTCTTTAAGAATTGAAAAATTAATAAAAACAAAATAGTTATCTTTTCCAGAATCAAATGTATTCGAGTAGTTGGGTTTGATTTTCCTTTCACTAGAACAGCTACTTGCTGCTTGAGTTGTGGACGATGTCATCGTCGATGATAAGATGTAAGAAGAAGATGATTTTTTATTTCCAACAACACCATTCCATTTTCGTTTTATCCTTCTTGATAAATTTTGTTTAGTTTTATTTCCTTGTTTATTCATTTAAAAACAACTTTATTCCAACTAAATTGAAATCAATTTTTAAATTATTTGGTATAAAATGAGAGAAAAGTTACAGTATAAAAGACTAACATTAACAGATTAAAAACACTCTTGTTCGCAAATAAAATTTTGAATTATGACTTTTAAAACTGAAAACTAACAAGAGTCTGCGTATAACAAATTAAAACCAAGTTTGTGATGGTGTTTTACTGTTTTGAATTCAGAAAAACTCCTATGACTGATGGTTGCTAAGGCGTTGTTAGGGAATTTATTTTCAAGTGTCATCTACTAAAATGATATTAAATCAACTTTTATATCATTTTTGAGACTAATTTTTTTTTTATATGTTCAAGGAATGGTTATAGAATCAAAATACCCAAAAATCTAAAAATTGATTTTTTTAAAAAAACTTGCTTTTTTTAAAAAAACTTGCTTTTTTTCAGTTGTGTGCCACCTTAAGAGTTATTTAATAAATAGGAAGCAATTCATTTTTCATAATGAGGAAAAAACGGATTTAATGACAGTTCCTGCGGCGCCCCCGAAGGATTCTGGGACCGCTTTTCTTTCTCATTTATATAAGTGACTTAGATAAATTCTCAAATATCTTAAATTCAATTTTGTTTGCCGAAGATACTAACGAATTTTATTATAATAAAGATATTAATGTTTTATTTGCAACAGTAAACAAAGAGCTTGTGAAACTAAGCAAATGGTTTATATCGAACAAAATTGTCCATAAATATTAAAAAATCAAAATATACTTTTTTTCATCGTTTTTATGAAAAAAAGGATATTTCCTAAAAACTTCCTAATCTTTTTTCAAATAATCTTTGTCGTATCCAGGTGTTGTATCTAGGTGTCGTATCTAGGTGTAGTATTATGAAAATGTAATGTAGAAAGGAGCACATGTGTATAATCCAAAATAAAATATTAAAAAAGATAGGCCTCTTATTCAAAGCTAAGCAATTGTTAAAACAAGCTTGTTTGAAATTCACTTACTTTTCTTTTATTGATTTTTATCTAAATTACGCTAACTTTGCTTGGTGCAGCACTAATGTATCTAAAAATAACATGCTGTTAGAACTATTGGAAATGTGGATCGCTTCTCAAACACTAAATTTCTTTTTGATAAACTCAAAATACTCAACGTATTTCAACTTAACCTTTATCAAGTTCTTATATTTATGTTTAAAGTTGATTATAAAATGGCACCCATTCCATTTAATTTCATTTTTTTTTAAACTAATCATTTATACCCAACACGATTTTTGAATAACAATATATTCACCAAAAACAAATTAATCTGCATACTAAGTTCTTGACTACAATCAGAGGACCTAAATTATGGAACACACTAATAAACAATGAGTTAAAAACTATTTCTTCCCTTAATCAATTAAAAAATAAACTTAAGCGAAAACTTTTGATAATTGACATTGAACTTCTTCTGAAACTTTTAAATAGGAGTAATCACTTGTTTTTTACTTGTTTTTTTTTTTTGTTTTTTTTTAATACATTCTTGTAAAAAATTCTATAATATGAAGCAATAATATGTTTTATAAAATGTGTGTTTAAAAATGTGTAAGTACCCATATATTTCTTATATATTATATTCAATTTTTATACCATAATTTTGTGTTTTGTATAACAGAGTTTCTGAATAATTTATTTCTTATACTTTTAAAAACTTATACTTATATTTTATTTATTTATTATAAATATACTTCTTATATATTCTATTCAATTTTCAATTTGAAATTTGAAATCTTAATGAATAAAAGTTAAAAATAATAATAATAATAAAATCATTATACATTTTATTATTTTATGATAAATATTTTTGTAAATTTTTCTTTATGGTGAAACACATAATAATAATAATAAAATCTTGAAATAAATAATAAAATTTGATCCTAAAATAAATAATAAAAAAATAACATCCTGAAATAAATAATAAAAAAATAACATCCTGAAAAAGTCCAGAATAATAAGGGTTTTGGCAAGCATTTTTTTTATATGAAAGAAAAGTTTTTTAATACTTGCTTAACTAAAGTTTATAAATTAATTCAATTTTTATAAAAAAAATTATTAAATTTTTTAAATCAGTTTTTTGTTTCTTACCGAGGTCCTCATCTCTGAAACAAAATAGTCTTAACAAACTTTGATTTTTCTACTTAACTGACTTTTGCTTTAATCAAACAAAAACTTAAAAAAATTATATTTTTAATTGAAAATATCTTGATTCATTTTTAATTGTTGTTGTTGTTGTTGTTGTTGTTGTTGTTGTTGTTGTTATTCTTGTTTTATTTTGTGTATTATTTGGTTTAACATTTTATCTTGGCTTTTTAACATTTTATCTTGGTTTTTAAATATTTTTGCATAAAGGTGTGTTATTATTTCATTACAGACATTTTTATATTTTTTATTAAAAATTAGTCATATATTATTAAGGGCTTCATGACAAGATCCTCATGATCTTCTAAAAGTCCTGTCGTTATTAATCTAAAAGTTGTAAAGTATGTTTAGTTATTGCAATATTTTTAAACGGAAAAATATTAAAGAAAAATAGAAAAAAAAAATAATAATTATATTTTTAAAGTGATCTAAAGATCTAAATTTTAAAGATCTATATTAGGACCACTTTTATTTTTAATCTATACTAATGATTTAAGCAAAGCTTCTAACATTCTAGCTTTTAAAGTGAAACAGTCAAGCAATTTATAATATACGTATACAAATGGGTTTTTAAACCCAATATGGTTTAAAAATAATAATTCCACTGAAAACGCAGTGCTTCATCTGACTAGAAAATTGTAGATTCGTTTGAGAAATCACAATTTACTCTTGGATTATTTATTGATCTATCAAAAGCCTTCGATACGATAGGTCATGAAATTTAAATACAAAAACTTAAAAACTATGAAATTTGTGGTAATTTTCTAAAATTAATTAAGAGCTATTTAAGCAATCGTAAACAGTATGTGCAAATTGATGTGTCCTCTACTACAAATTTATTAGATAAAACATGTGGTGTCCCCAAAGGGACACAACATATTTTATTTTACTAGGACCACTTTTTTTTCTCATTTATATTAATAATCTTTATAATGCTTCAAATTTAAAAACAGCAATGTTTGCTGATGACACAAACTTTTTTCTGTCTAGAAGTAATATCATAACACTATGACATGAACATGAAGTTTTTTTTTTTTTTGCCGCATGCTTTCTTCATGAGCAGATGTGCTTTTGCGAGCTTGATAGTTAAAAAAAATAAATCGTAGTATTTTTAAGTTTTAGTATTTATATATCCTTAAAAATAGGAATTGTTAACGGAAAAAATATATATCAATGAGGATTATTCATCGGAAACTGCATCTATCAGGAAAAAACTATTCGAGCAGATGAAGATACATAGGAAAAATGGTACGTTTTCGGTTGTAATTTACGATAAATTAATAGTAAAAGAATTCAGGAAATTACCTCCTAAACTTTAATCATTTTATTTTATACTTTAAATATTTTGTTAGTATAACCTTTCTTGTTATTATGGAAGGTATAAATTTTTGTGAATTAAGCTTTAGGGCATTCCAGACAAATAAAAATATACTTTTAGAGAATCATTCAGATCCAGACGTTAATTTTTTTAACACTGATGAAATAATTAGCAACATATGCCCTTCTTATTATAATTCCGATATTTCTAATCTTTCTGCTGATATAGATATTAATGAGTTCTCTATTTTACACCTAAACATTAGGAGCTTTCAAAAAAATTTTGATAAATTTAAAGATTTTTTATATAGTGTTGAAATTAATTTTAAAATTATTTGTCTCACAGAGACCTGGTATCTAGATAAACAAGTTGAAAAAGATTCAAATTTTCAACTACAAAACTATAAAGTTATTCATCAAGTCAGAAATTCTGAAACAATAGGTGGAGGAGTATGTATTTTTATCCACAACTCTTTAAATTTTAAACCGCTAACCGAATTTAGTGCAATTAGTAATGATTGCGAATCATTAACGATTGAAGTTATAAATAAAATCACTAAAAATATCATTGTACATGTTGTGTACAGACCGCCATCTGGCAATAACAAATTTTTTGAAAAACACTTTAAAAATTTAATCAAAAACAAAATTTTATGTGGCAAACGTGTCTTTTTTGTTGGGGATTTTAATTATAATGCGCTTGATTACGACACAAATAAAAATGTAAAAAATTTTATGAACATCATATTTCAAAATGGGTTCATTCCAACAATAAATAAACCAACACGAATTACCAGGAATAGCGCAACCTCAATTGATCAAATAATAATAATGAATATACAAAAAATAAAATAAAAACTGGAATAATAATATCTGATATATTGGATCATTTCCCAATATTTATAATCGCGCATAAAGTTGTCGAACACACCCCTCAAAAAAAATTATTATTACAAATCGAATATATAATGACATTTCTATGGAACTTTTTAATAATTCTCTATTTTCTGAAAACTGGGATGAAATTCTACAAATTCAAACCACAGATACTGCTTATAACAGTTTCCTTCGAATATTCAAAAAATAAAGCTTTCCCAGTGGTAACAAAAATTATTAAAACTAAAACATTTATAAACCCTTGGATTACACCAGGAATAATAAAATCATCAACAAAAAAAAAACGATTGTATGAAGCGTTTCTGAAAAAAAGAACTTATGAAAATGAATTAAGGTATAAAAAATATGAGTCACTTTGAATCAATTATAAAGCTTTCAAAGAAATTATACTATTCAAATAAAATAATAAAATTTAAAGGCGATACTCAAAAAACGTGGCAAGTCATCAAAGAAGTAATTGGAAAAAAAACACTTAAGCTAAATGGTCTTCCAAAAAAACTAAACAATCATCATCAAGATATTACTAAAGAATCTATAATTGCTAAAACATTTAATGAGGTGTTTGTCAATGCAGGTTTAAATTTAGCATCAAAATTAAAACACAGTGAGTTTAAAAAGGAGAAATACTTGACTCCTAGCAATTCAAGAATGGAAAATGCTGAGTTAACTGAAAAAGAATTATTAGATGCTGCGAGTTCATTAAAATTAAACAAAGCACAAGGATTTGATAATGTTAGTAGTAATGTTGTAGTTAAATGTATTTTCTATATTAAAAAAATTCTTTTGTATATATTTAATCTTCCGTTTAAACAAGGAGTCTTTCCAAAAAAACTTAAAATTGCAAGGGTAATACCAGTTTTTAAGTCTGGAGATGATACTAATATTTCTAACTATAGACCTATTTCCATTCTTCCATGCTTCTCGAAAATACTAGAACGCATTATGTATAACAAATTATACTCATTTTTAGAAAAAAATAATATTCTCTACAACAAACAATTTGGCTTCAAAACAGGGCACTCTACTGATCATGCAGTTCTTCATCTCATTCAGATTATTTTTCAAGGTTTTGACAAAAACAAGTTCACTTTAGGTGTTTTCATAGATCTTAGTAAGGTGTTCGACACTGTTGATCATAGCATTTTAATTAAAAAATTAGAAAACTACGGAATCAAAAATATAAACATAGCTTGGTTTAAAAGCTACTTATCTAATAGAAAACAATATATTTCATTCGGGAATGAAAAAACTAACAATACGTCAATTACTTGCGGCGTTCCTCAAGGATCTATATTAGGACCACTTTTATTTTTAATCTATACTAATGATTTAAGCAAAGCTTCTAATATTCTAGATTCTATTTTATTTGCTGATGACACAAATTTATTTTATTCTCACAGTGATATAACAACATTATTTAAAACGATCAACATTGAACTTCTAAAACTAACCGAATGGTTAAATATGAATAAACTTACAATTAATTTAACTAAAAGTAATTATACTATTTTTCATCGCCTCCATAAAAAAGATAAAATCCCTCTTGCACTTCCAAAACTTATTATTTGAGAATACATCGTAAAAAGAGAATGTTTAATGAAATTTCTACGTGTAATTCTAAATGAAAACATAAATTGAAAAGACCACATAACCATGATTGAAAATAAAATTTCTAAAAATATCGGATTACTCTATAAAGCAAAACCATACTTAGATCAATCATGCTTGAAATACATATATTACTCATTTATTCATTCCTATCTGAATTATGCAAACATTGCCTGGTGCAACACCAATAAGTCAATAACAAAAAAGCTATTTAGCAAACAAAAACATGCAATTAGATTATTATCAAATGCACACCGCTTCTCACATTCTGGACCATTGTTCAACAATCTAGAAATATCAAACTTGTACCAAATAAATATATATCATCTGCTAATTTTTATGTATAAAACTAATAATAATACAATACCAAATATCTTCAAACCATTATTTAATAAAATTCAACACAAATACATGACTAAATATTCAAGTAACAACTTTGTACAACCCAAAACTATATATGAGTCAACCAAGTTCTCAATAACTACTACAGGACCTAATGTATGGAATAAGATAATTAGTAATGATATTAAAACACTTACAACTCTTGAACAGTTTAAACAAAAGCTAAAACTTTTACTTTTAAATAATGAAAAAACAGATAATTTTTTTAAATCTACCTATATAATTTTTATATTTGAAAATTATCTATTAGTGCATGCTTTGTTTGTCTGAAAAGGTCTAAAGTCTTTAATTATATACATTATATTCAATTATATTATGAAAAAGTATGTATGTGTATGTGTGTGTATATGTATATATATATATATATATATATATATATATATATATATATATATATATATATATATATATATATATATATATATATATATATATATACATATATATATATACATATATATATATATATATATATATATATATATATATATATATATATATATATATATATATATATATATATATATAATTAATTAATTAGTAAAAAACACTTATCTAACTTTTATCTTCTACTCGGAGTTTCACCATTGCTGGATCATCAGGAAGAGTAACTCTTCCTGATGATCCAGCAATGGTGAAACTCCGAGTAGAAGATAAAAGTTAGATAAGTGTTTTTTACTAATTAATTAATTATTGCTCTGTTCTTTAAGAACATTGAGCACTCTATTTGTAAAATACACTAACATAATTTACATATATATATATATATATATATATATATATATATATATATATATATATATATATATATATATATATATATACATATATATGTGTGTGTGTATATGTGTATGGGTGTGTATATGTGTGTATGTGTGTGTATATGTATATATGTGTGTATATGTGTGTATGTGTGTGTATATGTATATATGTGTGTGTATGTATGTGTATATATACATATATGTATATGTGTATATATAGTGTCTTCTGATTATAAATTAACCTTTATGTTTTCATTTTTCATGTTTTCTTTTTATGCTGTTGGTTTTGGTTTTCTTGAATGATTTATTAACAAGTTTTACTTTAATGAATAACTTTGAAATTTGAATATATATAGCATTGCATGACCATAAGTTAATCTTCGTGTTATTGAGAATAAACTACTTCTTTAACTTTTATTAAAAACGACTTTTAAAAGCTTTAAATATTTTGCATTTTATATAAACTTCTTCGAAGCATTTTGCTTTTTTCTCTCATTTTTAATTTTAGTTACAATGTATTTATATAAATGTCTAGAAAAAACAAGGGACTTGGTGATAAGGCAAATCTTTCTTCTTCTCGTCCTTGCCATTTATATATATATTATAAAACACGGAACTTGTAAATACTTGTACGGCTAAATAAAAGGAGAAAAAAAAAAAAAAAAAGTTAAGAAAAAATTTCAAAATGGTTCAAGTTAAATAAGTTGTCAATTTAATATAGAAAAAACTAAATAGAGTCTACTTTATTCAAAATCCAAAAAATATCTTTTGCCAAACGATATGCTTTAAATATATATAGATATTAAATAAATATTCAAATAAAACAATCAAAAGTTATACTTTTTCTTGGTGTTCTTATTGATGAAAATCTTACATTGAAAAATCAAATTGAAACCTTGCGCAAAAAAGATTCAAAAAATATGGGAGTTTTATAAAAAGCGAGAAGTTTTGTAAATGACACGCGTTAATTCAACTTTATTACCCACTTATCTAATATCATCTAAATTATTTAAATATCGCACGGGGTAGTGTTAAAAAAATCAATTAGATCCTCTTTATTGGCAGCAGAAACATCTAGCACAACTAATAATCTTTAAAGATCGTTTTACTCATGCAAAACCCCTTTTATTCGGAATGAATATTTTTAATATATATCAATTATATGTTTTAACGTTCTTTGCTTTATATTCAAATGTAAGAGAAAAAATTAACTTAACTTAGCGTAGAGTAACTAATGAACGATACCTCTACTGTTTCAATTATTTGATGACAAGTTACAAAAAAAAAAATTTTCAATTGTATTTCAAAAAAATATTCAGTATTCCGGAAATATCCGCAAAAAGATAATACTTGTATAAAATTTTTTAAATATTTGCTTTTGAAAAAAGTTTGAAATTCTTAATTGCTTTTCAGACAATTTACCACTTATTTTTTTATAAATAATTTTGGCATGGTGTAGACGACCATGGCCTGGTATAGATAGTTTAGTATAGATCTTCCATTTTTAATAAAGTCCTAGTAGAAAACTAGATTTAATTGACCCATAATTTTTGATAACGTCCTAATCTAGAAAACTAGATTTAAACGACGAGCAAATAGAACAGCCAGCTTTGGGTACCGTTAGTACGTTTGTACAATTTTGCATTTACTCTACATTTAAACTAGAAGATTGTTTTATCTCTTTTAACACATTTCACACATAGCTCTTTCATAAAACTTTCAACGTTCTCAGCAAAAACTAAAAAACTTTCAACGTTCTTAACATAAATTTAAAATAGTAGCAACAGTAGCGCTTATCTAAGGTTTCAAAAACGCACAACATTTTTTTCCTAACATCCCATTAATTTTGTGACGAGATTCTCAAAGGAATATGGGAAACTTAAAGAACTAAATCATTAATGGTAGGTATGGCAACGGATTAGTGTAAAAAATTAACTAAAATAACTTTAAAAAAATTTGACAGTTTTTCTAAATAAACGAAAACAATTATAAATTTGATTTCAAATTTTTAACTTGAAGTTTTTGAAGTTTCATCGCCATTGCCATGTTACCTGAAATCTTTAGTTTTCCTTGGAGAAAAGCCTAAAATTAAGAATAATATTTAGAATGATTTTAGAAATCAACTGACACTTCTTCACTCGAACAAAATTATTTAAAAAACTAAATTACAGTTTGAGGATTAAGTTGTCCAATCATCATTTTAAAGCAGTCTTCATCAGTCATTTTAATCGTACAATCAGCTTTTAGTTCTATAATAACAACAAAATATAATAAAATAACGACAAAATATAATATAATTACGGTAAAATATAATAAAGACAAAATCTAATAAGATAACAACGAAATAATAAAAAAATTTCAAAACGTTTAACAATCTTCCATATTTTTATACTTCCAAACAAAATTTTTGTATTAACTTATTAAAAATCTTCTAAAAGATTTTATTGATTTACTTAATTCTTTAAACATTTTATTGACTTCTAACGTTTATGAAGCCTGTTTTTATTTCAAAATTGATAAACTTACCTTGTTTAAATAATATAAGGAGCTGTTTGATAATGAATTTTGAGGATGAAGGAAAAAAATTAAAGCTTATTTCTTATAGTTTTTTATTTTGCGACTGATTTTTTTTTTAAATCTTTAAATATTTAAACCAAACATTTAAATGATCGTCAAATTTGAAATTAATTACTCGATTATAGCAACAATTCCATACAGAATACTATCTAAAATCTACCATCATCGCTTGATTTTAAGTAAATTTTTTTTCTTATCTTTTAGAGTCATAACACAAGTCCGTTGATCGTCATCTTTTCTGTTTTTTCAAGACGCAAAACATCCTCAAACATCATTGGCTATGTTTTACCGTTACAGGGTGTCTGCCAATATTTTAAGGTGAATTTCCATAATTTTTCGCTGATCCACTACCTGTTTTCCCTGATTTAATTTAAAGTTACCCAAACCTATTTCAGAAATATTAGACTTGGATTTTTTTAGAAAAATGTTCTTCAATTGCAAAAATATAAACATTAATACAACTCACATTTAAAGTATCAAGAGAAATTCATAAAACTATCTGCTGCATAAAATTACGCGTACAATCTACTAAAGTTAAGTAAGTTTGATAAAGAGCCATTTTTTTCATTCTTCCTGATTTTTTTAAAACTTTACGCAATTTACTTGAATAATTCCTGATTTTTTTGCAAATATTTTATTTCCCTGACTTTTCCCTGATCTGGCAGATACCTTGCGTTATACATCATAAAAATCTGGATGCATGTAATGTATAACTTTTTTTTAATCTTTAATGACGCATTTCTTGTTGTTGGCCAAGGCACATCCTAATTTTGACAATGATACAACTTTTGACACCTTCTGCCCGACTAGCTTTTGCTTTTACTCCATCTTTTCAGCAAATTTGAGTAATAATTCTTCTTCTGTCTCTGCATTCAAGCATAAATCATCTGCATAGAATAGCTTATTAAACAGTGCTTCCCAAGCAATCGTAAAAAACAAAAAACTGAACAATGAATGCTGCTACAAGCCAATTTAAAACCACGGATGAGGAGAAAAATAGCAACAATGCATATCATAATAATAAGTTGTGAAAAGCTTGGTTGCTTATTCCACGCAAACTATGATTGTGTATTATGTCTCCTAAAAATACCCAAACATGTTATAAACCTAAATAATAAGATGTTATAAAGCTAAAAGATAACATTAAGGGTTGGCAACCGGTGGAAACCGCAACTGGTTAAGCGAGTTTTTTTTCAGTTTTTTCGAAATCGAAAATCGATTTTTTTCTTTCTAAAATAACCGCAAAACCAGTCGTTAATTGTACACTACTAAATAGATAGTTCGAAGATTTCTTGTTTTGACAAACTAAAAAGTAATGCGGAAAGCACAAATATCATGAAATATATACAAAATACTTTAAAAAGTATATTGATATTGCAATTATTTCAATATTTTTTAAAATTATTATTAGTTTGAAAAGATGAAAGATTGTAAAAGATAACATTTAGTTACATTCAGGATTCTTATTATTTGACAGAGTGTAAGACTTATTATTCAACAATTTTTGATAACTGCTTAAACATGATAGTTAATTGGTAGTACTTGGTATAAAAGTACATTTTTTTTGTAGAAAATGAAAAAATCTTTGAATGAATTTAAAAAAAAAAAGAAAGAAAAAAAATCTTTCAACGATATTTCAAATCAAGAAAAAAAAATGAAAAAAAATTTCGTAGTATTTATTGAACTTTTTCCGTTGTTATGTTAGGGGTCGTCAATAATTTACGTCACGCTTTAGGGGTGGGGCGGGGAGAGGGGTAGGCAATTTTGTGATGATTTGTTACGAGGGGGAGGGAGGGGGAATGTTCTCCAAGTTTGTGAGGCAACACTTTTTTTTTAAAAGTTTAAAATCAAGAGCAGACTTTATTTTAATTAAAAGAGTATCTGACCAAACCACAACCCTCAGTTGATGTATCTACATGTTGATTGTAAAACCAACTGCGCCTAAATCTTACTTAGTCGATGAATACACTCCGTTAACGGAGTAGTTACAGCCTGTTAACGGCTGTTACAGTTGTGACTGTATATGCAGTGCACTTTCTGCGCTTTAATTTTATATGGTCCAAGTGCAGAATTTAGTTGGTGCACAAAAGTGTGCAGCAACGAAAAACTAAAAAAAATAAAACTAAAGGATCGTCCATAAATTACGCAACGCAAAATATATTTATAAAATAAAATCAAAAAAAGGAGATATTAATCTCTTTTACGCGGCGATTTTCATTAAACTTAATGGGCTATTTTGACTTTTTTTTTTTAATTAAAACTCTGCGAGAGAAAACTTTTGATCTTTTTTGTTTTGTTTATTGTGAAAGTTTGCGTGACGTAATTTATGGACGAGCCCTTACGGAAAAATCCGTTTACAATAAATTACGGTCTTTTGCCATACTTTTAAGACTTGAAATAATCACATCATTTTATATGATTTTGCATTTATGATAAAAAGAAGTTCCGTGAAAATTGAAATTGAAAGTGAAACTTGAAATTACGAATTTTAACCGTTTATTTTAGTATACTTTAGTATAGTCTCTAATTTACACAGGGTCATACTTCTTTTTCATTTTTCTTTATATACACGTATATAATTTCAAGTTAGTGATTTTAATATATTTATATTTGTTTTACTAGAACTAAAGTGCTATATATTTTTAAAGAAGTACATTCACATAAAATTCTCTTAAATTTAGATTAAAGATGCTGTTATATATTATTATTGTAGTTATATTTTATACTGTTATATATTATTATTGTGTTATATTTTTATTATTGTATTGTTATATATTGTTATTGTTATTGATATTGATATTTATTAACGACAGTTACTTCTGAAAATTAGTTTATATAGGATTTATATGGTTTAAAAATATATTATATAGGATTTATATAGTTTAAGAATCTTTTCTTATGTATAGAATTTTTTAAAGTTGCTAATAAGTCAAGTTTTGTTTACAATTTTATTATATCGAATTGTGATTGACAGTATATATATATTTGAGATTATTTATTTGTTTTTTTATAATATATATATATATATATATATATATATATATATATATATATATATATATATATATATATATATATATATATATATATATATATATATATATATGTATATATATATTTATAAATATATATATGTATATACATACGTATATACATATATATATATATATATATATATATATATATATATATATATATATATATATATATATATATATTTATATATATACATATATATATACATATATATATGTACCTGCATCAGAATCTTCCGTTCTATGCTGGACAATTAGGTATATGTTTTAAAAGTTCCCTGGAAAAAGCTGCCAGCTAAAATCATGGACTTACTCCACAAAAATGCTCCTTTTTTTCCAAAACACAAAAGTACAATCTAATCATCTGCAACTGTACACTCTACATGCTTGCTCTTCATACAACTTTTCAATATTTACAACATTAGTTTCTTTTTCTTTTTTTTTACTGTAAATAATGATTTATTAATCTGATCATTATGTAGATGTATCGCAAAAATGAATGCGGACCTTCAACGAATGCCTCACCTACCTCACCCAAAAGTTTTGAGTTTCGTTAATGAACTAGCGCCGTTTGTATGGACAGAGCATCAATAGATCAAAAGACGTTTTGTTTATATTTTTATTACTATTATAATATAATATATATAATAACTATTATAATATATATAATAACTATTATAATATATATAATAACTATTATAATATATATAATAACTATTATAATATATATAATAACTATTATAATATATATAATAACTATTATAATATATATAAAAACTATTATAATATATATAATAACTATTATAATATATATAATAACTATTATAATATATATAATAACTATTATAATATATATAATAACTATTATAATATATATAATAACTATTATAATATATATAATAACTATTATAATATATATAATAACTATTATAATATATATAAAAACTATTATAATATATATAATAACTATTATAATATATATAATAACTATTATAATATATATAATAACTATTATAATATATATAATAACTATTATAATATATATAATAACTATTATAATATATATAATAACTATTATAATATATATAATAACTATTATAATATATATAATAACTATTATAATATATATAAAAACTATTATAATATATATAATAACTATTATAATATATATAATAACTATTATAATATATATAAAAACTATTATAATATATATAATAACTATTATAATATATATAATAACTATTATAATATATATAATAACTATTATAATATATATAATAACTATTATAATATATATAATAACTATTATAATATATATAATAACTATTATAATATATATAATAACTATTATAATATATATAATAACTATTATAATATATATAATAACTATTATAGTATATAAAATTAGAGGAAAAAGAGAAAATGTCTTGGTCGGACGTGGGACTTGAACCCCGAACTGTGAAAACTATGTCGGTGCGAAGGAATATCGCTAACCGTTTGAGCTATGCAACTAGGCGGTGTTTGTAAACTTTTAGAATATATATCTATCAAAATAACATTAAATCACATAAGATGGTAGAGAAAGAGAAAAGTCAGTGTAAACCTTGCACGCAAGCGCATATCATGCAATATCATAAACAAAACAAATATATTTAAATGAAAGAACAATTATCGTAAAATAGTAAAATTATTATAAATACATAAGTGAGGCGTGGTTTGTGTGAGTCAGGGCTCTGGTGTTTAAAAGTACAATCATAATTAAGTAGTGGTATTACCTGTGACGCCCTCCTCAGAACCATGCATGTGTCACAGATGACGTTTCGGGCAGCAATAGTATCATAAACATAACGCCAATCGTCAAAGGCGTATCATCGTTTTTAATACTACTACCCATGATTTACGTCATGCAAGTCCTATCGCGATAGTTATGACCTCACTACCAAAAAAGCCAATTCCTTACCATAATAACTATATAAAGAAAACGACAAATTCCAATTGGCTAGAGTTCTCAACCCAAGATCATAGTGTTAAAAATAAAAACGATTATATTTAGACAAGGGTACCAAGAAGAAGTCTTAAATAAAAACGACAAATTCCAGTGGACTAGATTCCTCAACTCAACATTAGACTTTTTAACGCAAAATCACAATGTCAGCAGTTAAATATCTCAGGCCAGATCGCTATAGAATAATGATGAACAAAACGAGAAATTCAGGGTGGCAAGATTTCTTAACCCAAGATCATGATGTCAAGAGGGGCGACTCTTGAATAAAATGACAAAATTCTACTGGTTAGATTTTTAAACACAAAATCACATTGTCAAAAGTTAATTCTTTCGGACAAGATCGCAACGGAATAACTATTAACAAAACGACAAATTTCAATTAGGTAGATTTCTTAACCCAGTATCATTATACTAAAAGTAAAAAGGATAATTTTTAAGCAAGGTTACCAGGGGTAAATCTTAAATAAAACGACAAATTCAAGTTGGCTAGATTCTCTAACCCAAGATCATGATGTCAAGAAGGGCGGTTCTTGAATAAAACGACAAATTTCAACTGGTTAGACTTTTATAACGCAATATATTCAATTATACGCGAACCTATATAATACAAAAGACTATACTTAGACAGTTGTAAAATAGAAAGGAATATGTGCACCTACTTCTTCTACATAAGCTTTAGTTTTTTACTGGACATCTGTCCAAATTTTAGTAATCTGATACTAACACTTAATCTTACTAGTTAAATCTTCCGTACTTCTCTCAGGCTATTACGGCTCAAAGTGTTCCAACCAGTACACGAGCCCTGTTCGTGTACGAAATTATACAAAAATATATTCTCGTTCCTCTTTCAGGGGAGCTGCGGTTTCACTGAGCAACGACTTCTTCCTACACTAATCCTACGGTACTAAAGCTTTCCGACCATTTGTAACCTTTTTTATCTATTTATTGATATACATTTATTATTATTACTATTATGTGTCCTGTCTTTGTTTGCACTACCTAACTTCTAGTTTTTTCCTTCCCTAATTTTTCCTAGATATTTTACTTAGACATACTACTTTAGTTAGATTACTGGTGCATTCTTGTTACAGGATGCACTAGTCTAGGTTAGACAGTTTTCAACTGACCGTGGTCTTTATTACAAACACGAATAGGCGAAATCCAAATATTAATCAAATTGAGAACTGTCCAAGCAACCAATTATATGATATTAAGTTCTGGTTGGAGAATGAACAAATCCACGGAAAAATCCACGAAAAATTCCATGTAGAACTAAGGGCAACGATAATCACTAGTTGGGTTACCATAGCAACATTATAACACTTCACCAAAACTCAAAACTGATTAGATCTCGATACTTAGCAAGACATTATTTCACTCGATTATCTCCGTTTTATGCTCATATTAAATTTTCCTTTTATTCTCATTCATTCTAATCCCCCGAGGGACCTAATTATAATAAAAAACTTGTATAACAAAATCTATCCACGTCTTCGCGCCACTTCTAATAGTAGAACACGTTAGGTTTTGATCACACATTGTTTTATATATATTTATGTGCGTATTAACGTAAAAATGTATCTACTAACATAATTTGATGGAGTCGTAACATTTTTCGCCTAATATCAACTTTTCTGTAACTGCTCTTTACGACCAACGTGTTGTTGTTTTGTCTGCACTACCTAAGTATTCGTACCCTGCGAGCCGATTGATCCAGAAACAGATGGTGAGTCCAGTTATTACTTTTTTATTTCTCATCCTCATGTTTATATACTATACGGATGATGGTTTTTCATTTATTATGGTTGTTTGTAAATACCAGCATACATAGGAAAGCTCTTATGTATGGACACGTATGTATATATATATATATATTTATAGATATATGCGTATACTAATTCTAGATATGTCTGTAACATATTTAGAATCACAATACCCATACAATACACCCTAACTCATTCGCCATGCCACTAATATCGGAGGACACTGGTGTTATATAAAATTAGGGATATGGTAAGGAATTGGCTTTTTTGGTAGTGAGGTCATAACTATCGCGATAGGACTTGCATGACGTAAATCATGGGTAGTAGTATTAAAAACGATGATATGCCTTTGACGATTGGCGTTATGTTTATGATACTATTGCTGCCCGAAACGTCATCTGTGACACATGCATGGTTCTGAGGAGGGCGTCACAGGTAATACCACTACTTAATTATGATTGTACTTTTAAACACCAGAGCCCTGACTCACACAAACCACGCCTCACTTATGTATTTATAATAATTTTACTATTTTACGATAATTGTTCTTTCATTTAAATATATTTGTTTTGTTTATGATATTGCATGATATGCGCTTGCGTGCAAGGTTTACACTGACTTTTCTCTTTCTCTACCATCTTATGTGATTTAATGTTATTTTGATAGATATATATTCTAAAAGTTTACAAACACCGCCTAGTTGCATAGCTCAAACGGTTAGCGATATTCCTTCGCACCGACATAGTTTTCACAGTTCGGGGTTCAAGTCCCACGTCCGACCAAGACATTTTCTCTTTTTCCTCTAATTTTATATAAAACGGCATATTCCTACAGATTGGACTTCTTAACGCAAAATAACGACTTCAAAAGTTATATTTATAAGTTAGAGTTAAAGCGAGATAGCAACGTAGAGGTCTTAAATAAAACGACAAATTCCAATAGGCTAGATTTCTAAACCCAAGATTATAATGTTAAGAGGGGCGGAGCTTGAATAAAACGACAAATTCCTACTGATTAGACCATTTAACGCAAAATCACAATGTCAATAGTGAAATCTTTCAGGCTAGATCACAATGGAATAACTATAAAGAAAACGAATTCCAATTGGCTAGAAAACATTAGATCACAATGGAATAACTATGAAGAAAACAAATTCCAATTGGCTAGATTTCTTAACCCAAAATTATGGTATTAAAAATAAAGATGATAATTTTGAGGCAAGGGTACCAAGAAGAAGTCTTTAATAAAAACGACAAATTCCATTGGGCTGGATTCCCTAACCCAAGATTAGACTTTCTAACGCATAATCACAATGTCGGAAGCTAAATCTCTCAGGCCAGATTGCAATAGAACTATTATGAACAAAATGACAAATTCCCATAGGCAAGATTTCTTAACCCAAGATCATGATGTCAAGAGGGGCGATTCTTGAACAAAACGACAAATTCCTACTGGTTAGACTTTTTAATACAAAATCACAATGTCAAAAGTGAAAAAATTTTTTTCAGGCTAGATCACAATAGTATAGCTCTAAACAAAACAACAAATTCCAATTGGCTAGATTCCTTAACCTAGAATCATGGTGTTAAAAATAAAATTGATATTTTTTAGGCAAGGTTACCAACGAGAAGTCTTAAATAAAACGACAAATTCCATTAGGCTAGATTTCTTAACTAAAGATCATGATGTCAAGAGGGGCGACTCTTGAATAAAACGACAAATTTCTACTGGTTAGACTTTTTAACACAAAAAATCATTCTTTCAGGCTAGATCACAATGAAATAACTATAAAGAAAACGACAAATTCCAATTGGCTAGATTCCTTAACCCAAAGTCATGGTGTTAAAAATAAAAATGACAATTTTGAGGCAAGGGTACCGAGAAGAAGTCTAAAATAAAAACGACAAGTTCCATTGGGCTGGATTCCCTAATCCAAGATTAGACTTTTTAACGCATAACCACAATGTCAGAAACTAAATCTCTCAGGCCAGATTGCTATAGAATAATGATGAACAAAACGAGAAATTCAGGTTGGCTAGATTTCTTAACCCAAGATCATGATGTCAAGAGGGGCGATTCTTGAATAAAACGACAAATTCCTACTGGTTAGACTTTTTAACACAAAATTTAATTCTCTCGGGCTAGATCACAATGGAATAACTATAAAGAAAACGACAAATTCCAATTGGCTAGAGTTCTCAACCCAAGATCATGGTGTTAAAAATAAAAACGATTATATTTAGACAAGGGTACCAAGAAGAAGTCTTAAATAAAAACGACAAATTCCAGTGGACTAGATTCCTCAACTCAACATTAGACTTTTTAACGCAAAATCACAATGTCAGCAGTTAAATATCTCAGGCCAGATCGCTATAGAATAATGATGAACAAAACGAGAAATTCAGGGTGGCAAGATTTCTTAACCCAAGATCATGATGTCAAGAGGGGCGACTCTTGAATAAAACGACAAAATTCTACTGGTTAGATTTTTAAACACAAAATCACATTGTCAAAAGTTAATTCTTTCGGACAAGATCGCAACGGAATAACTATTAACAAAACGACAAATTTCAATTAGGTAGATTTCTTAACCCAGTATCATTATACTAAAAGTAAAAAGGATAATTTTTAAGCAAGGTTACCAGGGGTAAATCTTAAATAAAACGACAAATTCAAGTTGGCTAGATTCTCTAACCCAAGATCATGATGTCAAGAAGGGCGGTTCTTGAATAAAACGACAAATTTCAACTGGTTAGACTTTTATAACGCAATATATTCAATTATACGCGAACCTATATAATACAAAAGACTATACTTAGACAGTTGTAAAATAGAAAGGAATATGTGCACCTACTTCTTCTACATAAGCTTTAGTTTTTTACTGGACATCTGTCCAAATTTTAGTAATCTGATACTAACACTTAATCTTACTAGTTAAATCTTCCGTACTTCTCTCAGGCTATTACGGCTCAAAGTGTTCCAACCAGTACACGAGCCCTGTTCGTGTACGAAATTATACAAAAATATGAAGAATTCATCAACATATGAGGAGTTCATCAACATATGAGGAGTTCATCTGAAAAATGCGCTAAGTCCGAGTAAATTGAATTAAAAAGAGTAAAAACTGAGCTACTCATGGTTGTGTATCAACAGAAATTGATATACTTTTTTTCTATTGATAGGAAAAAAAAAACTTTTAGGTGGCCTGATATTTAAAGTAATAATAGATTTCAATGTACAGACTGTGGAAATGGATGGAACTCAATAAATTTATTTTTGTGACTTTGAGCGTTTTTCATATGATTAAAATAGATTTTCTTTAAATGTTTTGTAAGTGGCTAAAGTACTCAAAACTAATGAGTTTTTTTATGTTGTGTTTATATTATAATATTTAATCATTTCGTGAGTAGTTTTTTAATAGTCGAATTTTTTTAACAACATAAATTCTATTTATTTACTTTTAACTTTTGTGTGAATTCTGTAAGATGAGTTGAGTAACTGTCTATTTGCTGAACTAACAGAATTTTTCTGTTAATTTGAACGTAAAAATGAAATACAGAAACCGTAAATTATATGGAGAAAGAGCTGTCTTTTTGCTGGCTGACTTTCGCCGTTGATTTATACAAAAAAATGAAACACGTAAACTGTGAATTTTACGGAGAAAGTCCTATCTTTTTTAACAGACTTTTTCCGTCGATTTTTACGGAGAAAGTCCTATCTTTTTTAACAGACTTTTTCCGTCGATTTTTACGGAGAAAGTCCTATCTTTTTTAGCAGACTTTTTCCGTCGATTTTTACGGAGAAAGTCCTATCTTTTTTAACAATAATAAAAATTTGCTTTAATAAAAAAAAACCGGTTACCCGCTTATACAATGTAAAAAAAAACAAAAACCTTTTTTTTGATTTTCCGGTTTTGCCAAGCCATAAATAACATGTTATAAGTTAAAGGCCTCCTTAAATGCTGACATCTTTTTAACTTATTTATTTATTACATTTTTATCTGCTTTTAACTTGTGTAATAAATTAAATCTTTATGAGTATTTTTTTTTTTTTTTTGCAATGTTGTTATGACAACAACTTTGTTATAATCAGTGATAAATTAATTTGAATAAAAATAAGTTAGATATCTTCAACAATTCAAATGCTAATCAATAAAAACTTGAAGTTTTGTTTAAAAAAAAAAATGACAAACTGTCTTTACTGGGAAAGCTGTAATTTTTGTGTCAAACAAATAGTAAATCAGAAAA
This sequence comes from Hydra vulgaris, assembly GCF_038396675.1. Classification (NCBI taxonomy): domain Eukaryota; kingdom Metazoa; phylum Cnidaria; class Hydrozoa; order Anthoathecata; family Hydridae; genus Hydra; species Hydra vulgaris. The sequence goes on from NC_088926.1 coordinate 38,349,845, forward strand.
TTCTAGTCTTAATTTAACCATTTCTAATTCAAAAATCTTTGACCCAGGCTCCTTCTCTTAACCCAGCTCCTTAACAAACTTTTATTAAAAAAAAAATTTCATTAAATAAAAATGCATAAATATACTATTTTTTGTTGTATATGAATTTTATTTAATATATATATATATATATATATATGTATATATATATATATATATATATATATATATATATATATATATATATATATATATATATATATTTAACATGTTCCCTTCTAACAAGGCTGCAAACAGCCACTATTAGAGTTGGAAGTTACTGAAAGAGAAAAGATGAAGATTATAGAGCAAGATAATGATTAACAGACGACTTAAAAAATTGCAAATTCTATGAATCAGGAAAGCAAGATGAAGAAAGTGAATTCCAAAGAACTGATGTTTGAGGAAAAAAACTAGAGGAATAAGATTTTTTGGAGCATTTAGGAATAGTCACATAAAAAGAATGAGACTTAACTGAATGACGAGTAACACAAGAATGAATTTTAGTAGATGGCACAAGAGACGCTAGTTCTTTAGAGCAGTACCCATTATAGTATTATAATGGGCACTATATATAGAGATATAACATGTATTTTAAGTCAAATCCTAATTATTATAATTGATAAGAACTTGACGCTTGATAGCAACATTAGAATCATATGGAAAATTTTTTTTTAAAACATGCATTTCTGTTGAAAAATAGATCAAATTATATAAATATGAAAATTAAATTTTTATAAATTTACTTACAATTCTTTTTTAATACAAAGTTGAATTACAAAGTAACAGTTTAAAAAAACTGTTCAGAATAAATAATTTGTATACAAAATATTTGCAAAGATTTTTATCATACCACAATTTTTTCCCCTGTAGATAACAGCTGCTGTTTTAACGTCTATTGTCCAAATACCAACTTCATCACCTTTTCGCAGTTCAAAGCAATACACAGCATTAAACTCTTTTTTCATCGACTCTCCTTCCTCCAAAAAAAAACAACAGAAAAACAGTTTATAATCAAGAAACCAGTTGTATGATTTCTAGTGAAGCATACAAAATAACATACACCAGTGAATCTTTTTTCAATTTCTTTAAATATAACATCGGATTGAAATGAGCTTTCAACAGTCGACTCTTCTGAGACAACTCCGACTCTAAAACATCATAAAAAAAGTTTTGTTTGCAATATCAGATAATTTTTTGCGATGAAAAATCATAAATTTTTTAAAACAAAACATATTCTAATAAATTATAGTAATAAAAATAATAACATTGACAATAAAAACAATAGCAAAAAATAAGTTTTAAACAAAAATAATAAACAAACAACAACTTAAAATAAATTTTTTATTAAATAATAAAATAATAAAAGAAAAAAACTTACAATTGTAAAACCATCTTATGTATTAACCCCACAGTCAGTTTTTAATATAAATGCCAAGGTCTGATATTGCTGGTGATGAGGTCTGGTGACTACTCAGGTCCAGTGAAAAGAATGTTGTAATTATTTGAACTTTTAAAATGAAATAAATTTTGTCATCGAGTAATAAATAATTTTTAATAAAACTTTGAAACTTTTTGTTTTAAGCTTAATCAAAAACATAATCAAAACAATTTTATTATATTTATATTTTTATTATTTTATTATATTTATATATTTATTATATTTTATCATATTTGGTAACAAAAAAAAAAACAGCTTAGTGTGTAGAGTTTAGTATAAAGAGTGTCTGAAAAACTTATAACTGTAAAGCATTAGCGTGTTACAGATTTCTATCCCCTTCCTTCTCCATATGAGACATTGTACCATATGAAAGAGAAGATTGTATTTAAAATTATCAAAAAAGTTTTTACATTCAAAGATTGAAATAGATAAAAAAATAACATGTTTTCCTACATGCTATTATGACAAAACATTTAAAAAATTCTTTAAAAATTAATTTTTTTTTATATATTGTCATTGTTTTCAAAATTTTCAAATTTTATCAAATTTTAAATTAAATTAGAGATTAAAATTAAAGTATTATAAAACAAATGAAAACAATAAACAAAAAAATATATTAGAAAACTAGTTTGCATTAAACTTTTCTATACTATAAATTAAAAAATAAAATAAATAAGCAATTGAAATTTAAAAACACTAAAAACCACTAAAAATTAAAAAAAAAATTTAATCATAATTATTATAAACAATAGTCAAATTTATAAATTTGATTTCAGATTTTTAACTTGAAGCTTTTGAAGTTTCATTGCCAATGCCATGTTACCTGAAATTTTCACTTTTCCTTGAAGAAAAGCCTAAATAAACACAAAAGATTTTAAATTATTTAAAATTTAGTTAAAAATAATAAAAAAAATATATAATGTATTAAAAAATAATATCTACTTATAGTAGCAAAAAAATGCGTTATTTTCATTTGACGTTTTTTAGGGTCAAAAAAACGTGTTTTTTTTAATTATTTTGGCGTTTTTTTGGTTATTTTGGAGTTGCTTTGCTTTTTTCAACAATTTTTCAGTTTTTATTTGGCATAAATTTTGGAATAGTTTTTCTTTATTCTACTATATTTTTAGTATATAACCATTAAAAGCACAATTAGATGTATAAACACCAATTTAAAATAAATTTTTAATAAAAAATTAAACTAGTTTTAAGTTATCTATTCATACTGTATACTGTATGGAAATGTTAATTTGTCATGTTATGTATTCATACTGTATGCAAATGTTAATTTGTCATGTTATCTATTCATACTGTATGGAAATGTTAATTTGTCATGCTAACTAACAATTGTGATTGTAACTCTCATTATATATAGAAACTTATCCAATAAGAAAGTTACCATTTTAATGTTGATAATACAAAATAATACCATGCAAATTTAATATCAGAATCTATTAAGATTGTTTACTTATTTGAGCATTTGTATATTGTGTAGTAATTTAGTCTTACGTTGATTGTTTGTTATATTTGTCAAAAAAAATATATTACAAGTAGGCCCTTATAAAAAAAAACCCTATACTGAATTTAATTTCAAGGAAAATTTGAAAATTTTGAATTATTAGTATTTACGGAGTTTTCCAGCCCACTTTCATCTGATGATTCGTGATTTATTTATTTATAATTTATTTTTTATCTGGATTTTTTTTTTTAACTACATGATTTTTTTATCTGGACATTTTCATATAGTAATATATCAGAACACTTGCAGAATTTTATAACATGCTTTGTTTTTCAAGTTTAATTTTTAGACATAATATTATGGCAAAAGGACTGTTTAACTTTTTCCATTTTGCTAATTTGGTTCAAAGGTTTAAATAAATAGGACAATTTTTATATCAAAAACAAAAAACATGAATTTCTATAATTTTTTTTATTTAAAAATATTTTTTTTAATAGATTTATATAAAATTTTAATTCATTTGAGTACTAATTTGACCTTTTTAATATAATAATTTTTTAAACAATATTAGGGACCTGTTGAATAGAAAATGAGCTTAAGCATGAACTAAATTTTGGACAATTAAACTTAAATTAGACTTTAATTATTCACAAAAGATAACCACAGCACATGAAAATCACTGAGCTCTGATTTTTATCTAAAAGAAACCGGTTAGGAGCGGGGGGAGTAGGAAGTGTTATATATATATATATATATATATATATATATATATATATATATATACACATATATAAATATATACACACACACTAATATATATTAATATATATATATATATACACACTAATATATATATATATATATATATAAAAAGAAAAAAAAGAGTAGAGTTATAAAGCTAGGAAACGGTTGACAGAAAACTTAAAGAGTAGTAGGTTGTACAAATATATCAATTATTAAATCTAATTAAATATAATAAATGTAAATAAACAATGTTTATTGTGTCGATATAACACTAAAGCCAATAAAGATAAAATTGAGGAAGATAAAATTATCTAAGAAGTTTTTATACAGGACTGCTTCAACCGTGTTTACCTTCAAGCATAACAAAATAAAAACAATTTCAGAATATAGTCCTATTTAAATCAAAAGTTAAAATATGAACTAAGATTCAAATTAAAACTAAATTTAGTAGCATAAATAATATTTCCCAAAAAAAAAAAAAAAAAACGGATCCCTGCATTTTTTTCTCAAAAAAAAAAAACAAGAACCAAAAAAGCGCGTCACATCTCTATCTAATTATAATTTTTTATTTTTTCACTCAGACTAAGTTATATATGAAAAAAAAACTAAATTACAGTTTGAGGATTAAGTTGTCCAATCATCATTTTGAAGCAGTCTTCATCTGTCATTTTAATAGTACAATCAGCTTTTAGTTCTAAATAAAACTAAATAATTATTATCACAAAAGTGGTTTCACACATACAACAATGTAAATAATTATTCTCACACGCGTGGTTACACACATACAACAATGTAAATAGCTATTCTCAAACAAGAAGTCACACACACACAACAATGTTACTTACACACAACAATTTTAAAAACTAATTAAAGATAAGATATCAACAAAAATGTCACATAAAAAACTAAAAAATGATAAAAATAAAAAAAATTGTTCAATAAACATATACAACTTGAAAATTGTTATGCTGCTGTAACTTATCTTGCTGTTGTGAACTATGTTTCTACATTTTTTTTACTTTTGTTGAAATGCTGCAAACTATACTGCTGTTATTATTTATTAATTTTGTAACGAAAACAAATAAAAACAAACAAAAAAACCCCACAACTAACCACAATTTTTTCCTCTATAGATTACTGCAGCTGTTTTAAGGTCAATTGTCCAAACACCAACATTTTCTTCTTTTTGAAGTTCAAAACAATAAACGGCATTAAACTCTTTTTTCATTGAATCTGCTTCCTGCAATTTATAAGTAAATGTTATGAGTGAGCTATAATTTAATAAAGTTGACCAAGGCCTGTTGACTAATCTTGTTAATTTGGGTGCAGAGGAAAATAATGGATGCCAAAGTGAAATAAAATGAATTGTTTTAAATAACTTATAGTATAGAAAAACCCAATATTGCTAAGGTAGATTTAATTTATTTTGTGCAGTATTTATATATATTAAATGTTAAAACTTTATCTATTATATAAATTGCTGATTTGTAATAGAAATAAAATAAATTATACAGCAACATATTGTAGCATGATAATTATTTCTAACTGCTTTTTTTTATGTTAAAAAACTTTACCAATTAAAGTTTTAGTAATTAATAATGAAAACAAACGACTGATATGAATAAAAATATATGACAATTAAAAACATTATACAAGGTTCTATCTGCAAAAATGGCAGATAGAACCTTGTAATACTCATGGGACAATATATGAAAACAGTAGTAACTAAAGATAGCTAATTTTTTATACTCATTAAATCAATCTGTTATGTAGTCTTAATATTATGTAGTCTTATAATATTATGTAATCTTATAATATTATTAATCTTATAATATTATTAATCTTATAATATTATTAATCTTATAATATTATTAATATATTAATATTATGTAGTCTTAACATTTAACTGATTTTAACCTGATTTAAAAATTTAATAACTTTAAATCAAAATATAATAAGCATTTTAGAAAAATGGAGAAAAAAAAATTCATAAATAACAAAATTTAACAAATAAAACTGAAGCAACAAAATTAAACTTAATGAAAAAAAAAAAAAAATTCAAATAAAAATTATCAAAAGTTAGGTACAAACAAAACAAAAAACAAAGAAAAAAATATAATAACTCTTTAAACTAAAAGCAAATTAGTAGCTCCAGAATTAGGGTGTCTGTCAATGTGGGTGCAAGTTGAAAAAGACAACATATGACTATGGCAAATAGCATTCAGCGGTTCCCTGTTTTTGATTTCAAAAAGAATACCAATATATCAATGTTTTATTATTAAACTCATCAACAATATCTATTATAATGATTATTGCAATGTTTACTACATTGATAATGAAAAAAAGAAAAACAACAATTTTTTGAATTTTTTTAAAAACTGCTTATTTTTACAGAAGTTGAGAATTTTCTTTTATTTAAAATTAAAAAAAATTTTATTTGAATTTCTAAAGGTTTACCATAGAGTTTATCATTTATCTTCTACAATCAGTTATTTTTTTCACTTGCAAAAATAAGAATATTGTAAACATCAAATTAAAAAGCATGTGCCTCAGGTCATGTGCCTCACTTTTTTTTAGTGGAATTTTCTGAGCTCCAGTTTGTCTGGAAAGTAGTGAGATTTTTTACTACTTTCCAGACAAACTGAAGCTCTGAAAATTTCAGCATTTGTGTAGTTCTGATGAAAATGTGTTAAAATTGTTTCCATGGCAGACTACCAGAGAGTACATGGGACCGAGGCACCAGGGACCATGCCTCACTTATTTTCTCTAAAAAAAAATTTTCTCCTTATTTTAACAAAGTAAAAATAACTTTAATGAGGGGAAAAAAATTTCTAGCTCATTTGACACGGATTACCAAAAAATAAATTTTTATAGTTTGGATTTTTATCTTAAAGAATGATCCATTAGATATGCAATTATTATTTTGGGAAGATTTTATTAAACAACTTTTTTTATTAATATAAGTAAATGTTTATACTACTATGATTGGTCAAAGTTTAAATGATTTTTTCTTTATAAGACTTTTTACACATGATGCAAAAAGTAATCAGATGCAAACAAAACTGCACCCATGCACATGCAACATCTTATGAATGCATCATTAAAAAATCATTAGAATTTAGTGATTTATGAAAAAACTAAATTTAAAATTGTCAATTAAACTAAACTTAAAACCCACAATCATTTGTGGATGGCAGAATTTTTTACAACTTTTATAATGCTAAATAGCTTAAATAATAAAAATGATATAAATTTTATATCCTATATTTATTTTTATAAAGTTAAAAATGTTAAAAAATAAAAAAATTTCATTTAAATGAAAACATACACAGCTAAATCTTTTTTCAATTTCTTTAAATATAACATCTGATTTAAATGTGCTTTCAACTGATGATTCTTCTGAGACAACTCTTTAACAAAAAATTCAAACAAATTTATATTTTTACAACATTTCATAAATATATAATCATCATCATAAACAGGAATTAGGAAAAATGAGGTTGGCAAAAATTTGCCAACTTCAATCTTTTAGAGGTCGGCCATCATATTAATGATGAAACGATCTTAATAATAATCATTATTATCATCATGATCACAATCATCGTAAATATGATCATTACCATTTTAAATTTTAAAATATTTATAAGTAAAAATATTTATACTATTTTTTTATTATTTATTGATTTACTATTACAAGAATACAAGAATCCTTACTCCTGCAAAGGAATACATTTTTTGTATAGAGCAACAACACATGCACCACCCAATCCAAGGTTATGTTGAAGTCCAATGACAGCATTTTTTACTTGTCTCTCCTCACAGTTGCCACGCAGCTGGCTACAAATCTCAAAACATTGTGCCAAACCTAAAGAAAAATTATTAACTTAAGCATGTGCGTGGATATTTTTTGAAAACGCTATTACTTAAGCTACAAAAATAAATGTTGTAATATACAAATGTTCCGTGCTTTGAACAAGATTGTTAATTTGTATTTTTAGTTAAATATGCCAAAAAAAAATTTAACTAAGAATAAAATATATAAGAAATATAACAATATTCTTTGCATAGATTGCATTATTGCAGCAACAACAAGTTAGGTGGGAAAAGCCTTTATATTGAAAGAATCCTACATGAGCAGTGTGTGTGTGTGTGTTATATATATATATATATATATATATATATATATATATATATATATATATATATATATATATATATATATATATATATATATATATATATATATATATATATATATATATTTGAAAAGACTTCCGCTCTTTCCAAATATATATATATATATATATATATTTGGGAAGAGCGGAAGGAAAAAAGTGATTCTTACGCCAACACATACGTCACTTTTAATTACTTTTGACTTTCGCCCAACATTAGCGTGTTGTCAGAAAGTTAAAACCATTAATTTAATTACAAATTAATTGTTTTTAAAAAACCACAAAAACGCAAATTTAATTGACCAGAATGTTTTTAAAAACATTCTGAATGTTTTTAACAATATAAACAATGTTTTTATTTTTATTTTTTTTTAATAAAATGTTTTTATTTTTTTAATTTTTTTAATAAAATGTTTTTATTTTTATTTTTTTACTGTAAATCATGCGCGGAGTGTTGCTACATCGACTATCTTATAGCCTGACTCGCAAGGGAGAGCTTCTATATTGACTGACAAATAGCCTGACTTGCAACGGAGTGCTGCTACATCTACTATCTTTTAGCCTGACCCGCAAGGGAGTGCTGCTACATCGACTTAGGGTTTGGTTGGGCAGGCATCTATCAATTGATAAAAAAAAAAATTCTGGTCTTGCATATTAATTTTTACTTTTTGTCAATAAAATATGGAAAAAATTTTCTGACAACATATAAGAGTTCTATGTATATATATATATATATATATATATATATATATATATATATATATATATATATATATATATATATATATATATATATATATATATATATATATATATATATACCTATAGCAAAGGTGTTAAATATGAAAACTAAATGACTAAAATGTTTTTAAAAATATTTTTGAATGTTTTTAAAAACACATACAAAAATTTATTCTACATATATTTCAAGCCACTAAATGTCATTAAATTAACTCATCTAGACATTGACAAAACTGAAGTTTATTTATTTATTGCAGTTGACGTTGTCAGATATATTGTAAGATTTATTGCAGTTGATTCTATTAATGGCAATTAGTCAGTTTTTCTATTTTTGTATTTACTAGTTATTTTTAACTGAGTGTGATATGATTTACTTTGTTTTTTGTTTTTTTCTGTTTGTTATCTTAACTTAATATTGACTGTTATTTTTTAATCATTTTAAAATAGAAAATCCAAAGAAAAATTCTTATAGAAAAGTTAAAAATGTTACAAAGTTAAAGTTCAAAATTAGATATCTTACAATGACAGTTCAAGACCAATGGTCTTGAGCTGTTATTGTAAGATATCCAATTCATTAGAAGAGTCTAGTGAACTGATATGTGATAAAGGGGTCACAAATTGCAGTTTACTTGGACCTCTTTTGTTTGTAATATACATAAATGCATTGAAATACTGTTTTATTAATTTATTTACTAAAAACACATTGGTCGGCATTGATGGCATAAACTTTAAAAAAACTTACTAAACCTACACTTAAAAGTACTTTAAAAATGGCAGAAAAATAACAAACTTAAAGTTAACACAAAAGTTTACAGCAAAGCTGTAAATTTCTAAACAAATAAATCAAAACAGTAAATTAAATATAATTTTAGATAACATCATAATTAAGTTTAGTATTCAGGATTTCATATGAATTGCTAAATTTTACCAAATGTATCAAATAAAAAATTAGGTAAAAACGCACAAAAAAAAACTGGATATAAGCAAATATTTATCTCATTATGAATACTAACAAACAAATTTATTCTTTGTGGCTGGTGAGCCCCGACTTTTTCCAATGTACACCACAACGACAAAACGGATATTAGGCTATCCCGCTGGATGTGGTTACGGCGCTCAATAACCTAATGGCTATGCTGACACTCACGCACACGTTCATTCGGAAGCTCCACAATGCATGTCGGATCAGCGCTCACTGACTATTTGCTTGGATCTAAAATCTCACTCCATAGCACATCATTCCACACCAGCACGGAGCAGTAGCTCTTTTGGCTAAGAGCGATGGCTTGTGGCCTACGGTGACTAATGTGTGCATTTGATCAATTGAGATCCATTCTGTAGGTTTTATATTTGGCTCTGATGTGCTAGCCCATAAGCGCAAGGAGTGAGTGTTTTTAGCTTTCTATTCACTTGATTTGAAAGTGAACGAAAACATAATAAGACCATATAAGACGACTAAACGGTACATACTAATGCACTACACCATCACACCTGTAGACATCAACATTCTCTAAAATCAGTATATCAAATATTTGTACTTTGTTGCATATGTTCTACACACAGAGTGACTAGAGCATTAGTTGTTTTTCCCTATGCCCCCTAACGTCTGTTCATCATTTTTCTACTTCACAAAAGTCTTGCCACACATTTTATATTTTCTTATGATTTTTATTTTTTATTCAATGACGCCATCTACAATCTGTTTTTATTTTCACATCTCCCAGGTCTACGTAACTGGATGGCTCCGTTGGTCACTTTTTGCGATCTTTGTGTCGCATAAACAAACAAACAAATAACATAAGTAGAGCATTTTGAGCTTCTTTTTTTTTTTTTGATGTAAATAATAAACTTGAACAACTTAAATTTAAAAATAAAAAAGCATAAGAACAATACTAAAATGTGATGAGTTAACTCACACAAAACTGTTAAATTAAACGAAACTGTTAAATTAAATATTCAGGGTGTCTGTCTATTATTTATAGGTCCAATATTTTAACGTGCACTTCCTTGATTTTTTTCTGATATTTCTTTGATCTACTATCTGTTTTCCCTAACTAAATTTAAACTTACCTAAACTCAACTTCAGAAAAATTAGATAAATTCTTTCAGAAAAATACTCTTTAACTGCAAAAATATAAAAATTTAATTATGAAGAGAAGTTTATATTATGTGTACAATATACAATTTACTTAAGTTATGTAAGTTTGATGAAGAGCAATTTTTCCTGATTTTTTGAAAATTATATATACCAAAACGCCACCCACATAAAAAAAACAGTTGCCATAAGCAACTACTGTCATTTTTACACATATACAACACTGAAAAAGCTAACGACTTTCACAGACATTAATCGAATAGAGTAGTTTTTATTTGTTAATAGTTTAAAACTTACTATTAAATGTTTAAGTGAAACTATCTTGATAAATAATTTGTTTTGGTAAGTTTAATTAAATAATACTTTATTTATAAAATAAACTCAATAAATCTCTGCACTTGAGGACCTCTTTAACTTATTAAATTTAAAAAATCCATTCATCAAAATTTGGCTTTATAAATGAATACCTGTAGCTCCTAGAGGGTGACCTTTAGAAATAAGCCCACCGCTTGGATTAACAACAAATTTTCCACCATATGTATTATCACCTTGGTCTACTAATTCACCTCCTTTTCCTAAAAAAAAAAAAACAATGTAAAATACATAACAACAACAATATTGATTATTTTCTATGTACAAAAAATGAATATAAAACTCTAAACAAAAAATAAGCAACAGAAATATTTTCCGTGATATTGGTAAAAAATATTATTTAAAGGTTTTACCTTCAGGACAAAGTCCAAGTCCTTCATAAGTTATAAGCTCATTAGTAGAAAAACAATCATGCAGTTCTACAACTTGAACATCATTTGGAGTGAGACCTGAAACAGAATAAAGCCTTATTATTAACATAATTGTAATTTTAATTACATATATAAAATTCTGCAAACAGATATGCAAACAATACAATTAGTCAAATTGGAGAGAAGTTTGGATGTTTGAAGTTTGGATGTTTTATTGCAATAATGATGATAAATATTTAATATTTGTATATTTATACTATATACAGTTATATCTTTTATACTCTTTATATTTTTAAATCATTATTAAATACTTTTTAATGATATATGGTAAACAATAAGTTTAATAGGTCATTAAAATTTACTTAAAAGAACAAACTAGTTTAAATTTTGCAATACTGAGTTAAATTACAATTGTGGCAATTATAAAGATTTTAATTATTATTCTATTTTATTTATTATTATTTATTTTATTACGATGACGCTTTCCTGATGAGTGATGCACCTCATTTTTTTTTATCCAAAACATCATTGGTCAAGCATTGTGTCACTGAGGATGGAGTTTCACCTATAAAAATCCACTACTAAATTCTAATTGGAACTTACAGCATCAATACATTTTATAGTATCCTTCTGCTCGCTATCCTTAAAAATCCCATAAAAAATATATATATGTGTGTACTCACACACACATATATTTTTATGTGTGAGTATACATTTATGTACATACACATGTCCCATTTATCTTAATTTCATACATGTCATTTGATATTAGTTATTATAATAAAAGCTAATTTTGCAATCCACTACATTACATGATTGGATAAGATACTTAGACAGTTTGTTAGTCCTAAAAGTTTGGTATCATAACCATTACCAATGATCATAGTATGGGTTGATTGTTTGAAAACATTTGATGTTTCACTTACTGATACTGAACATTAATTTGTCTTTTACGCTTTTGTGTACTATTTGGATTTTCTCTGCATCTACAGGGTGGGGACTTACTAATGTCTGATAGTTTTTGTATTAGAAAAACTAGGCTTATTAATGAAAGTTCTCTAAAGTCAGGAGACATTTGTAAGTCCCCACCATGTATATAAAGTGTACACAACCGATTATAATCATATATTACAATTACATACAAATATGGAAACAATACATCTAGTTTAATTGCAATAAAATAACAGCAGTTTAGTTCTACAAATAAAAAAATATATATAAAAAAAAAAGATGAACCTACATAAAAGCAAGCTCAATAAATTATTTTGCTACATGTAATAAAATAACAATAATCAAAATGTTTATCATCTATGTTACAAGTTGCTTGAGCAAATTATACAAATACATTATTAATAAAAAGAAATAAAAAAGTAAAAAATGTTTTGAAATTTAAAATAATAACTTTTACAACCTGCTTTTTTAAAGGCTGACAATGCAGCTTTCTTTGTCATATCTTGACCAGCCTAAAAAAAATCAAAGAAAATTAACTAACCAACAGCAAAAAAAAACTAATATATATATATATATATATACACACACACTCACATACATGTATATATATATATATATATATATATATATATATATATATATATATATATATATATATATATATATATATATACATATTATATATATATTATATATATATATATATATTATATATATTATATATATATATATTATATATATTATATATATATATATATATATTTATTTATATATAATAATACAGTACTTAATAGCTCCTATGTGTAACAAGTAAAATTAAAAAAAAAATTTAATTTTTTGATAAAGAATTTATTAAACAAACTATGAAAAAAGATCATTAAGGAGAACTTAATAAAAACTTGATAAAAATTTTTGTTGTTGTTTTGATAAAAAAAATTAATTATATTTTCTTGTCAATATCTATTTGATTGTTTTATTTAAAGAGAAAATTGTTTTTTATTTTGTTTCTGATGTAACTTGTTCAGTTGTTCTACACTTTCGATGTTGGTTTGCTTTATTCTTTAGAATGAATGTTCAGCTCTATACTTGGGAATGATAACTGTTCTATACTTTAGACTGCTATTATTTTATACTTTAGACTGCTGTTTTATACTTTGGGAAAAAAAGAAAGCCTTGTATTTTATATATTTTATTTTTTCTTATTCAACATTTTAAATTGATTTGTTTGATTTAATTTTGTATACAATATTTGGTTTATTAGGTTCAGTGCATAATTGTTCTGTCATCTTTAATTAGGTTTAAATTTATTTAAATGTTTTAAATTTTTACTTTCTTGTTATGCAACTTATTTGTGTATTTCTAACTTAAGCATAATTTATTTTTAACAATGACATTATATGTGTTTTATTTCAAGACTTTGTGTTAATAATTTGTAAAAATGTCAAACAACTAAAGAAAAACCATAACTCTTTTCTAAAACCTATGTTAGTCAAAGACAAACTTTTCCAACTTATTTTTAACACAACTCCTTGATATGTATCACTTGCATATGTGACAGGAAGAAGCTTCTTCCTGATGAACCTACTGATGGAGAAACAATTTGTTGAAGAAAAAATTAGATAAGTGTAAAAACACTTATCTAATTTTTTCTTCAACAAATTGTTTCTCCATCAGTAGGTTCATCAGGAAGAAGCTTCTTCCTGTTCCAAATTAGATAAGTGTTTTTACTAATTTATATATACATACATACATACATACATACATACATACATACATACATACATACATATATACATACATACATACATACATATATATATATACATATATATATATATATATATATATATATATATATATATATATATATATATATATATATATATATATATATGTATATATATATATATATATATATATATATATATATATATATATATATATATATATATATATATATACATAAACTTAAAAATTAATATTATCAAACCCTACCACTTTAATCATACTTTTCTCTTCAAATGTTCCATGTACATCGGTAGCCATTTCCATAGCAAGAATTTCTACTGCTTTGTTATGTAAGCTGTGTTTATTCAAAAATGTTTCACTGCATATAATAGCTGCTGCCCCTCCATCTGAAGTTGGACTAAATGTATAAGTATATTGCTTAAAAACTATTTCCCCCGTTTAAACATACTAAAAGAAAACTTTTGAACATATACAAAAAATAAGTATTTTAAATATTTAAGTAAATATTTCAAGATAGTAAAAAAAAATGCACTTTAAAACCTTGATATAGTCATAATTAATCTTGCTTATTGCAAATTGTGCGATTGTTGTGTAGTTGTTAGTTGTTAGTTTTAATTTATTATGATTGGTTATAATGAATATTTGACAAACCAAAATAATAGTCATAACAACAACAACAATAATAATAAAAATAATGATAATAATAATAAGTCAATTAATATTACAATTAATTTGTAAAAAAAAAATTTTTAAGCTCACAATGAATATTTTATTTTTTCCGGTGTTAATGAATTTGTATAAATAGTTTACAAAATGTCCAGATAACACAAGATAATTATTTCTTTTGCTATTGAATCATATTTGATTGAGGCTAATACTGTGTAAAAAGATATGTATATAAAACTAAGTAGATGTACAAAGAAAAAACATTTCAAATAACTTTTGTCTCAGATACTACTTGCTACTCTCTTATCTAATGTGATAAATTCCTATACAAAAAAAAAACTATGTACAATGAGCTGAAAAGCAAATGATGGTTCAAAACCTAATGCTAGTAAAATGCATACAAACTAAAATGCTTTTTAACTGGATTGTGCTAACTGGATTGTGCACTTTTATGAAAAAAGTAAAACAATAAAATCTTAAACTGTATGTTAATTATTATTTTGTTCATTTTTTTTATTTCTGTATTTTGTTCATATTTTTTACACATGAAGATGTGTTCATTGAAGGTGATGTGTTCATTTATTTATAAAACATTTACTTCTCACATAAACTTGTTTATATTTTGTTTGAAGACTTTCTATTATTTTAAGTTTGTTCAAATCATTTTTGTATTTTATTATTATTATTAGAAAATTGATTTGAAAAATTATTATACTAGAAAATGGATTAAAAAAATCATAATTTAGTTGATAACAATAAAACTTGTTGACATTTTTTTTTTACTGAATTCACCTTCACAAGCAGAAAGGGTCACTATTGTTGAGGAGGTTACTTTTTTTATTTTTTGTTTTATTACTGAAAAAATAAACAATCAAAAACTGTTCCTTTGAACATAGCAGATTGGATACTTTGTTAAACCACTTGGTTCTAATAAATTGATATTTTTACAGAAAACCTCAAAACAACTTAAAATCTTAAAAAAAAAAATAAAAAAAACTTTAAGATGTTTTAATGCTTTAAATAAGTTTTGTGAACTTGAAAATATCATTCTTATAAACATGATGTCAAGTTAAGTAAATATGACCTTTTTTAAAAAAAGCACAATGATAACTCTCATAATAAAGTTTCAATAGAAACATCAATAACAATATTTATAGACTGTGCCCTTGGTAGAATTCATTAACAAAACAATACAAAAAATTATTTTATTTTTTGATTACAATATATTTTCTAAATATCAGAAATATCTAAAAAAAAAAACAATAAATCTTTTTCTAGTTATTATCAGCCCATTCTGTTCATTCAAACATTCAATATCAAAAAAGATACGAGAGATCTAAGAGAATTTTTTGAGGCATCTAAAATCTTATATATACTTATAAAAATAAAGTTTAAATTTGACAATAGTAGAAGTCATGCATATTGAATCAAAAAAAAAAAAAATGTTAGCACCAACACACTGATAGTAAGTGAAGTTGATTGAGCAAGGCTAGCCTGGGGTTTAACTAAACAATAAAGGGTTTACAACCAGATTGAAAAATAAAATTATCATCTCTAAGTTTTTTTACTTCCATTTCAGTCTTTTTTTCTTGAAAGTGCTACCTTTTTGCATACTCAAATATAGTGCCCAATCTGCTAGGTCTAGTTCACTAGACTAAGTAGTCTAGTCCTACTACTGAACTAGATCTATTTGTAAACTTTAGAGGAGTCTTAAGCCTTAAATAGAAGTTCTCTTCTAATGCAAAAAAAAGAGGCGAGGAACACTCAGCAACAACTTCTTCTGACACTAACACATACAGTACTATTTCTTCTAGACCATTTGTTCCTACTTAGTATCTTTATAAATTATTCTGTGCTTGCACTTATTTTTAATCTCACTTCCCACAAACTAATACAAAAGACTTAACAAAACAAAAAAAAGTTTCATTGTAAATATTGAGAAAAACAATTCAATGTAACAATTCAGTGTAACAGTGCAAAATATCTAGAATTTTCATTTAAAAAAAAAGTATTTTAAAATGTGAATAAAATATGTTACCACTTCTTGTGTGAATTTTTATTTTATCTGTCATTGATATAATTATGTTACTTTATTCTTTATCAACCGCATAACACTTTTAATTTTTTAATCAAACCCTATGAAAATAGTTGTTTCGCTCACAAGACTATAGCAAAATAATTACTATAGCAACATGAAAAAAATAATCAAAGCTTTTTTATGAGACCAAAAAATTTTTTTGTTTTGAGTTTTTTTGTTTTTTTTCATTTTGATACTTTGAAAAGAAATCAAAATGGTAATAATTCTATAGATAGAGATTTCTTAAACTAACAAAGATTAAAATGAAAGTATTTAAAAATTAATACAACAAAAAAGTAAGAAATAACTCTTACCAACACTGAAGTTTGGTTAATGGATGGTGAACTTCACCAGATTGCAAGATTTGGTCTAATGTGTATTCATCACAAAATTGAGAACGCCTTGAAATAATTTGAAAAAATATATAAGGCATAATGAAAAAATCAAAAATTTATTTAAAAAAATTTTCACAATAAATATTATAAAAATCGTAACACTAGTCAAACTCACTTATTCTTCACTGAATGTCGATGATTCTTTAGAGCAATCTTTGCAAAATGTTCTTTTGTTGTTCCTGAACAATGAAGTGTAACAAATTTCTGTTAGTTAATAATTAGAAATTAAAAACCCAAAAAAGTTTTGTTAGTTGAAATAATTTTTTAATATTTTAAATATAAATAACAAAATGATTTGTATTAAACTTATTTTGATATTTATTTGATTATTATTTCAAAAAAAAATCTTTAATCTTGTTATTCTTACAAATTATATTTATTACAATAACAACAATAACAACAACAACAACAACAACAGCATTAACAACAAACAACAACAACAGCATTAACAACAAACAACAACAACAACAACAGCATTAACAACAACAAACAACAACAACAACAACAACAGCATTAACAACAATTTACTGATGATTTTAATTTTAATTTAGTTAGTAAACTTAAAAAATTTTGATTTACTAACTAAAAATTTGAAATTTGAAGTAAATTGTTTTTAACAATATGAGCAAACCAAACTTTTTAAATTATATCTAAACTTTTAATTTTACAGATTGAAAAAAAAAAAAAAAATCAACTTTAAATCTAACTAATAATTAATTATTGAGAACTGAAAATAAAATTCAATTTTAAAACTTATTTAATGTAATAGATAAATACTTATTGAATTTGAAAGTATTCAACTATTGTTGAATACTTTCAAAATATAGATATGATTTTTTCAATATTTATTTTGACCAAAATACTTTTTCTTTTATAAAATGAGGAAACTAAAATAATACGAATATAAAAAGTTTTCAGTTTTTAACTAACCATATTTTTCCATGTGTTCTCTTCCAGCATTTCCAAATATTTGAGCAGCAAAGGGGGAAGCTCCAAGTCCATATATAGAATCTAATACCTCAAGATGTTTGTCGAGAGGAATTGTACGATCCAAATACTTAACATAAAAAAATATATACATTTTCATTTAATATTATGCAAGGGAGTCTTTAAAACAAATTAAAAAAACACCTTTGAACCAAGTGAGCCACGTTCCATCTTCTCAAAGCCAACTGCTAAAACACAATCAGCTGTACCTAAGTGCAAAACAATAACACTCAATATAATTAATAAAAAATATTGTTTTAGATTAAAAACTTTTTAACACTTGAGAATTTACTTATAATGTTGTTGTTTTTTTTTCTTTTCAACTACATATTATGACATCATAACTGCAAAATGACACAATATGGCAATTACACAATATGATAATTATGATAATTATACAACATCATATTACACTTTATTTAGTCATGACTTAAATTATTAAGTTTAATTAAATGCTGATTATAACTTGATTATAATCTTAAATTTGCTTATACTGCCGATTTTTTTTGTGCCGCCATTATTATACTTAATCTTGTTGCTTATTATAATTATTGGTATTTTTCAACTGACTTTTTTGTGTCATCTTTATATTTTTGTGTCATCTTTATATTTTTGTGTCATCTTTATATTTTTGTGTCATCTTTATATTTTTGTGTCATCTTTATATTTTTGTGTCATCTTTATATTTTTGTGTCATCTTTATATTTTTGTGTCATCTTTATATTTTTGTGTCATCTTTATATTTTTGTGTCATCTTTATATTTTTGTGTCATCTTTATATTTTTGTGTCATCTTTATATTTTTGTGTCATCTTTATATTTTTGTGTCATCTTTATATTTTTGTGTCATCTTTATATTTTTGTGTCATCTTTATATTTTTGTGTCATCTTTATATTTTTGTGTCATCTTTATATTTTTGTGTCATCTTTATATTTTTGTGTCATCTTTATATTTTTGTGTCATCTTTATATTTAGATACATCATATTTTTTTTTTTTTGTTTGTTTTTTTAATCATCCTTCAGAACATACAGTAGCGTCCAAAAGTTTGCAGACAGGATAAAAAAGTTAAATTTTACTAATATTTCAGCGCATACACTACTTGAGTCATCATATTATATACCAATTAAAAGGTTTTCAGCTTAACAATTATGTTTTGAGCAAGTAATAATTATTTCATTAAATATTGAAAATTGGTTTACAAAATAACGATTTTTGATAAGTTCAAAAGTTTGTGGACAAACTAAAGCCATTTCTCACATTTTCTCATTTCTCACATTTTTCACATTTTCTCCACAAAATTGCTAATATGTTGATTTTATAAACAAATACTTTGTGGAAATAATTTACAAACTTTATGTATAAGTGATTGAGATCGTGGGATCTAAGAAATGTATTTCATCTCTAGTGAAAAAATTGATCTTGAGATCAGTTCAAAATGGAAATTCGTTTTGTAAAACAGCACAACTTTATTGAGTCAGTAAGTCTGCTGTAAGACAAATTATGAAGAGATATGAGCTTACTAGATCTACAAAGAAAAAAAATCAATCAGAAAAGCTACGCAAAACAATGCATTATCAGGATAAAAAGCTCGCGATATTAAGCAAAGAAAATTCATGTTTGACTGCTGTTGATATAAACGTACAAATGAGACATTTCTATGAAATGAATTGTAGTATTTCTACTGTAAAACGTCATTTATGTCACGCTAATTTATTTGGAAGACATTAAGCTAAAAAGTCATTAGTTTCCTTGAAAACCGTAACACCTGAAAGGAAATTGCATCAGAGCATCTAAAGTGGAGAAATCAACAATGGTCCAAATTTCTTTTTAGTGACAAAAGCATGTTTATACTGTTCAGATCAGATGGAATCAGGTATGTTTGACATCCAGTAGGTACAAGATACAATCCTAAACAAACTGCCTACCGTAAAACATGGAGGAGGTATTTTAATGGTTCGGGGATGTTTTAGCCAGGATGGAGTTGATCCACTCCATAGAATTACCTAGAATATAAATCAAGAAAAGTACAGAGATATATGTAAGACTATTATGTTGCCTCATGCAAAGGATAATATGTCTCAAGGATGAATTTATGAACAAGATAACAATCCCAAACATGCAACCAAATCAGTTTTAGAGTTTTTCAAAAAGAATAAAGTTAATGTTTTGAAGTGGCTTAAATCCAATTGAACATCTATGGGAACATGTTGACTGTCAAATAAAAGGAATCAAATCTACAAATCATGCTGATTTATTGAATAAAATCAAAGAAATATAGTACTCAATTCCCATTGATGTTTGCATTCATTTAGTTGAATCTATGCCTCATAGATGCCCAATCTTGATTGTAAAGAATATCTTACAAAATACTAATGTGATTTTGCTTTTATATAAATTTGTAATCATATATTGTTGAAAAATTTGTACTAATTAAAAAAAAAAAAAAGCTTTGTCTGCAAATTTTTGAACTAACAAAAAGTCATTGATTTGTATACCAATTTTAAAATGTTAATTAGATAATCATTATCTGTTCAAAACATAATTGTAAACTTGAAAACCTTTTGATTGATATATAATATGTTAGCTTTAGTGAAGTATGTGCTGAAATATATAAGCAAAATTCCTTATTTTTTTGCCGGTATGCAAACTTTTGGACACTACTGTATCTTATTAAATGGTGTTTCAATTCTTAAATTTCTGTTTGATAATTAAAATATGATCCTTTTTCTAATTAAAGTGCAAAATGACTTCGTATAGAATTTCAAATATGACAATGACATTGAACACTTCTATCTTTACTTAAAGCAAATAATATCACACAATTTTAATTAGAAATAAATTGGCAGTAAAAATTAAAAGTAAATTTTCTTTTTCTGAAATGAAATTTTCAAAATTTTTATATAAAAAGTAACTATTATAGTGATAAGAAAGACATTGGTAACTCCACATAATTTTTGTGGTACCCCCTGATTGGTACCCTCACATAATTTTTCAATGTTTCAGATATATACCAATTTGTAAAAAATATTGAAGGTAATTTAAAAAAAATAAGGCTTTTTCTTATTTTATATTTTAAAGAGAAACTTTACAATTATTGTTATTAATTCTAATAATTTTAAATAAGTAACAAACAAAAATAAATAAAACAGAAACAATAAAATACTTCATTATTAATTACTAATACTTCATTATACAACCGCATTAACTGATATGTATGTTGGCTCTATTTTTCTATGCTGTTTTAATATACACAATTCTTAATGTCAAAGTTACTTAAGCCATATTCTGAATCAAATGATAAAAAATCACAATCTCAATTATGCTATGGTCATGTGGTCTATAGTATTATGGTAGTCTCAATTATACTGTGGTCTACAATATTATGATCTTAATTATACTGTGGTCTATAGTAGTTGCTTTAAAATTTCAAATAATACTCTTTATTTGAAGGCATAGAGTTGGGTAGGGTAGAATCAGTTAGGTAAGAAAATATATAACAATTTATCTTTAATTTTTTCTCAAGATTTTTTTTTCAGTTTCTTTTTTGTTATCAAATTTTATAATGTAAGCATTAATATTAAAATAAGAGAAATAAAAACAAAAAAATATTATAAAATATATATATCAACTATAACAACTTATAAAACAACATTAAAAAATTACCTCCTTCTATTAATTGTTTGGCCATAAAAAGAGCTGAAGATCCAGTAGAACAATTATTGTTTACCTAAAAAATATACTGAATAAAATGATTTTAGTTTATCAAACTTATTTTATTGATACTTTATAAAGACTTTACATATGCATTAGCACAATTAGCGTGCAAAAGTTTAGAAAAACTATTTTTTTGGTTTTAACTTTTAACTTGGTGCATAACTTTTCACAAACTTTATCAAATAAACGTGCTTTACATTATTCAATTCAAAATAGAAATCACAAAAATTGTAAAATTTGATAATTAATTTAAATTAAATTGTTTTTCGAAAAGGCTCCTATGCAAAATTTTAAAAACAACTAAACTTTTATATTTTTTTCAAAAAAGCTGAAACTTTGATTAAAACTTATAAAATTAAAATTTTTAACAATCAGTACTTAAATAAAATATTAGTTTTTAAAAAAAAATTTTCTCTTCTAATTACATCAATCCAGGCTGAAACAATTGAAAAAGATATATTATCAAATCTATAAGATATTGGAGAACTTAAGAATTTTTTTGAAACATTTATTTTAGCGGTGTAATTCTGCTTAGCATCACTCATAGAAATGGCTTATTAAGGTTAGAAAATATGTGATTTTTTACCACATTTTACAAAGTCTAACACTCAAATCTGTTTCTTTGTTATTAGTTTTCCTATGTTTTAGATGACATGATCTGAAAAAATAAAAATTGTTAAAAATATTTAATATATAAAATTTTATTTGCGTTTTTTTTGCTTTACAATTTTTCATTTTCTTGAAAAGATTGAACAAGTCAATTGGACAAATACAAAAACTGCATTACTTTTAATAAGACAACTGTCAAGTATATCAAAAATGCAAGCCATTTTTCTGCACATCTTTCATTATAAAAATAATCAAACTAACTCTAAAATCACAAAACTCAGATTTAAAATATTGCAAGTTATCTTGTCTGTCGCACTCCTTTCAATTGGCTCTTTAATCAACACTACATTTTAAAATCCACTTATTTAACTGTAAAGTTAGAAACTATAAATTTACTTAAAATTTACAAAACTAGGTTTAGTGTCACTCATATAGTTAGAAACTAGTCAGTGGACACCTTAATAAATAGAAACAAAAATTAAATACTTTTAACATATTACAAATCCAAATTACACTCCTGCTGGAAGCAAACCTACAGTATTCACTAATTAAGCATGCAAGTGGTTATGAATCCTAAGTCATCTTGCACCACTAACCCTGAAATCCACTACTGTCGTTATCGAAACATCAAACCTAATTACTCTGGAGAAATCTAATGTACATCATTTACAATAGCTTTAGCTACCCTGATGGACCACTTGAGACTATCAGTTGATTCTCATAAAAGTCAACCTCACATGTCCAATAAAATTTGAGTACGCCTAGAGATATTTAGAGATATAGTATAGTTTGAATGACAGGATTTTAAGTTAATTGACCAGTGTGATTATGAAGCAATAAATAACTCAAACAAAAATAAATGCCTAAAAAGTTCTTAAAACAATAAATAACTCAACCATAAATAAATACCATAAAAACCATAATAAATAAATACATTCATTTTAAGTAATAGAGAAGATTATAATTTTTATTTCATTTTTGCTGCAAAAAAAAAACATAAGTTCCTTTACTTAAATATTAAAACATAAATTAAAATAAACAATATAACAAGACAACATTTAAAATATAAACATTCAAATAAAAATAGAAACATTAAAATAAAAATTTAAAATTTTAAATACAAATATTTAAATAAAAATACAAACATTAAAATAAACAATAAAGAACATTTAAATTACAAACATTTAAAATAGGAATTCCTGTCAATCCAAACTGATATAAAGCTCTTTGCCCACAGGTCGAATCACCTGAATAGTATAAAAATATAAGTTCAAATAGTTAAACACAGATGAAATCACCTAAATAACATAAAAACATAAGGTCAAATCATTTATTATATAAAACATATTTCATATAAGAAACCAAGTAAAAACCATTTAATATATAAAACACATTTTCAATAGAAGAAACCAAGTACACAGTACACAGTACACAAGTACACAGTACACAGTACACGTAAGCTACTTATTTTTAAGCGTTTTTTTTTCCAGTACTAAAAATTCAGGAGTTTTTTTAATTTGAAAATTATTTAAAGAAAAAGAATAAAATGCACATTAAAAACAAAGGAGAGTTAATGTTTGACATTTTAACAGATGCTTAAATGATGTTTAAATGAAGTTGTCTGCTCATTCATTGTTAAAAATTCTATTGTCTATTCATTCATTGTACTGAAATAAACATGACTAAATTAAAGTACTAAATTATTTAAATTCCTTAATAGTTTTGTTTGAAATTTAATGGCTCTGTTATGCAGTTAAATTATTATTGCTTTCTCTATTTAATTGATTTGATACTTTTTTGTTCTATTTAATTGATTTGATACTTTTTTCTACCATTCAATTGCACTTGCAAGTTAAATACTTACTCTGTTGCTCCCTCCTGTAGATAATAGCAGATAACATTGCTAAACCATTAATTCAACTTCTGTTCACCAAGAATTGAATCAATGTATATGAAGGGGCAACAAAAAATAAAAAATTTGGATAAAAAAATGGTGCAAAAATATTGAAATAAAAAATGGTGCAAAAATGACAAAAAATAATTTAACAAGCTTGTTGCTTATTCTGACAATAATCCTAAAGCAATCATTAGAAAAAAGATCTAAAAAAAATAATCTGATATACAACTTTAAAATTCAATTCTTGATTTACATTTCAGCACTTGGAAACTTATTTTCAACAAAAAAATAAATTGATTAAAAACCATACCATAAACATACCCACATACAGCTTGTTGAATTTCATTATAAGTTATTCCAGCATCATTAAGTGCTTGTGTTACTAGAAAAATACAATTTTAAATAACTAATAAAAAAAAATAAAAATAAAAAAAGTTTGAAATTAATTACAATTGGGGTATTTTTTTATGATTTTTTTCAATTTATAACAAAACTCGACAAATAAACAAAGAAAATTTGTAAATATAGACAAACTTTGTCACAAAAGGACAAATCTTGTTACAGAAGGACACTTTAAAACCAAGTCCATTTCAAGCCATCAAGTTCAAAACCTCATTCTTCTGTTTCAGTAAAAAAAAATAGTTATACTTGTTTAAACTTGTTTTAATGGATTAAAACTTGCTGTTAACATGACAACTTGCATGCCCTGTCAGCATTATTCAACTATAATCAGTATACAGCAATTACAAAAAATGATCACCTGCTTCTTTAGCCATTATGGGATAATCAAAATCTTTTCTTGCACCAGGTTTCTCAAACTATTCATATTATAAAATTTATATATAGCAATAAATACTAATTAGGGTGGCTAATAAAACAACATTATTCCAGCTAATAATACCATAATAATAATAATAATACCTCCTTAATGTATTCTATATAACATAATAACAATGGGTTCAAAAAATTTTTGAATACAAATTTTTTTAGGAATTGTACAAGATTCTTTTAAATTTAAATAAAAATTTAATGAAACTTTTTCCTCAATATAATCAAAAAAAAGTTTTTTTTAAAGTACGTCATGTGGGGTTTTAAATAAAGCAAAACTATATTAAAATTAAAAAACTATAGGGTCATGTTTTCCTCTACCCTACATTTCAAGAAAATTTTTAACTTTAATACTTCATAACTCTGAAGTCATAATAGATGTAAACTTTGGGTTTTCGGGTGAAAAATCTCTACTCAATTATTAATTTTTAGTAATCATTTTTGAGCAAAATTATTTTTTGGATGTTATTTTTAAATTTTTGTAAGTTCAAGTACGCTTCTTCACCTTGATATGGCACCACGCACCATAGATGATTCTTCCCCTACAACTATATTTTATTTATTTAAATTAAGTAAAAAGACATAACTTTAATATTATTGCAATATAAAGGAAAAATTCCATTAATAGTTTGTTTGAATAAATGCTGATTCTTTTGAAAAAAAATTTTGTACACATTTTTTTATTATATTTTTTATATTTTTTTTACAGGTTTTTTTATCTGCAAAAACCAGTTTTCTATATAATATAATAACAGTGTAGTACATAATAACAAGTAACTTTTTCTTCTTTTGCATTTTCTTAAGCTATTTGAATTTTTAACTATTTGGATAAAGTTACAATGTTTGGTAATAGTTCAACTTGTTTCATTCTTTTTTTCGTAACTGGTTAATTTGGACATAAAAGAACGTCATGGAATGGATTAGTGTCTTTTATTAATTGAATATTTGAATGTAATGGATCTGTTGCTGATTTACTTTTACTGGATTCATCGATTATTACTTTAGTTTTGAGCTTGCTAACATTGGATACATTTTCTTTTTGTGTTAATTGTTAATTTCTAAATACGATTATTTATTGATTTCATTATTAGAGCTATCATTAAATTTATGTTTTTCACATAATTAAATAATTTTCTACATTCAGTTTTTCTTACCCATCCTTTATTCTTCATTCTGATTCTTCAGGCACAACATTGTTTTCAAATATGTTCCTAACATTATTATTGCTGGAAAGATTTATTTCTTTATAACCAATCTTAGAATTGAATTTAATGTATTGAACTACTTTTTTATAATTGACATTGTTCACATTGAATCAGAAAATACCTGTCGAAAACTGCTGTCATCCAGTTGCTGTAAACTTTTTTATTATTGCAAAACCATACTAGCGCACTGCATAAACCATTCAACCAAGTCATTTACTATTGCTTCTCCAAAGAGTTATGCCATAAGAATTGGCTTTTACCAGATAATTTTTCGCATAATTTACTGTCAGGAATATTAAACTTTTTACTTTACGTATGACAACTATTATCTATAATTGCTGTATACAGTTGTTCTTTTAAAATAAAGTGCTAAATTATGTGAAAATTATTTTAGTGCAATATAGCGTACATAATTAATATACTAACATAATTTTCATAATATCATGTCAAAGATTACACATACCGTATCAAGGGTAAAATACCATACCATGTCAAGGATTAAACTTTGTTACACAAAAAATGCAACTATGTTTCAATAAAATTTAAAAAAATTTACTCATTCACCAAAAAATATTTTTACAACTACTTTTTTTTATAAATAATAAATAAATATAAATAATAATAATTAACACTTTCATTTAAAAAATTAATTTTTAATGTAAAATGTACTTTTTTATTTTTAATTGAAAAATGAATTTTTGTATGCAGTAAAATAACACTTAGTTCATAAAATATTTTTAAATATTTATTATTTTAAAAACTTTATATAATTTTGCTTTATTTGAGACCCAACATAACATACATTAGTAATACTTATAAGTTTTATACTAAAATTAATTACTTTATAATATAATTTTAATAATTTACTTATTATTATTAATTACTCCTTGAATGCTTACGGGTAAGGTGCAACCTATAAAAAAAATTTTTCTTAAAGTTTTTAAACCCAGTATTATTTTATTATAGAGGATACATTAAAGGAATATCAGCAAATATTTAAAAAAAATTTTTTTTGTGCCACCCTAAAGTATACGATATAATATTTAAATTATATATATATATATATATATATATATATATATATATATATATATATATATATATATATATAAAAAGTATATAAATATAATATTGTTTTACTATTATTGAAAACATTAATTTTAAAAGTATATTAATTGATTATAATATATAATTTAGAAGTAATAAATATTATAATAATTGATTACAACACCAATAAATAGTTGTTTTTTATTAAGTTTTATAAATTTGATATTTCAATTATTTGTAAAATGTACAAATGGCAGGGGCACTAAGAAGACAAAACAGTCTTATTGCCAATCCCCCAGAAGTTTAATATAAATAAAAATTAATATAAATAAAAAATTATTCAAAAAATTTTTTTATTTTTGGAGATTACTATCTTTATTGCAGGTTTTTTAAATCTGCAATAAACATTTTTTGAACCATCTGTTAAATTATTAAACAGTCAATAAAACCTAACTATTCAATAGTTTATGATGACTAACATTAACCCTTTTTATTTATTTGATGAAGTCTATACAAAAATATTTAAATATATTTTTTAGAGTTTCAGTTTTAGACTTTAAAAAACAATTAAACAAATAAATAAAAAAATTACCTTGGTCATACCAACTCCACATACAAACACTCTTTTTGTTAAAGACGGCATAATGGTGGCAACTTTTAAAATTTTAATTTAATAAAGAATAATAATAGTTATTAATTTAATTGAGAAATAAAAAAAATTAAAAAATTAAAAAAAGAACAAAAATTGTATAATTTTTTTACTCTTAAATCACTCTTAAAGTCTTTTATAAAACTTTAACATCTAACTCTTAAAAAGTCATTCAACATCTTCAAGAGGAAAAACTAGATATATACACTAATTGTAGGATTACATTAAATTTTATCATTTAATATATGCATTACATTAATTTTGGAAGTATATTAAATTTTATCATTTAAAAAACTGCAAAAATAATTTAATTTTATGCAATAGAGGTGTAGTGGTAGAGCCTCATAAGGGAGAAGTTTCAAGTTCGATCCCCACCATGTTATGGTAGTATAGTGGTCAACTTGTTTCTCTGCGCAGTGACCTTTTTTTTTTTTTTTTTTTTTTTGTTAATTCACCTCCTCAAGGCGAGGAAGGCCACTACAGATGAGGAGGTTACTTAATTGTGGCTATAACCCTCTTTCAACTCTATAACTCCGAAACACGAACCTTGACGAACAAGACCGCTGCGCGGAGAAACAAGTTGAGCGCGGTACTACCAAGGACGTGGTGGGGATCGAACTCGGAACCTCTCGCTTTAGGGAGATCGAACTCGGAACCTCTCAACCTTGATTGTCAATGTTTGTATTTCAGAGTTTAAGAGTGTTGTAGCCACAACTAAAGTAGCCTCCTTGTAGTGACCTTCTCGGGAGGCAAATTTAAATTTAAAAAATTCTAAAAAATTATTTTTCTTTAATTATTAGTATTTATTTTTATACAATTTTTTCATATAAATTATCTGATAATAATGCACAGAAGTGTACACACTGATGGAAGCATACATACTGATGGAGACATACACACTGATGGAGCTTTAGGCACATTAGTGTGTATATATTGAATGATATAGCTCAGGATGCAACAGAATTGTTCATAAATTGACTAGGGGTTTAGATTTGGGTAGGCAATCCCTTTATTTAAATATTTTAATAGTAATGTATACTTAGATAAGCAGTCTGACATCATTATGAATTTGCCAGCTGCTGGGGGTTTTAGTGCATACATAGACTGACTATATAAAGATGACATGCAAGGAATGATGACACATCGAAGGTATTGGATTGGGGCAGCAATCTTTTTTTTCTTTTTTTTTCCTAAATTCTGAAAAAGTTGTAAATAAAGTAGACAATAACAGTTGACAAATGTATATCTATATACGCTATAGTATATATATATATATATATATATATATATATATATATATATATATATATATATATATATATATATATATATATATATATATATATATATATATACATACATATATATAGAAAGAGAAAGAGAAAGAGAGAGAAAGAGAGTGATAATAAAATATTATATAAAACCCTATTATCCCTTATATATTACTTACATTATATTTATAAACAATATATATTACCCCTTGCAATTTTTAATACTATAAATAGCATACATTTGCATAATATACAAATATAATTATTCACTCTGTTTGTATATCATGCAAACATAATGTAAAATTAACAAAAAAGAAAAATTAGCCAACAATTAAATTACTTTTATAAACATTTTATTCATGTACATTTGTAATATAATGTTTCATTATCTATTCTTAAATAGCATAATATAATGTTTCATTTATAAAAACACAACTACTTCTAGAACTCCACAAGATTGCAAGTATATTGCAAATCTCTAGATAATGGATAATCAATAAATCCAATTATGTCATATTGTTCAAGAAACTAATCAGCATGATGACCATCAGATTTGCCACGCCCTCCACGACCACCTCGTGTACCACGTCCGCCTCTGCCTCCTCTTCCACCACGAGGTGCTCCACGACCTGTAAAAAAAGATATATTTAAAAACAATGATGACCTTAAAAACGTTAAAAGCTATTTATTTGCATTT